>NC_084637.1:13605477-13627977 GCF_033978795.1 Nerophis ophidion | reverse complement strand
CCCTACATTTAAATATACAGACATTACACATCACAAAACAAAAATAACAAAAAGACATCATACATGACCAACACATTTACAGGCTTTATCAGATGGGTCGGCCGGGCCTGCTGTTAAAGGCGGCTATAGCTGCAGGGATTACAGTACATTAAATATATGTTTCTTATTGCAGGTAAGTCCTTAAATAAAATAGTGAAAATACTAGACAACTTGTCTTTTAGTAGTAAATAAGCAAACAAAGGCTCCTAATTAGTCTGCTAAATTATGCAGTAACATATTGTGTCATTTATCATTCTATTATAGTATCACCATTATTAAAGACAAGTAGTAGAAAATGAATTATTAATCTGTTAATATCTGCTTACTTTATCTTTTAACATGCTCTATCTACACTTCTGTTAAGATGTAATATATTATTTTGTTGTTTGATACTTTACATAAATTTTGGATGATACCACAAATTTGGGTATAACTCCGATACCAAGTATTTACAAGATCATTAATTGGTGATATTCAAAGTCCTCATGTGACCAGGGATGTATTTCCTAAATTTATAAACAAAATATACGCTTTTAAAAAACGAAAGAAGATGTTGTGATGCCAAAAAAATAGACGTAATCATGGTAGTATCGACCAGATACGTGCCTGTACTTGATATCATTACAGTGGATGTTAGGTGTAGATTCACCAATGGCGTTGGTTTACATTTTGATGCCGGTGAGCTATGGTGTGTAGTGAAGCATGTTTAGCTATTCCTCGTCCTGCAGGGATGATACTTGTAAGAAACTTACTTTGTCGCCATAGAGACAAGGATTAGTGATTTAGAAGTAGCTAAAACATTGCAGACGGCGGATGGACGTTAGCCGCTAGCTCGCTAGTCATGTCTAAAAGCATCTCGTCCTCTGGGTTTTTTCAGTATTATAACTTCACCTTTATCTTTAGTTTTTAAGCCAAAATGCGTCCGTTCTCCCTTTTCTGTCTACACACTGTGTCTGCTTGTAAGTACTCTGTGATTGTGTGCTGCCGAAGATGCTCCTCTGCTCATAAAACCAATAATTTTACAACGTGACTTCAACGCGGGCGCGGGGGGGGGGGGGGGGGCACGGGAATGGTACTTTTCAGGGACGATAAAGTACCGAAAATTATTCATTAGTATGGCGCAACTATACTAATACCGGTATACCGTACAACCCTAGTGTCAATGGAAGTGGGCATACAATTTAAGTGTTTCTTAATATGGCAGAATATCTCAATATTCATGCAAACAGAGCATCTAAATGAACATAAATTGCCACATATTGGCATGTGAAGTCCATGATCTTACCTACGATTCAGGTTTGGCCTGAAAATTACAATAGCTGACTTGACCCAAAGAAGGAGCATATCTCGTTATTTGACTTAATTCATTCTAATGGACATTTTTTTCAGAACAGAATTGGTGTGAATTAGTGACATGCGGTGAACTAAATACCATGTGAGGCATACATACTTTTTTGTCTTGTTTATTTATTTATTTTTTTTACTTAAATTCATATGTGCAGCTCTAGTCATTGTTGATTTAGGTTGCACATTAGAGTTACATAAAAAAAGGGGAGTTATTCGCTTTCATAAAAACGTTATCATAATGATATTATGATATGATAAATGGTCCAAAATCTATTTGATAAAGTTGTTATTGAATACTTTTAGGTCCCATTTGCTTTAAACAAAATAAATCAAGTATTGTGAGTGTATATTACCTTTCTGTATGTGCATCTGAAGCAGCAATAGCTATCCTCCATCAAAACATACTTTGTAAGACCACATTTAATGTGTCTTAAAGTCCAGTTTAAAGAAGTATTTAATCATGGATACAGTATGTAATCCTCCATATTGGCAGAAATATTCATTTAATTTCAAGAAATTAATAATTTTGCATCTGACAAAAAACACCCACAAACGCTTGCTTACTCAAATAAAAATGCCATGTTTGTTACAAATATAGTTAAAAATGTCAGGCTTACCCCTGACAGTTTGGTTGTGTTTTAGTTTTTCCTTTGTGTGTGTGTAGTATTTCCTGTCTTTAGTTCCTGTCAGCACTCTTATTTTGGTTGAGTTTCATGTTTGTCTTCCTGAGTGCTGTGTCCCCTCAGCTCCTGTCAGCACTCTTATTTTGGTTGAGTTTCATGTTTGTCTTCCTGAGTGCTGTGTCCCCTCAGCTGCGGCTGATTGGCACCTGGCCACACCTGGTGTCAATCAGCCCTGTCCTATCTAGACCTGTTTTGTCCTCCAGTCAGGGCTGGATTATTGTCGTGTCTTGTCGTGTCGATGTCACCACTACCTGTCTTGTCGCTTGTAGCTTTGTCTACTTCTGTTCACTCTGCTCATGCCATAGTTCTGTCGTGTCACAGTAAGTGTTTTTGTTCTTAGCCAAGTTTGTTATCCGCCTCGTGCGCGCTTTTTGTTTGTACCCTTTTGTTTGTTCTTGTTTTAGTATTTAAATTAAATCATGTTTTCTTATTCAATGCCTGCCACCATTTTTGCATCTTGGGGTTTGTCTTCAACAAACTCTGACAAAAAAAATAAATAAAAGAAAAGAAATGCTGGCTTCGCCGGAGAGACCTGTGTCTGTTAGCTTGAGCGCCCCCACTTCTCCCAGTGTGACGAGTCAGAGTACTGCTGAGGCATTGAACTGCAAGTTGACAATATATCGCCCCCCTACCTTGAGGCAGAGGTACATGGTGCCTCAAAACCTTCCTTTTCCACGTGGCACCAAGCATTCGCCCCTTCGCACGCACGCCCAATACACACTGTGTGTAGCCGTGGAGGCACCGCCTGTGTCGGCCTCACTTCTCATCTGCTGCATTGTTTTGATCAGGAAACATGGAATTTCAGAGATTTTGACCATGAAAATTATCTAAATATACAGGAACCACACCAAAATCCCATAGAAAGCATCAACCAAAAGATAAATATTAAAACTTATTTTGTTTTATTACTTCGTTTTGGAACATCTCATGGTTAAGCCACCTGGTGGCAGGTGAGGCATTGCCTCACTTGCCTCCCCTGACAGCAAGTTACCGGTGTGTATAGTTTCATAACACTATAGCAGTGGTTTCTCAAAAAGTACCGGCTCATAAAAAAACTCTGACCTCCAAGTACCGCTATAATGACCAACATGAAAATTCAGTATCATAGTAGGCTTAAGTATGCATTAAAAACAAGACAGCGGTTTTAGTCAACAAGTGTATTTAAAAAATTTTGACCACAGCAACACTGTTTGAATATAAGTGTCAGGCTTGTCCCTGACAGTGTGGCCATGTTTTAGTTTTACCTGTCTGTTTCCTGTCAGCGCTCTTATTTTGTCGGTTTCCTGTTTTTTTTCCCTGAGCGCTGTTTCCCCTAACCTGCGGCTGGTTGGCACCTGGCCACACCTGGTGTCAATCAGCCCCCTCCTATTTGAACCGGTTTTGTCCTCCAGTCAGATGGTGGATTAGTCTGTCACATTTCGTTTGTGACGAACCCCAAGATACAGAGAAGGAGGCAGGCATAGAGTAAGAAAACATGACTTAATTTAAATATTAAAACAAAAACAAACCAAAAGGGTACCAACAAAAGGTGCGCACGAGGCGGATAACAAACTTGGCTAAGGACAAAAACACTGTGACACGACGGAACTATGGCATGAGCAGAGGGAACAGAAGTAGACAAAGCTACACGCGACAACACATGTAGTGGTGACATTGACACGACACAACAATAATCCAGCATCTGACTGGAGGACAAAACAGGTTCAAATAGGGTCGGGCTGATTGACACCAGGTGTGGCCAGGTGCCAATCAGCGCTCCGGGAAAAAAAAAAAAAACGGAAACAGACAAAATAAGAGCGCTGACAGGAAACAGACAGGAAAAACTAAAACATGGCCACACTGTCAGGAACAAGCCTGACAAAGGGAGAATAAAACACCATACTTTAACCAAGAGATTATTTGGCGTAGCAAAGCATTTAAAAGGAACAATAAGTTGCTCTGTCTTTGTTTGTTTTTGTTTTATTCAGTTACACATTTTTACACAATTGCTTCAAAACAGGGGTGTCAAACTAATTTTAGTCCAGGGGCCACATTGAGGAAAATCTATTCCCAGGGTGGACCGGACTGGTAAAATCATGGCATGATAACTTAAAAACAAAGACAGATTCAGATGGTTTTCTTCAGCTGCAAGAAATAATCATCACTATTCATGGAGAACAAATGTGACTGAGTTTTAGTTAGAGCATTGCCATTAAGGGGTGGAGTTTGATCTAGGATACAGCCTAGAAATGTAAACCTCAAAAGACTTACTGTGGTGCTCATCGGTGATCTCCCTGCCCTGGTAGTACCACACAACCTCCGGCACGGGTGAACTGATGACGTCACAAATGACCTCAGCCGTCTCACCGTGGCGGAACTCCTGCGGCGATTGAACGTCTCGAAAAGTCAGCCTCTCTGCAAGATCAAACAAGATCAAGTTAAAAAAACAAACAAACGGCCGAACGGTCGACAGTTGTTTTTGTGTTTAACCAAAAACAAATGTGAAGAAAAAACTGCACAAAGAAGAACTGAAAGTGTGTGTCTGGTGGTGATGCAATGTTTATAGACTACCGTGTTCTTCTCACAAATGTGTTAACAGTCAATATCTGACAAAATTGCCTTTTTTTTTATATATTTTTTTTTTCCTGTCCAGCTACTCAGGCAAAAACATTATTGCCTTATTTGTATTTAACTTTATTACCGTATTTTCCGCACTATAAGGCGCACCTAAAAACCTCAAATTTTCTCAAAAGCTGACAGTGCGCCTTATAATCCGGGGCGCCTTATATATGGACCAATATTGAGCCACAATAAGCGGTAGAAATGGATGGATGGATGGTCTCGCAACTATGGTAAGCAGCCGCCAACTTCATTTTCCTCCGTCATTTACCATGAATTGATTAACGTGGACCCCGACTTAAACAAGTTGAAAAACTTATTCGGGTGTTACCATTTAGTGGTCAATTGTACGGTATTGTCAGGCTTGGACTTGGATTGTTTGTGCTCCTTCGACGCAGAGGGAATATGGGACGAGCCAGGCGTGAATTCAGGTACATAATTTTAATTTTATTAATACTCAAAATACAAAAAAAAGGCAAACCAAGGACGCGCTCTGTGGCGGATAAAAATATATACTATAACTTAGAACAAAAACAGCACAATGGCAATACTATCTACAAAACAAACAAAAGATACTATCAAAGACATAAATACAAACAAAAACTTACTTGGCGTGGATGAATCAAAAAGCATGGCATGAAGTATGTAAGGCAATGAAAGTTAGAACGGCATGGGTAATGAAAGTTGGTGTGAAGACCCCAGGACGAAGACAAGAAAAAGAGTGACTTAAATAGCTGTGATGATTAGTGAAAACAGGTGAGGCTGAGAACAGGGACGTGACAGGTGAAAACTGATGAGGTTGGCATGGAAACAAACAAAACCAGGAAGTGCAAAACGTGACTGATTGTCCAAAATCAAAAACATAACATGTCAAAACAAAACATGATCCATAGGTGTGACAGGTATATTTACTGAACTGTGCAATCTACTAATAAAAGTATCAATCAATCAATCAAAAGAAGAAGAAGCGCGCGGTGCATGCTGGGATATATGACTGCGGGAGGCGTGCCGTTTCTGTGTGTAAAGACCCCAAAACGGCTCCTACGAGTTTAAACTCAAGGCGATCAGTCACATAGTAGAACACGGGAATAGACCAGCAGCGAAATAATTTAACGTTAACAGCAGCGACACTGACTCGTTTAATGACGACTTCGACTGTTTGATTCGAACACTGAAGAAGAATGAGGGATTCGTGGATGAGGAATAACTTAAAGTGAGCTTTACATGTTTATTTTGTGTGTTGTGTTGTGTGACATTATCATTTGAGCAACGTTGAGTTATTGATATATTATTGCTTTGCACTATTTGGAGTGTTACTATATTGTTATTGCACTAACCGTAAGAGTATCAGACAGTTTTTTACGTGTGGATTGAATCATGGAAAATAATAAAACAGCTGTTTATTCATTTTGGGAGTGAACGAAGTTGTCAGAACACTGGTTTGTGATCTATTAATAAAGTTTGACTGACATATCTGACTGTTTTGTTGACATTCCCTTTAGTGCAGCTCCATCTGATGCAGGGGTCGGTAACCTTGTTTTGGCTGAGAGAGCCAAGAAGCCAAATATTTTAAAATGTATTTCCCTAAGAGCCATATAATTTTTTTTTTTAACACTGAACACAACTAAATTTTTAAGTAAGACAAACATTTCCAGAGTATAATAGGTCTCTTATTCGTTGTAATAACATTGTTATTCTGAAGCTAACCGTGGAGGGGGCGTGGCCTGCGGGCCTGCAGCAAAGCAGGACTTTGCCAGGACCGGCCTCGAAATCAGCGAAAGGTGCGTAGATGGCCCACCTGGTACTTGTTATCTAATTACCTGTCGCTCTGTTATAAGTAGGAGCCAGGAGGATTGATTGATTGATACTTTTATTAGTAGATTGCACAGTTCAGTACATATTCCGTACAATTGACCACTAAATGGTAACACCCGAATAAGTTTTTCAACTTGTTTAAGTCGGGGTCCACGTTAATCAATTCATGGTACAAATATATACTATCAGCATAATACAGTCATCACACAAGTTAATCATCATAGTATGTACATTGACTTATTTACATTATTTACAATCCGGGGGGTGGGATGAGGAGCTTTGGTTGATATCAGCACTTCAGTCATCAACAATTGTATCAACAGAGAAAGGGGAGAGACAGGGTTGGGGCTGGAGCCAGAGGGCGAATGAGGACGAAAGACAAAAAGACAATTGCTTGAAAGCAACTGAGAGACTGATTGAAAAAAACAACAATATTTTAACCATAAAACAGGCTCTCATGTCGGTCTGAAGAACCCCCAGGAAGGGAAGCCCAACACGAACCAATAATAAATAAATTACTTCTTACTATTAACGCAACTTCTTGAACATAAAAATGCGTGAGAATGTTTTATATTTTGAATGTTATTTTTAACAATATGATTACAAGTGGAATTTTTCATTAATTATCGTGTTAAGCAATAGCTCAGATGTATCCGAGAGCCAGATGCAGTCATCAAAAGAGCCACATCTGGCTCTAGAGCCATAACCCCAGCTTCTACTGCAGTATCTATTCTATGCGCCTTATAATGCGGTGCGCCTTATATATGAATAGAATATTAAAATAGGCTATTCATTGAAGGTGCGCCTTATAATCCGGTTCGCCTTATAGTGCGGAAAATACGGTAAATGGATTCATATTATTATAAGGTGCTGTCGGGCAAGAACAGGAGGGGATAGAAAGAGAAAAAAAAGGAAGACAGAGGGAGAAATTGCTGGGACAAGAGGGGGATAAGACAGAGAGACAATAACAACCACAACAATAACAACATCAGCAAATGGGATAAGTACAAATATGATGGTAAATGTGATAGCAAAAAAGCAGTTAGTGAAATATATAACACACAAATGACAATGAACATTATTACAATACAAATGGAGCAATACACATACCAATAGAAATGGCACTATTGATAATGAACAACCATAATTTACCTCTATTATCAACAATACAATTGCTTTAAATGCAACAATACATATATAAAATGAGAACTTGAAACACAAAAGAAAGCAGACAAATGGAGGGAAAGAAAGGAAAGCCAACGATATTGGTATCGATTTTGTTGCTTCAAATAATCGTTTGAAGAACCGTAACTAATACAAATGCATGAAATCCTGAACTTAAAATACGCAGACAGTCTCCGCACAGCCGAGAGCACACATGAGCTACATATATATTAATAAGTGGTGTCCCGATACCAATAATTTAATACCCGTACCAACATTATTTCAAAACCTTTTGGTACTTTTCTAAATAAAAGGGCTTTATTACAAGAAAAAAATCTTACGTTATATTAAATATATGTTTCTTATAGCAAGTTTGTCCTTAAATAAAATAGTGAACATACAAGACAACTTGTCTTTTATTAATAAATAAGCAAACAAAGGCTCCTAATTTAGCTGCTGAAATATGCAGTAACATATTTAATTTAATTTTCCTGAACGTACTCTCCTGAAGGAATAAATAAAGTACTAAAATATGGCACCGGCGGCGGCGATGACCAAGAAGAACGCGGAGTTGGAATATAATTTCAACACTTTATGTACATATTTATATACATATTTATATAATATTTACATATTTATATTCACAGACAGAGTCCCATTGCTTTTATGAGCGGCCGAGCGAGTCAAAAGCCCAAAAAACTATATAAATGTATATATTATATATATATATATATATATAGTTGTTTTTTTTTGGAATAATTTTTTTTTTGTGTTTTTTTTGTTGTTTTTTTTTGTCGCGGCCGTAATTCTTTCTTGGCGGGCCACCACAAATAAATGAATGTGTGGGAAATCCTGTGCACCAATGCTGAATATGGATTCTGGATTTCACTCAAAAGACTAGACCGTCATTACGTTTTGGTTTTTATTTACAACAAATTCTTCAAACAATGAAACAGCTTCTTTGGCTTTTTTAACAGCCTTTAGCAGCCTTTGGTAGCTTTTTGCAGTCTTTAGGAGCTTTTAGCAGTCTTAGTTTTGAGCTTTTAGGTGAAAAACCTTTAAGGACAAAACACCACGAGATTAACATGCTGTACAAAATCAATTATTAATCCCATAATTTACAATTATTAATTAGGCTATCAAACAAGTGCGAGAAAATTGACTAATATTTTGCCTTTAAGTTAAAACAGTTTTAAATAAAGTGTCAACATAAATGCACCAAGATACATATAAAATACATTTAACCCCAAAAACACAATAGATAAATGCAGCAGAAAACCCAATATACAAATACATAAATACCTTACCAAATAATCACCTATTTTATATACATATTTAATATACATATCCAACATAGATGTATTAATTTAGCAGTGAAAGACTCAGTCTTAAATGCTGTTTACTGGTCAGTCTTAAATGCTGTTTACTGGTAGAAAAATGACACGTTTCCTATGCCCTTAAAATATTCTTAAGGCCCCCTAAATAATTTGGCGTTAAATTTTATTTTATTTTTATAAAAACGTTTTTTTTTCCCAAAACATGCCGAAATATTCATTTTAAAGTGGCCCGACTAAGAGTTTAAAATAAATAATCATATAACCAGTCATTATTCACTCAGTTTCCCCTCGTAAGGTAGAAAGCTCTTTTACTGAGTCAGTATCCAATCCATTCCACTTGTTCACGTCACTTCCTGTTTGGAGTTCGCGCGCGTCTGACTGTTTAGTTCATGGGTGTCAAACGCTGGCCCGCGGGCCAGATGTAATTTAATTTGGCCCTTGAGGCAATATCAATTTAGCATTAGAGCTGGCCCGCCGGTGTTATACAGCGTCGGTGCCGCTGTAACCCCGGTGTTATACAGCGTCGGTGCCGCTGTATAACACCGCATTCACCGCTAATACTCATACTTGCCAAACTTCCTAATTTTCCCGGTAGACTCCCGAAGTTCAGTGCCCCTCCCGAAAATCTCCCGGGGCAACCATTCTCCCGAATTTCTACCGATTTCCATCTGGACAACTATATTGGGGGCGTGCATTTAAGGCACTGCCTTAAGTGTTCTCTAAAACCTGTTGTCATGTCCGCTTTTCCTCCATACTAACAGCGTGTCACATAATATTTGTGGCTTTTACACACACACACACACGCACACACACGCACAAGTGAATGCAAGGCATACTTGGTCAACAGCCATACAGGTCACACTGAGGGTGGCCGTATAAACAACTTAAGCACTGTTACAAATATGCGCCACACTGTGAACCCACGCCAAACAAGAATGACAAACACATTTCGGGTGAATATCCGCACCGTAACACAACAGAACAAATGCCCAGAAACCCTTGCAGCACTAAGTCTTCCGGGAAACTCCCAGCAAACTGACCAATAATTAACGTTTTATTCATGCATTTTCTCTTTCTACTTCAAGGCTTGAATGTTTGGTTCATTCATTATTGTTATTTCATTTTCAAATTTTCTATTAGCCTGTGGAAAAAATTTGATATTTACCTCAGAAGATTGCAGATAGAAATAAAGGCATAACATTTTTATTAAAATTTTATTTCATATGCCATTGATATTTTTGTATACATTGTACATTCATAAATCTGTTACATTTAAATGTTTAACTAACATAACCATAGCAATCGATGGAATATTTTAATGTTTAACAATGGAAATCCTAAATGACAAAAAGACAAATATCTTCATGAGTTGTGTATACCAGGCAGAGGTGGGTAGTAACGCGCTACATTTACTACGTTACATCTACTAGAGTAACTTTTGGGATAAATTGTACTTCTAAGAGTAGTTTTTATGCAACATACTTTTACTTTTACTTGAGTATATTTATAAAGAAGAAACGCTACTTTTACTCCGCTCCATTTATCTACAATCAGCTCGTTACTCTGTACTTTTTTTTTATCGATCTGTTAATGCACGCTTTGTTTGTTTTGATTTTGTCAGACACGCATTCAAAGTAGGAACTACGCATGCCTGCGTTTCACCAATCAAATGCAGTCACTGGTGACGTTGGACCAATCAAACAAAACCAGGCGGTCACGTGACCGCCACACGTCAAATCCGACCTAAAAAAGTTGAAAAACTTATTGGGGTGTTACCATTTAGTGGTCAATCGTGCGGAATATGTACTGTACTGTGCACTTTTACTAATAAAAGTTTCAATCAATCAATCAAAAGTGTAAAGGAAAAAAGACACTTTTTATTTCAACTGTACTTCCCGTCAAAAGGCAAAAGACTGATTGCACAGTTCCTGTCTTCACAATAAAAGCGGTGCTCCATCGCGCCTGCGCTAACAAAATAAGAGTCTCCGAAAGCCAGCGCAAACAAGCTAAGAAGCTACGGAGTTTGCCGCCAATGTGTTTCTTGTAAAGTGTATAAAAACGAATATGGAAGCTGGACTGATAAGATGCCAAAAACCATCGACTTTCATGTGGCATTAGACAGAAAAGAATAACTTTTTTTCTCCTCCATTTGAAAATGTGGACATTATCAGCACTATACTGTCTGATTCCAATCAATACAAGTCATCAGAATCAGGTAATACACCAACATATATTCTTGTCTTCATAAATGATAGGAATCTATGTGTTAAACATGCATGTATATTCATTAAAACACCTTTAACATGTCAACAAAAACGGCAAAATAAATAACTATAAATTATATACTGTATGTATATATATATCTATATCTCTCTCTATATATATATCTCTCTCTATATATATATCTCTCTCTATATATATATATATGATATAGGGACGGCGTGGCGCAGTGGGAGAGTGGCCGTGCGCAACCCGAGGGTCACTGGTTCAAATCCCACCTAGAACCAAAACTCGTCACGTCCGTTGTGTCCTGAGCAAGACACTTCACCCTTGCTCCTGATGGGTGCTGGTTGGCGCCTTGCATGGCAGCTCCCTCCATCAGTGTGTGAATGTGTGTGTGAATGGGTAAATGTGGAAGTAGTGTCAAAGCGCTTTGAGTACCTTGAAGGTAGAAAAGCGCTATACAAGTACAACCCATTTATCATTTATATGTGTGTGTATGTATATATGAGGTAGATCACCTCGACTTGGTCATTTATTAAGTAATTGATTTACGTTGAAAAACATATTGGGGTGTTACCATTTAGTGGTCAATTGTACGGAATATGTACTGTATTGTGCAATCTACTAATACAAGTTTCAATCAATCAATCAATCAATCAATCGATGAATGCCTACTGAGCCTATGGTGCTGTTAAGTTATTGTGGCTCGATTTTCCTTAATATTTTTATTTTAATGTATTATTATTTAATACGTATTATTGTTTTAGTTGCTTACGAGATATTCCTGGCTATGAATTTGCTCATTGCTATTTTTATGTTTTTGTGCATTATTTGTTGCTGTAATCATTAAACAAACAGGTTACTCATCAGTTACTCAGTACCTGAGTAGTTTTTTCACAACATACTTTTTACTTTTACTCAAGTAAATATTTGGATGACTACTCCTTACTTTTACCTGAGTAATAAATCTCTAAAGTAACAGTACTCTTACTTGAGTACAATTTCTGGCTACTCTACCCACCTCTGATACCGGGCACCTGCTTCAAGCATATAAACTTTCAATGAATGGATGGCTAAACTATTTCCTCTGTGAACCATAAAACCATATCTATATGTGGTGATTTTAACACTGATTTGTTAACTCAACCAAGCAAAAACACGTGGATGACTTCATTGACACAATGTACAGCTTGTCTCTATATCCTACCATTACCAAAGCAAGCAGAATAACAACAAAACATAGTGCCACAATCCACAACAATTCTACAAATATTATGACAAATCAAAACATCAGTTGCCTATTTATGTGATATCACTGCCCATTTACCTGTTTTTACTTTATGTGACTGTCCTCTCAAGAAAACCAAAGACACTACGGCAAACATCTTTAAACCAATAACAACTGAGGAAACAATCTGTGCCCTAAACAATGGTTTAGCACAGTGGTTCTTAACCTGGGTTCGATCGAACCCTAGGGGTTCGGCAGAGGTCAAAACTTACCCGACTCATCGCCTCAATAAAAACTTCTCCCTATCGGCGTATTACGGATACGGCAACAGCAGAAGTCACACTGATTTGCAGGTGTGTAAATTGTTGTGAGTTTATGCAATCTTGTGTGAGTTTAGTGTTGGTTTTGTTGTTTGAACAGGGTGATGTTCATGCACGGTTCATTTTGTGCACCAGTAAAAAAACATGGTAACACTTCAGTATGGGGAACATATTCACCATCAATTAGTTGCTTATTAACATGCAAATTAGTAACATATTGCCTCTTAACTAGTCATTATTAAGTACTTAATGCCTTATTCAGCATGGCTTCATTATAACCCTAACCCTCTAACCCTAACCAAATAACTCCAAATGAAGTCTTTGTTACTTAGAATATGTTCCCCTAGTGTCCAAAAACCTCGTATAATAATAATAATAATAATAATAATAATAATAATAATAATAATAATAATAACATTAATAGGTTTGTAAAAAAAAAAAAAAACTTTACGTTGAGCAAACAACCTCAAATTGCCACAGTGTAAAAAATAGTAATAATAATAGTAAAAAGATAAAAAATATAAAACTAGAAACAGCCCAATAGCTACAACCAGCATGCATGTCTATAAAAAGGCTTTTTTAAAAACATGGGTTTTTAAGCCTTTTTTCAAAGCATTCACAGTCTGAGGTACCCTCAGGTGGTCGGGGAGAGCGTTCCACAGACTGGGAGCAAACTTTTGTCCGTGGAGGTGGGGGGAGGTTAGCCTGTCCGGAGCGGAGGTGTCGTGTGGAGGATTTGGGGGTGAGCAGTTCCTTGAAGTAGAGGGGGGCATTTCCATGGAAGCACAGATGAGTTAATAGGGAGATTTTAAATTCAGTCCTGAATGGAACAGGAAGCCAGTGAAGGGATTTGAGATTTGGTGTGATGTGGTCATGTTTCCGCACTCATCAGGATCCTCGCAGCACTATTTTGTATGTACTGCAGCTTCTGAATGTTCTTGCTGGGGATCCTGACAAGAAGTTCTTCGCAGTAGTCTCTAAATTAAGTCTTTGTTACTTAGAATATGTTCTCCATACTAAAGTGTTACCAAAAACACATAACTTTGTCTTGAATTTGGAAAAAAATATATTTTATTTTTCACTAAGAGGGGTTCGGTGAATGTGCATATGAAACTAGCGGGGTTCGGTACCTCCAAAAAGGTTAAGAACTACTGGTTTAGCAGTCCAGGTTTGGACTTCAGTTTACAGAGAACTAAATGTGGACAGTGCTTATTGTCATTTTTTTAGACATCTTTACTTCCCTGCATAATAAATACTGCCTTGTGAAAGAATATTTTATAAAAAGGAAAAAATTAAAATAGCCCTTGGATCACAAAAAGTATAATTAATGCCTGTAAAAAGAAAAACAATCTCTACAAACTTTTCATCAAAAGAAAAACAAAAAAAGTCGAACGACGATACAAGACGTACAAAAATAAATTAACTGACACAAGACTCACACTAGACTGCATAAACTCACAACAATTTACACACCTGCTAAACAGTGTGACTTCTGCTGTTTCTGTATCCGTAATACGCCGATTGGGAGAAGTTTTTATTGAGACGATGAGTCGGGTGTGTTTTGACCTCTGGAGGCCGACTCACCAAACCCCTAGGGTTTGATCGAACCCAGGTTAAGAACCACTGATCTAAAACACACACCGTGTGTATTTAACCTCCAGACGAGGCACGCTACATGCACACGACTCTTCAATGGCGTCACATTAGTGCCAAAAATCCAAGCGCATACAAACTGTCATCGTGCGCGTGCGAGACATCCTTTGACGCGCGCGGCGCCTTTTTGCTTGCGCGTGGTAGAGATGCACGGATAGGCAAGTATATCATCCGCAACGCAGAACCAAAGTCGTCATCCACCCGCCGTCCAGCCTAACCAACATTTTATCAGGACCGTACCCGCCCGCTAACCGCCCGCTGAAATACATCAGAGGTCGGCCGCCTTTACCACTCACAGAGCTATATAAACCTGTTTGCTGCTAGCGGGGTGTATAAAATAGTCAGGAAGTGTCATGAATACAAAGGATTCTGGGTATTGGTTGTGTTGCATTTATGTTGTGTTACTGGGAGACTGTTCTCCCGAAATGTGTTTGTCGTTTTTAATTGGTGTGGCTTCACAGCGTGGCGCATATTACTAAGAGTGTTAAATTTGTTTATATCACAACCATTAGTGTGCTCTGTGTCACCCAGAATGCCTTGCAGTCGTGTGCGTGTTGCCGCGGAAGCTGCACACAACATGATGCTGGACTGACAAGCAAATTGTACATGTTGTAGAAGGTGACAAAGCCAATGGCTTCATAGCACGCCCTAATACTTATTATCTGGGTGACTGCCGGCAGTCATTCAAGAGAATAATAGCGTCTCTTATTGTCTTCTTCGGTTTATGACACGGGTCTTAAATGGCTCTTTGAATGGCAAATCCCAGAACCATTTATATCAAATATTTCCGGATGGTTCAACCGCCACCCGCCCGAATCTAATTAAAATCTATTTTTTCGTCATGTCAACCGCCCGACCCGCGGTTTATCCATGGATTCCGCGGATGAGACCGCAAACCGCGCATCTCTAGCGCGCGGTGCCTATGTGCGCGCGCGCCATATTCGTTTTGGCACTTTGTGGGCAGTTATTCTTACACGGCCCCTCCTTTCTGATTGGTCAGGCGAAAATAGCTGAGGGCCAATCAGAAGTATAGCAGGGCGGGTCATCGTCAATATGTATCAAGATGATACAATTCCTGTCGACAAACTAATTCTAAAAAGTCCAAATTTAGAGGAGTTATGGAAAATGTATGAATGTATGCCACTTTGTGGCATACATTCAATATTTACATACACAAATATTAAATAAATAAATATATTTTTTAAAACAGACAAGAGAGGAAAAAAAACATTTGAAAGTATAATTTCCATCATTGACATCTGTGGACTGGTTGTATGTGTATGAAAAGAGATTGATCTTAAAACTTCATTAACTATGTGATGTTCTCTCAACAGATGAGACATTACCTTCTTCAAAGACTTTCCGATAAAATACAATTGGCAATTTCCACAACTCCTCTAAATTTGGACTTTTTAGACTTTGTTTTTCGACAGGAACTGTATCATCTTGATACATATTGGCGATGACCCGCCCTACTATACTTCTGATTGGCCCTGAGCTATTTTCGCCTGACCAATCAGAAAGAAGGGGCCGTGTAAGAATAACCGCCCACAAAGTGCCAAAACAAAGATGGCGCGCGCACGCAAAAAGGCGCCACGCGCGCGCAAAAGGGTGTCGCGCGCACGAAGTGGAGAATTAGCGCGCGATAACAGTTTTTATGCGCTAGGATTTTGGGCACTAATGTAACGCCATACTCTTCCCTCCCCCCATCTCAACAGCGCAACAAGTGCGTCAGAGCCACAAAGAGGAATGAAGCGTAATCTTACCGGCTGTCCGTTCAGCTTTTCGGTTTTGGTACTGTTTTTTTTTTTTTTTTAGGTACAACTCTGTGTTATCGTCAATGATAGTGAACCTTCCTCCACTCTGCGCGGCGGTGGCGTCGTGTGATCTCCTTGATTAGATGCAGCTGTCTAATTATCGGGCTCGCGCACCAGCAGGTGAGACGGGAGCGCGCTGCGCTTTACCTGCGCATGAATGTGAATAGAACGCTCTGATCATATAAACAGACTGGCTGAACTAATGGTATCGTGGTACTATACAAATACCGGTATACCGTAAAACCCTAATATAAATATAAAAACACACACACATTTAAATATATACATATATACACACATACATACACACATTTAAATATATACATGTATGATTATACATGTATATATGTATATATATATATATATATATATATATATATATATATATATGTGTGTGTAAACATATATATGTGTGTACATGTGTATATAAATACATGTATATACGTATTTATATATGTATATAAAAATGTATATACACACACATATATATACACACACACACACATATATATGTATGTACATATATATATGTGTGTACATGTGTATATAAATATATGGATATACGTATTTATATATGTATATAAATATGTATATATACATATGTATATATATGTGTACATGTGTATATAAATACATGATATACGTATTTATATATGTATATAAATATGTATATATATATATATATATACACACACATATACATATAAATATATATGTATATGTGGGTGTATATATGTGTGTGTGTGTATATATATACATATTTATATACATATATAAATACGTATATCATGTATTTATATACACATGTACACACACGCACACACACACACACACACACACACACACACACACACACATATATATATATTAGGGGTGTGGGAAAAAATCGATTCGAATACGAATCGAATCGAATACGTTGTGCGATTCAGAATCGATTCTCTTTTTTTTTAAATAGATTTTTAATTTTTTATTTCATTTATTTATTCATTCATTTTTATCAATCCAACAAAACAATACACAGCAATACCATAACAATGAAATCCAATTCCAAAACCTAACCTGACCCAGCAACACTCAGAACTGCAATAAACAGAGCAGTTGAGAGGAGACACAAACACGACACAGAACAAACCAAAAGTAGTGAAACAAAAATGAATATTATCAACAACAGTATCAATATTAGTTATAATTTCAGCACATTATCATTAGACATTTATAAAAATTATAAAAAAGAACAATAGTGTCACAGTGGCTTACACTTGCATCGCATCTCATAAGCTTGACAACACACTGTGTCCAATGTTTTCACAAAGATAAAGTAAGTCGTATTTTTGGTTTGTTTAATAGTTAAAACAAATTTAAATTATTGCAATCAGTTGATAAACCATTGTCCTTTACAATTATAAAAGCTTTTTTTTTAAGATAAAATAAGTCATATTTTTGGTTCGTTTAATAGTTAAAACAAATTTAAATTATTGCAATCAGTTGATAAAACATTGTCCTAAACAATTATAAAAGCTTTTTTTTTTTTTTTAAATCTACTACTCTGCTTGCATGTCAGCAGACTGGGGTAGATCTTGCTGAAATCCTATGTATTGAATGAATACAGAATAATTTTGAATGGGGAAAATATCGTTTTTGAATCGAAAATCGATATATTATCGAATCGTGACCCCAAGAATCGATATTGAATCGAATCGTGGGACACCCAAAGATTCGCAGCCCTAATATATATATATACATACATTTTTTTTCATTTTTGAACATGTGTTTAGAGCGCAATTTTAATTTTGATGACCTTGGCATTGGACCAACCAAGTGCTCTCTGTAGCGCAGGCTCGTTGAATAGATGAGAAGACACTGCTACTCATCGCTCCACCCGTTCTCCTCCCAACTACAATGGTAACCTCTCAGCTTCTTGACCAAGCCTTAAAGTTTCACTTCAGGAATTGATTAGTGTTCCCGACAGTCTCTTGAAAGACAAAACCGTCCTCTATTTAAGTTAAGTTAAAAGTACCCATGATTGTCACACACACACACACACACACACACACACACACACACACACACACACACACACACACACACACACACACACACACACTAGGTGTGGCAAAATTATTCTCTGCATTTGACCCATCACCCTTGAGCACCTCCTGGGAGGTGAGGGGAGTAGTGAGCAGCAGCGTTTTTGGTGATTTAGAAACACATATATGCATTCTATACGGAGCTGTCAAGGGACACACTTTGTTGCATGGGAAATGAAAAATGGTCTGTGAAATATCAACAGATTATTTGGAACGAAAACAGCTCCACAAGTCTGCTACAGGCTAAGCCAATGGATGCCAGCCTGACTGATCGCTCACCTGTCAAACTCATTGCCGCTTGACTTTTCTGGCATCTGTTCATTTTACCTTGGCTGCTGTCACCGTCTCGGTGTGACGGCAGCAAGCTAGCTAGAATGATCTGCCCAGCTTATGGCAGTAAAACTTCAAATGTGACTTTTTACCACAGTGATATTGAATTTTGGAGATTGTTTTGACCAACGGGGGAACTACATGTGGCTATCATAGCAATGAGGTACATTCAGTTAAATCAGGGGTGTCCAAAGTGCGGCCCGCAGGTCATTTTTTAACGGCCCCATGGCCCAGTTTAAAAATACGATTGAGAAAAAAAATTAAAAACATAAAAAGTGTAATGAAAGAGCAAACAGGTGGAATGTAACAATAAAATGTTGCAATGTTTCCCCGAATAACACAAAGCTGCCATGCAGGCTGTTTCATTAAAATATTTTTTTATAATGAATCAAAATCTATGTCAGTATGAATTATTGACCTATTCAAGGCTCCAAAAAAATCACATTGAATATTCCACTTTGAGATATTTTTGGGGGGAAATTTTGCAAGTTTTGTGTTTCCCATATACAATATAAACAACAATACAACGTATAATTGACGGATAGATCTGAAGGTCATCTCGAGATTATTGTGTTAAAAGTAAATAGTAAAAAAAAAATAAAAAAAAACATTATGTTTTTAAACACTTCAATGAGTAGGACCCTTTTTGATCCCAATAATTATAATATGTTTTTTTTTTTAAGTGTCATTGCTCAAACATTTAAAAAAATCAAATCAATGGTGTTATGAGGAATTGACCTTTTTAAGGCTCCAATTCTTATATAATATCAAATATCCCACTTATAAATTTTATTGGGTGAAAATATTGCATATTTTGTGTTTTTTTTCCATAAAAAACAAGGTTTTCTTTGACAAAAAAGGCATACAACTTAAATCTTTAAAAATGTTATATTGACAGAATTACTTAATGTTGATTTAGAGCAGGGGTCGGCAACCTACAATGTTGAAAGAGCCATATTGGACCAAAAACACAGAAACAAATCTGTCTAGAGCCGCAAAAAATTAAAAGCCATATTACATACAGATAGTGTGTCATGAGATATAAATTGAATTATGAGGACTTAAAGGAAACTAAATGAGCTCAAATATAGCAACAACTGAGGCATATCCATGCAATATGTACATACAGCCAGCCTAAATAGCATGTTAGCATCAATTAGCTTACAGTCATGCAGTGACCAAATATGCCTGATTAGCACTACACATAAGTCAATAACATCAACAAAACTCACCTTTGTGCATTCATGCGCAAGGTTATAAGTTTGGTGGACAAAATGAGACATAAAAAGAAGTGGCATAAAACACGTCTTAGAAAGTCGGAGAAAGTTATAAATGTAAACAAACTGTGTTGAGTTCAAAGACCGCCAAAATTAGTAGGACAAAATGGCGCTCGCCAAATACTCGAATCAGTGAAGCTCTTTTAATATAAACAGTGTGCTTTATAGCAATTAGAGAGGTTTGTATCTCCTACAGAAACCAAATTAAAACAAATATGTTTTTTCCCCCTCATCATTTCCATTTTTCATATATTTTTGAAAAAGCTCCAGACAGCCACTAGGGCGGCGCTAAAGATCCGCATGCAGCTCCAGAGCCGCGGGTTGCCGACCCCTGATCTAGAGATTTAAAACTTGAAAAATAATACAAATAATGATACTGAATAATGACACATTTTTAATATTTTTTTGACCAAAATCCTATGGGGACTGAGTGGAGGCCTAAATGTATATTTTTTATCCATATATTGTATTGGTTTTTAAAATAAAAAAAATATCAAAATGGTCCCTGCTCGCTTGGATTTTTCAGTGTGCGGCCCTCAGTGGAAAAAGCTTGGACACCTCTGGGTTAAATTAAGCAAGAAATAATTATGTTCAAGACAAAATCTATTTATCTAATTCTGTTAATTTAGTTATTTTGCACAAAAATGTATTATTGAACAATCGTTTACTCCAAAACCTGTGGATCTAATTATATTCTAGTTGTAGTCAAAGAGTATAAGAATTTGTGTCTATAGGTTGTCAGTCATCGGGTCACATGATCCACAAAAGTTGAATGCATGCAACTGTGAAACTTCTTCATCAAACAAAAAGAGTCTAATTGACGCATTTCAACCTTTGTGGGTAACAAAAACTGCTTTCACACACATAAAAAGTCCTAAAAAAATTGGGTCAATCAGCCCATTTTCTAGGGGGTTAGCAACCCCAGAAGATGATGTGTTCAATGTGTTCTTGTAAAATGTGATATTAGTGGGACATTTGATTAACCTAAATCCAAAACAATGAAGCAGGAACCCTCTGTTGGCGTTTTTTTTTTTTTTTTTTTTAATATAAACACGTGACTTTTGCGACACTTCTGCCGTGCACGAGTTGTCTGTACAGCGATCTGAATGCGTAAAAATAATTGTCTGTAACGTTTACGTGTACGTTTTAACCGTTCGTTTTACATTTGGAATAGAAAATAGTTTAAGAGAAAAAATCCACTTCTCGTTTTTTGGTTTTAATAATAAAAAGGCAAAAAAAACGAAAACGGATCGTTATCCATTGTGCATTATGTGTTAGCTGATTTGAGAAGTGGAAATATAATTTCCCTCTTCCCCGTTCAAGGTTTGGACGTATGGGATTTTAGGCTGTTTTCCTTTTATGGATTTCGATTTTTCCAGAAAAACATAAAAATTTAAAAAACATTTCATCCAAAATGCAAAAATGTGTGGTTATCTGCACGATGACAAATTAAACCGGAAGCAGTATTTTAGGTCCGTGTTCCATCCATCCATTTTTTTTACCACTTATTCCCTTTTACGGTCGCGGGGGACGCTGGCGCCTATCTCAGCTACAATCGGGCGGAAGGCCTTGTACACCCTGGACAAGTCGCCACCACATCGCAGGGCAAACACGTTCCGTTCATTCAATTTCCAATTATTAAAAGCAAAATTAAAAAATTAAATTAGGGCCGTTTTTCGATTTTCATTATACTTGGTAGATTTTACACAGATTGAAATACAGACACACATATCAGCAAAAACACTAACTGATATCCTGACACACACAATACACATACACACACATGTGAATTGTATTACACACACAGAATGAGATACAGAAACACACTTTAGTACACACACGTGAATTGGATTACACACACAGAGATTGAGATACAGATACAAACATTAGCAAAAACACACAAACTGATATCCAGACACACACTTCAGTACACACAAATGAATTGGATTACACAAAGATTGAGATACAAACACACGTTAGCAAAAACACACTAACTGATATCCAGACACACACATTAGTACACACACACATGAATTGGATAACACACAAAGATTGAGATACAAACACACATTAGCAAAAACACACAAACTGATGTCCAGACACACATATTAGTACACGCACACAAATTGGATAACACACAAAGATTGAGATACAGACACACACAAAGATTAGCACAAACAAACCCAGATGGATATCCAGACACACACATTAGTACACCCACACACACATGAATTGGATTACACACACACAGATTGAAATAAACACACACATTAGCACAAACACACACAGATTGAAATCAAGACTCAAACATTAGCACAAACTCACAGATTGATATCCATACACCCACGTGGATTGGATTACACACGCATAGATTGGTATACAGACACACACATTAGTACACACACATGAATTATATTGCACACATACACAGATTGATATCCAGACACACATATAAGTACACACACGTGTATTATATTGCACACACACACACAAAGAGATTGATATCCAGACACACATATTAGTACACACACGTGAATTGGATTACACACACACAGATTGAGATACAGACACACACATTAGCA
>NC_084637.1:13502977-13602977 GCF_033978795.1 Nerophis ophidion | reverse complement strand
CTAAAAAATCTATTCCACACACACACATTAGTACACACCCACGTGAATTGGATTACACACACATATACCGATTGAGATACAGACACACGGATTAATATCCAGACACACACGTTAGTACACACACACACGTGAATTGAATTAGACACATGCATAGATTGTTACACACATGTGAATTAGATCACACACACATACACACACACACACACACACACACACACACACACATACACTAGCACAAACACATAGATGGATACACGTTTGCAAATCATTTTGCTGCAATAATACTTCCACTCGCTGCAGGTGATGTGGCTTGTGTGTGTGCCGAGGGAGTTGGCTCAAAGAATAAGGAGAACCAGACCAAATGGCCCAAAGGAGTGGAGAGAAGCTGTCAAAGACAGACAACGTGGTGGAATTGGTTTGCACCGTCAAACCCAGCCGGCATTTCCCAACAGCACTGCATCAATCATGCAGCACATTACCAGAAATCATACTGCATATTTAAAAGCAGCAAACCAGCAGAAACCAGGTAAAGGTCAGTTTTGGCAACAAACTGAATATGTTTAACTTGCACAATTAATGTTTTATTCCAACATGTGAGGACATGTTAGCATCTACAGTTGTGGTCAAAAGTTTACGTACACTTGTAAAGAACATGATGTCATGGCTGTCTTGAGTTTCCAATAAAAACTCATTTTTTTGTGATAGAGTGATTGGAGCACATACTTCATGGTCACAAAAAAAATTCATGAGGTTTGGTTCTTTTATGAATTTATTATGGATCTACTGAAAATGTGACCAAATCTGCTGGGTCAAAAGTATACATACAGCAATGTTAATATTTGGTTACAATGTTTTGGAATGGCCTTCCCAAAGTCCTGACTTAAACGTGTGGACAATGCTGAAGAAACAAGTCCATGTCAGAAAACCAACAAATTTAGCTGAACTTCACTCATTTCGTCAAGAAGAGTGCACAAAAATTCAACCAAAAGCTCGCCAGAAGATTGTAGAAATATTAAAATTGCTGTATATATACTGTTTGACACAAGCAGATTTGGCAAAAATGTTCATTATGGGAGCAGGA
This sequence comes from Nerophis ophidion, assembly GCF_033978795.1. Taxonomy (NCBI): domain Eukaryota; kingdom Metazoa; phylum Chordata; class Actinopteri; order Syngnathiformes; family Syngnathidae; genus Nerophis; species Nerophis ophidion. Next base: position 13,601,896 of record NC_084637.1, on the reverse strand, counting down.
TACCAAAACATTTTTGGACAATTCAATGCTCCCAACCTTGTGAGAACAGTTTGGAGCGGGCCCCTTCCTCTTCCAACATGACTGTGCACCAGTGCACAAAGCAAGGTCCATAAAGACACGGATGACAGAGTTTGGTGTGGATGAACTTGACTGGCCTGCACAGAGTCCTGACATTTTTGGACAATTCAATGCTCCCAACCTTGTGAGAACAGTTTGGAGCAGGCCCCTTCCTCTTCCAACATGACTGTGCACCAGTGCACAAAGCAAGGTCCATAAAGACATGTATGACAGACTTTGGGGTGGATGAAATTGACTGGCCTGCACAGAGTCCTGACCTGAACTAGATAGAACACCTTTGGGATGAATTAGAACGGAGACTGAGAGCCTTCTCGACCAACATCAGTGTGTGACCTCACCAATGCGCTTTTGGAAGAATGGTGGAAAATTCCTATAAACACACTCCGTAACCTTGTTGACAGCCTTCCCAGAAATTTGAATAGCTGCAAAAAGTGGGCCGATATTATATTGAACCCAATGGGTTAGGAATGGGATGGCACTTCAAGTTCATATGTGAGTCAAGGCAGATGGCCATATACTTTTGGTAATATATTGTAAATATTATTAGTCAATTTAACATACTGTATAAAAAAACATTGTGTTTAGTTTGGTTCTTTAATTATTATCTATTACCTGGTTGTATGATGCACAGGTTATTATTATTTTTGATTTTTTTTTCTAAAGTAGCAAGTAGTGGTGCTCCCATTGTAAAATGGCAATTTCAATGTTATGTGCATCTAAAAGAAGAAGGAATAAAATGATAAAAAAAAGAAACATTTGACTATTTTCCCTAAAAGATACATTGAGGTTTAAAGGTGTGTTTAATCTGATTTCTCAATAAATCAAATTAATCCCCTGATTACTTGATTACTAAAATAATCCATAGCTTCAACCCTAATAATAACTCTCACATCTGTCAAGATATTTCCAAATTGTTGAGTTTTTTTGACAGGGATGCCTTAACCGGCGTTATCATCACATCCATCCTATCGCACTGTTTATTTGATTAAATCAGGTGCCGGGCTGCCCGTCACAAACCGTATCTTTTACAGACTGCAGGATGTGTGTTACGTCAATGTTTACCGAGACTTGCTGAGCCTGAGTGGACCAAAATGTATAATGGTCTGGCGGGTAATAAAAAAAAAAAAAAAAGCAAGACCGGAAGACGAAAAAGGAAAAAATATGTGAGTTTGCAGAGAATATGGAAGGGTTGACAGGATAAAATCACCCAGAAGAGTGCTAAGGAGTCTGCATCTAAAATATTGTCTTCTTTCCTGTCGGTGTAGTGAGGTGAGAGTACATATTTATAAAACGCAATGTGCGCCCTGGGAATAGTTGGGTGTTTATTCCACTCACATAAAATCACAGAGAGCCAAAACTAAGCCGGATAACCCCTTATACGAACAATCATTTAGCCTAAGCCTCGTTTCAGCCACACTAAACCATGATTTAAGGTCCCCCTCCTCTGACAATTTTTTACATGGGTAAGTGCGCCGTCTATTTCTTGAATCTCCGGCTTTAACTTTGTATGGACTCGTTGATCGTTTACAAACTGTGAGGAAGTGACGCCAGAAAGACCGCGCCCCACACAGGACTTGACGTCAGAAAGATGGAGGCGAGTCATCAAGACATGCCGGTGTGAAAATCACACGAGTACCTTAAAAGAAGAAAACGTGGGATTGCAGCTATTTGGGATACAACACATCTCAGACGACGACATAGACGGTTGAGCAACGGTTTTGGATAAGACCTGGAAGAACGGCAGCTTGGTGGGATATGTTTGACGTTAAAGTGCATCCGGCAGTGGAGGCTACTCTACGGGGGTCTTAGGGCACTAGGAGGTTAACCCCTTTTACTACTGTTAGCCCTGGTGGCCCTTGGCAAAGGCCTAGTACCTGACTGCCCCCTTAGCCAGAGATACGGTGAAGACCTCAACGGCGGAGCAGGCGGAAGACGGTAGATTTAAGAACTACCACAATGGCTGCGATGGCGGGAGAAGGCTGCAGCAGAAAAGGGTCCCCAGTCGTCTTGGACTCCATGCCACTGGACCCTGACCCATTTCTGTCAAGGATCGTGTGGTGACTGTCTGTGCATCAGTCTCCCCACGTTAAACAAAGTCTCGCACAGGCATCCTCCGTAAAGGGATACACCCCCTACCAGGAGGATTGTCATACTCGTTTGAGTGACCGCCAATGATGATGACGTGCCAGCTGAACGGCAATAAACCTTTTGAATGTCTCGGTCAGCTGTCATTCAACTTAGTGAAAAACTTTGTCAATTTGTCGAAAGAGAAACAACAACAGACTACGAAAAAACAGCGAAAACATTTGGACTGGCAAAACAGACTATTTCTGGTTATTGTCCGCAATATATGTCGAGCGATTACTCAACGTCTAGTTTTGTACTCCATAACTATTGTGAATCCATGAAGTGGTTGGAGCCGTCAAGTAGGACCGCCAATTTCAGCCTACAAGCACAGTGTCCCGAACAGATAGTTATGATTGTTGAAAAATGTTCTTTCTCACATTGTTTACTTCCACACGTCCATTAAAGGTATGGTTCATGTAAGATGGCTCAGGTGTGATTCACTACAATAGTCTAACAGCGGCTGATGGTGAGGCAACCAAGGTTTACTGTTAAAAGAAATGTGCAATAGTCTACATTGAAACACAGGGTAAGGATACACTTCCAGGTCATAGGTGACTAAGACACGCGCATTTTTTCACGCATGCCTACTAGGTCCCGTTGTCCTAAACGACCATTGTGTGTTTGTAGATAAGGATAAGGTTAGGTGGGTGTCAGGTTTAAGCAGAGGTGGGTAGAGTAGCCAGAAATTGTACTCAAGTAAGAGTATTGTTACTTTAGAGATGTATTACTCAAGTAAAAGTAAGGAGTAGTCACCCAAATATTTACTTGAGTAAAAGTAAAAAGTATGTTATGAAAAAACTACTCAAGTACTGAGTAACTGATGAGTAACCTGATTACGGCAACAAATAATGCACAACAAAATAAAAATAGCAATGAGCAAATTCATAGCCAGGAATATCTCTTAAGCAACTAAAACAATAATATATATTAAATAATAGTACAATAAAATACAATTTAAAAAATGGCACATTGAGCCACAATAACTTAACAGCACCATAGCCTCAGTAGGCATTCATTGATTTGATTGATTGATTGATTGGTTGATTAAAACTTGTATTAATAGATTGTACAGTACAGTACATTTTTCCTACAATTGACCACTAAATGGTAACACCCCAATAAGTTTTTCAACATTCATCAATTACTTAGTAAATGACCAAGTCGAGGTGATCTACCTCATATATACATACACACGCATATCATTTATACACACACAAATCATTTATACACACACATATTATATATATATATATATATATATGTATATACAGTATATAATTTATATTTATTTATTTTGCCGTTTTTGTTCACATGTTGAAGGTGTTTTAATGAATATACATGCATGTTTAACATATAGATTCCTATCTTTCATGAAAACAAGAATATAAGTTGGTGTATTACCTGATTCTGATGACTTGCATTGATTGGAATCAGACGTCTACGTTTTCAAATGGGGGAGAAAAAAAGTTCCTCTTTTCTGTCTAATACCACATGAATGTCGTTGGTTTTTGGCATCTTATTTGTCCAGCTTCCACATTCGTTTTTATACACTTTACAAGAAATACATTGGCGGCAAACTCCGTAGCTTGCTCGCTTGTTAGTGCTGGCTTTCGGAGACTCTTATTTTTTTAGCGCAGGCGCGATGGAGCGCCGCTTTTATTGTGAAGACAGGAACTGTGCGATCAGTCTTTAGGCTTTTGACGGGAAGTACGGTTGAAATAAAAAGTGTCTTTTTTTCCTTTACACTTTTGATTGATTGATTGATTGATTGAAACTTTTATTATTAGATTGCACAGTACAGTACATATTCCGTACAATTGACCACTAAATGGTACCATCCCAATACGTTTTTCAACTTGTTTAAGTTGGGTCATGTGACCGCCTGGCTATGTTTGATTGGTCCAACGTCACCAGTGACTGCATGTGATTGGTGAAACGCAGGCATGCGTAGATTCTACTTTGAAGCTGTGTCATTAACCAAAATAAACATTAATAGATCGATTAAAAAAAGTAGCGAGTAACAAGCTGAATGTAGATAAATGGAACGGACTAAAAGTAGCGTTTGTTCTCTATAAATATACTCAAGTAAAAGTAAAAGTATGTTGCATAAAAACTACTCGTAGAAGTACAATTTATCCCAAAAGTTACTCAAGTAAATGTAACGGAGTAAATGTAGCGCGTTACTACCCACCTCTGGGTTTAAGCACCAAGCTATCTATTAAACAGTACAAGAAGCAAAGACTCAGGCAGAGACAGAGTTCAATTTTTGCTCATGAGGAGAACGCATGGACCTGCACACTCTGTTACAGTCACCCCCCACGCTCTGAGGAACAGCCCTCATGCCCCCATTGTATTCATTAGTTCCCTTGTTACATCGCTGAAGCTAATTCTAAAGGGAGGGGTCACATATTATGCAAGCAGCTCAGTAGACACAATATGTGATTATTCAGAATGGAAATGTGCAGAGCCTTGTGATAGTTCAGGTTTAAGCACCAAACTATCTATTAAACAGGACAAGAAGCAAGGAATCAGGCAGAGACAGAGTTAAATTTTTGCTCATGAGGAGAACGCATGGAGTAGCACACTCAGTTACAGTCACCCCCCACGCTCTGAGGAACAGTCCACATCCCCCCCATTTTATTCATTAGTGCCCTAGTTACATTGCTGAAGCTGCTTCTAAAGGGAGGGGTCACATATTATGCAAGCAGCTCAGTAGACACAATATGTGATTATTCAGAATGGAAATGTGCTGAGCCTTGTGATTTCGCCCTGTCTCTGCTTTGTCTGCCAGGTGTTGCCTGATCTTCGTTGAGGTATTTGAGATAATAAAGAGAGCAACGGCATTTAAGCATAAGAGTGGTGTAATAACTTATATACAATTATTCTGACAGTGGGATTTACCCTGGATAACCTTAGCAGGCTTAGTGTAGAAGGGGCCTAGGCCCGTTGCCACTGTTTTAGTGGGACTCAGACAAGGCAAATGTTAAAAAGCACCAATGTTCCACTGACAGAGCACAGAATACACAAATAAAAACCCTGTTTCCATATGAGTTGGGAAATTGTGTGAGATTTAAATATAAACGGAATACAATGATTTGCAAATCCTTTTCAGCCCATATTCAGTTGAATATGCTACAAAGATAAGACATTTGATGTTCAAACTCATAAAGTTTATATTTTTTTGCAAATAATGATTAACTTAGAATTTCATGTCTGCAACACGTGCCAAAGTAGTTGGGAAAGGGCATGTTCACCACTGTGTTACATCACCTTTTCTTTTAACAACACTCAATAAATGTTTGGGAACTGAGGAAACTAATTGTTGAAGCTTTGAAAGTGGAATTTTTTTCCCATTCTTGTTTTATGTAGAGCTTCAGTCGTTCAACTGTCCGGGGTCTCGGCTGTCGTATTTTACGCTTCATTATGTGCCACACATTTTCGACGGGAGACATGTCTGGACTGCAGGCGGGCCAGGAAAGTACCTGCACTCTTTTACTATGAAGCAACGCTGTTGTAACACGTGGCTTGGCATTGTTTTGCTGAAATAAGCAGGGGTGTCCATGATAACGTTGCTTGGATGACAACATATGTTGCTCCAAAACCTGTATGAACCACTCAGCATTAACGGTGCCTTCACAGATGTGTAAGTAACCCATACCTTGGACACTAATACACCCCCATACCATCACAGATGCTGGCTTTTGAACTTTGCGCCTATAACAAGCCGGATGGTTATTTTCCTCTTTGTTACGGAGGACACCATGTCCATAGTTTCCAAATATAATTTGAAATGTGAACTCGTCAGACCACAGAATACTTTCCCACTTTGCATCAGTCCATCTTAGATAATCTCAGGCCCAGCGAAGCCGGCGGCGTTCCTCGGTGTTGTTGATAAATGGCTTTGGCTTTGCTTAGTAGAGTTTTGACTTGCCTTACAGATGTAGCGACCAACTGTAGTTACTGACAGTGGTTTTATGATGTGTTCCTGAGCCCATGTGGTGATATCCTTTACACACTGATGTCGGTTATTTGGTGAGGGATCAGAGGTCCGTAATATCATCGCTTACGTGCAGTGATTTCTCCAGATTCTCTGAACCATTTGATGATTTTATGGACCGTAGATGGTAAAATCCCTAAATTCCTTGCAATAGCTCGTTGAGAAATGTTGTTCTAAAACTGTTCGACAATTTGCTTACAAACTGGTGACCCTCGTCCCATCCTTGTTTGTGAATTACTTAACATTTCACGGAAGCTGCTTTTATACTCAATCATGGCACCCACCTGTTCCCAATTAGCCTGCACACCTGTGGGATGTTCCAAATAAGTGTTTGATGAGCACTCCTCAACTTTATCAGTACTTATTGCCACTTTTCCCAACTTCTTGGTCACGTGTTGCTGGCATCAAAGTCAAAAGTTAATGATTATTTGCACAAAAAAAAAATGTTTTATCAGTTTGAACATGAAATATGTTGTCTTTGTAGCATATTCAACTGAATATGGGTTGAAAATGATTTGCAAATCATTGTATTCTGTTTATATTTACATCCAACACAATTTCCCATCACATATGGAAACGGGGTTTGTAGACATTTCATCTTTGTTTGGGAAACACTTCAATCAAAATTGGAAGTGACAAACATGTGATGTTTGGACAGCGTGATGCATGTAAGGAGAAGCACTCCTCCTCCCGCAGCCCTGCAACCACCTGCCATCACCTGCACGCGCACATAAATCAAGCGGCGCCCCCCCCCTATCAGTCCTCTCCGTTAACAGGTTTCAACATTAGCATTTTGCTGCGTGATTTATGCCAGGCTGCTCCCCAAAATGAGCTTTTCTCTCCCCGGCTGCACCGTCCGCCGGCACACGTGTCTGGCATGTCAGGCACGTCATTAACTTCAAGGATGCCGTGGTGGGTGTTTGTCATTCATCACGATCCTTACCTATGATTTATCCCTGGTGTTCTTCCTCCTATTTGCCGCCTCATGTCGTCGTTGCTACTTCTCATTTTTGTGCGCGCCTCCCCATCGCCGAGTCGATCTGGAATTGTCCCTCCGGCTATTGGTTTTGCACATAAAGTGTCAGTTTGACGGACTGATCCGCAATTGTCTTTGGAACTCCTTCAACGGAGTTATTCTGGTCTTTACTAACCCGGCAGAGGCAATGATGCACTGTGGTCCTGACGCAGTCACTCTGCAGCAGTCCAGTTTTCCTATCTGGATGCAGGTGCCAGTCAGGGGAGCATGATTAGAAGCGGCCGTCACGGGGCTGTCAGTAGCTCCTGACAGGATGTCGACACTTTCCCTCCCGCCGGCAATAAATTTCATGTCTAACATGGAGTACTGTATGCGCGGCCCCCGTCCGTCGCCTGCGGGTTCTTTGCTTGCCACGGGCCGTTGGAAGGCTGGAGCTTTTCGGCTGAACTTTCATGCAGATGCACGCTGATGGTTGGAATGAGTGATGGGAGGTTGCTATGGAAACAATGGTTTTAGAGAGCTGGCAGCGGCACGTGTGATTAAGTTGGTTAAGACCAAATATGTTGCAGGTACACTCATAGGTCCGAAATACATTTTCCTCGCATGTTAGAGTGTTTTACTTGTTTTAAGGGTTTTGGTCCTAAATCAGGGGTGTCAAACTCAAATACAGAGTGGGCCAAAATTTTAAACGGAACAAAGCCGCGGGCCAAAGTTGAACAAATTAACCTTTTAATAGGGACCCTAACAAGTTTTGTATTAAATATTGAACAAGCAAGGCTTATATAACTTTAGTGACATGCAAAATCCAGTTTCAAATAATAATAATAATAATAATAATAATTAAAAGAATATCAATGGGATATCAAATAAAATGTAAATAAAAATGTCTTTTTTTCTATTTGCAATCTTTTGAGGTAAATATCCCATTTTTTACACAGGCTAATAATACATTTGAAAATAAAATAACAATAATGAATGAACCAAACATTCAAGCCTTGAAGTAGCGAGAGAAAATGCATGAATAAAATGTCAATTTGCTGGAAGTTTCCCGGAAGAGTTAGTGCTGCAAGGGGTTCTGGGTATTTGTTCTGTTGTGACCCAAAATGTGTTTGTCATTCTTGTTTGGTGTGGGTTCACAGTGTGGCGCATATTTGTAACAGTGTTAAAGTTGTTTATACGGCCACCCTCAGTGTGACCTGTATGGCTGTTGACCTAGTATGCGTTGCATTCACTTGTGTGTGTGTGTAAAAGCCACAAATATTATGTGACACGCTGTTAGTATGGAGGAAAAGCGGACGTGACGACAGGTTGTAAAGAATGCTGAAGGCAGTGCCTTAAATGCACGCCCCCAATATAGTTGTCCAGGTGGAAAGCGGTAGAAATTGGGGAGAATGTTGCCCCGGGAGATTTTCGGGAGGGGCACTGGACTTCGGGAGTCTACCGGGAAAATTAGGAGGGTTGGCAAGTATGAGGATTAGCGGTGGATGCGGTGTTACAGCGGCACCGACGCTGTATAACACCGGCGGGCCAGCTCTAATGCTAAATTGATATTGCCTCAAGGGACAAATTAAATTACACGGTGGGCCAAATTTGGCCCGCGGGCCAGAGTTTGACACCTATGTCCTAAATCAGGGGTGTCAAACTCAAATACAGAGTGGGTCAAAATTTTAAACGGAACAAAGCCGCGGGCCAAGGTTGAACAAATTAACCTTTTAATAGGGACTCAAACAAGTTTTGCATTAAATATTGAACAAACAAGGCTTATATAACTTTAGTGACATGCAAAATCCAGTTTCCAATAATAATAATAATAATAATTAAAAGAATATCAATGGGATATCAAATAAAATTTAAATAAAAATGTGATGCCTTTTTTTGTATTTGCAATCTTCTGAGGTAAATATCACATTTTTTCCACGGGCTAATAATACATTTGAAAATGAAATAACAATAATGAATGAACCAAACATTCAAGCCTTGAAGTAGCGAGAGAAAATGCATGAATAAAACGTTAATTATTGGTCATTTTGCTGGAAGTTTCCCGGAAGACTTAGTGCTGCAAGGGGTTCTGGGTATTTGTTCTGTTGTGTTACGGTGCAGATGTTCCCCCAAAATGTGTTTGTCTTTCTTGTTTGGTGTGGGTTCACAGCGTGGCGCATATTTGTAACAGTGCTAAAGTTGTTCATACGGCCACCCTCAGTGTGACCTGTATGGCTGTTGACCAAGAATGCCTTGCATTCACTTGTGTGTGTGTGTGTGTGTGTAAAAGCCACAAATATTATGTGACACGCTGTTAGAATGGAGGAAAAGCGGACGTGACGACAGGTTGTAGAGAACGCTAAAGGCAGCGCCTTAAATGCACGCCCCCAATATAGTTGTCCAGGTGGAAATCGGTAAAAATTCGGGAGAATGGTTGCCCCGGGAGATTTTCGGGAGTAGCACTGAACTTCGGGAGTCTACCGGGAAAATTAGGAGGGTTGGCAAGTATGAGTATTAGCGGTGAATGTGGTGTTACAGCGGCACCGACGCTGTATAACACCGGCGGGCCAGCTCTAATGCTAAATTGATATTGCCTCAAGGGCCAAATTAAATTACACAGCGGGCCAGAGTTTGACACCCATGTGTTAGAGTGTTTTACTTGTTTTAAGGGTTTTGGTCCTAAATGATCTCAGTAAGATATTACAGATTTGATGACATATATTAAATAAAACAGGCTTGAAACTATTTTTCTCCAAGTGTCTGAAACACACCTAGAAATGGTAATCAGGAAGGCGGGGAAGAAGAGGGGAAAAGGCGGCCAAAATACTCAAAAGTCCTAATTGTGTCTTAAAGGCCTACTGAAACCCACTACTACCAACCACGCAGTCTGATAGTTTATATATCAATGATGAAATATTAACATTGCAACACATGCCAATACGGCCTTTTTAGTTTACTAAATTGCAATTTTAAATTTCCAGCGAAGTGTCCTGTTGAAAACGTCGCGGAATGATGACGTGCACGCGTGACGTCACGGACTGTTAGGAAATATTAGCGCTGTGCACACACACTGTTAAAAGTCGTCTGCTTTAATCGCATAATTACACAGTATTTTGGACATTTGTGTTGCTGAATCTTTTGCTATTTGTTTAATTAATAATGGAGAAGTCAAAGTAGAAAGATGGAGTTGGGAATTTTTAGCCTTTGGCCACACAAACACACGGTGATTCCTTGTTTAAAAATACCGGAGGTGAAACCTTACTATGGATCAGAGCGGTCAAGCGAACATGGATCCCGACCACTTGTCAACCGGCAGTTTTCGGTGAGAAAATTGTGGTAAAAAGTCGCCACTTACCGGAGATCAGCTGAGCTTGTGCCGTCCGTACAGCTGCCGTCGACTTCCATCAGACACTGGCGTCAAGACACCCGTGGATACACCCGTCTGACTATCAGGTACTATTAAACTCACTAAAACACTAGCAACACAATAGAAAGATAAGGGATTTCTCAGAATTATCCTAGTAAATGTGTCTAAAAACATCTGAATCAGTCCCAATGCAATCGCTTTTTTTTTTTAACTAGATTTTATTTTTTTTTTTCTAGTCTGTCGCTATCAATATCCTCAAACACGAATCCTCGCTCAAATTAAAGGGGAAATTGTGGTTTTCTCGGTCCGAATAGCTCGTTTTGTTGGGGGCTCCCATTAAAAACAATGTGAGGATGTGAGGAGCCATCAACGGGTGACGTCATCGTCTGCGACTTCCGGTAAACTAGGCTTTTCTCTTAGCGACCAAAAGTTGCGAACTTTATTGTCGATGTTCTCTACTAAATTCATGCAGATGCAAGCTGATGGTTGGAATGAGTGATGGGCGGTTGCTATGGAAACAATGGTTTTAGAGAGCTGGCACTGGCACGTGTGATTAAGTTAGTTAAGACCAAATATGTTGCAGGTACACTCATAGGTCCGAAATACATTTTCCTCACATGTTGAACCATGCACTTTATCCCATGCTGTGGCTAAATAATGGATTTTTTCCAGGTCCACAAGCATCAAATCAAACCAATTTAATTGTTTACATTACATTAAACACACTCACAACATCAGTCATCCAACCATTTAGTAATTAAAAGCACACAACGCAGACATGTAGCCAAATATGAGCTACCCAAAAAAGGAAAACAGCCACCGCATGGAACGGAATCCGCCACCACTTACGGGCCCCGAAAGGCCGGACCTTCAGTGACTTTTTGGGGTACTGTAAGCTGGGTTACAGGCAATTCCCTCTCATTCAGGGGTGTCAAACTCAAATACAGAGTGGGACAAAATTTTAAACGGAACAAAGCCGCAGGCCAAGGTTGAACAAATTAACCTTTTAATAGGGACCCAAACAAGTTTTGCATTAAATATTGAACAAGCAAGGCTTATATAACTTTAGTGACATGCAAAATCCAGTTTCCAATAATAATAATAATAATTAAAAGAATATCAATGGGATATCAAATAAAATTTAAAGAAAAATGTGATGCCTTTTTTTTATTTGCAATCTTCTGAGGTAAATATCATTTTTTTTCCACAGGCTAATAATACATTTGAAAATGAAATAACAATCAATCAATGTATTTTATTTCGGCAATCTTCACATAAAACAAAGAACAACAACAAGAAAAGAAAAACAAAAAAAAAAACAAAAAAAAAAAACAAAAAAAAAAAACACTCATTTGAGCAATGATTGAGCCGAAAGGGTGTAGGTTGAAGCAACGCTTATATAAACCTACCCCATCACAACAAGAACAAGCTTCAAAATATATAAAATCTAAAACATGCTTCACTTATATTACTTTTTTTTTTTTTAAACAATATATAAGCAACATATATGTAGCACACGTCTCATATACATAGTTTAACATTTAAATCAAACATATACATTTGTACACTTATATATATATATATATATATATACACATACATACACACACATATATATATATACATATACACATACATACATACACACACATATATATATATATACATATACATACACATATACACACATACATACATACATTATACATACACAATTCATTTAAATTCCATATAAAGTGGTAATATATACATTTTAATATAACCTATATGTATAATTATGAAATCATACATTGTATTTATATACATATATATTATTGTCTTTCTAAAACAATGTTTGCTCTTCTTTCTTATATTTACTAATGATAAATGATTTAAAAAGCTTTTTAAACTGGTTTATGTTGGTGCTGTGTTTTATTTCATCCTTTAAACAGTTCCATATTTTAACCCCTGCTATTGTTATACTCATTCGTTTCTGCGTTGTTCTACAATATTGGATCTTAAAAAGTAGTTCTCCTCTTAAATTATAATTCCCTTCTCTTTGTAAAAATCTTCTCTGTAACCCTGTTGGAAGTAAATCTTTACTTGCTTTATAAATCATTTGGGCAGTTCAATAACGAATGAACCAAACATTCAAGCCTTGAAGTAGCAAGAGAAAATGCATGAATAAAACGTTAATTATTGGTCAGTTTGCTGGAAGTTTCCTGGAAGACTTAGTGCCGCAAGGGGTTCTGGGTATTTGTTCTGTTGCGGATGTTCACCCGAAATGTGTTTGTCATTCTTGTTTGGTGTGGGTTCACAGTGTGGCGCATATTTGTAACAGTGCTAAAGTTGTTTATACGGCCACCCTCAGTGTGACCTGTATGGCTGTTGACCTAGTATGCCTTGCATTCACTTGTGTGTGTGTGTGTGTGTAAAAGCCACAAATATTATGTGACACGCTGTTAGTATGGAGGAAAAGCGGACATGACAACAGGTTGTAGAGAACGCTAAAGGCAGTGCCTTAAATGCACGCCCCCAATATAGTTGTCAAGGCAGACATCGGTAGAAATTCGGGAGACTGGTTGCCCCGGGAGATTTTCGGGAGGGGCACTGAACTTCGGGAGTCTACCGGGAAAATTAGGGAGGGTTGGCAAGTATGAGTATTAGCGGTGAATGCGGTGTTACAGTGGCACCGACGCTGTATAACACCGGCGGGCCAGCTCTAATGCTAAATTGATATTGCCTCAAGGGCCAAATTAAATTACACAGCGGGCCAGAGTTTGACACCCATGCTCTATTTTATGGGTGTCAAACTCTGGCCCGCGAGCCAAATTTGGCTTGAGGCATTATCAAATTAACATTAGAGCTGGCCCGTCAGTATTATGCAGCGGCGGTGTTGCTATAACACTGCATTCACCACTAATACTCATACTTGCCAACCCTCCCGATTTTCCCGGGAGACTCACAAATTTCAGTGCCCCTACGGAAAATTTCCAGGGGTTAACCATTCTCCCGAATTTCTCCCGATTTCCACTCGGACAACGATATTGGGGGCGTGCCTTAAAGGCTCTGGTTTAAATGTCCTCTACAACTCTTCGTCACATCCGCTTTTCCTACATAGAAACAGCTTGCCGGCTCAGTCACATAATATATGCAGCTTATACACGCACTAATCAACAACCATACAGGTCACACTGAGGGTGGCCGTATAAACAACTTTAACACTGTTACAAATATGCGCCACACTGTGAACCCATACCAAACAAGAATGACTAGTACATTTCGGGAGAACATCCGCACCGTAACACAACATAAACACAACACAACAAATACCCAGAACCCCTTTCAGCACTATCACTTCCGGGACGCTACAATATACACCCCCCGCTACCAACCTCAGGTTGCCTCAGTTCAAAGCGTGAACTAGCATCCAAGTAAAGATGCCAGGTATCTGGCTTGGGCACATCAGATTAGATCAGTGTGTGGCAAACTGAGCAGTAAAAAGGCCTGAATGGTTGATTTATTGTTTCTTATTTTATTTTCAGATTTATTAGCCTGTGGAAAAAGTTTATTTTGATATTTACCTCAGAAGGCTGCAAATTTAAAAGAGGCATTCAATTTTTATTTAAATTTTATTTGATATGCCATTGATATTTTTTAATTATTATTATTATCTAAAAGTCGATTTTGCATGTCACTATAAAGTTATATAAGCCTCGCTTGTTCATTATTCAATGGAAAACTTGTTTGGGTCCCTATTAAAAGGTTAATTTGTTCAACCTTGGCCCGCGTATTTGTTCAGTTTTAAATTTTGGCCCAATCTGTATTTGAGTTTGACTCCCCTGCTCTAATTGTTCATGTGAGTGAACAAACTCACAAACTACTTGAGCTTTGGTGGAGCACATGTGAGCAACATCAGACGTGCACACTGTGGCCACACCAGCATCACACATGTCCAACATCATAACATCGTAACAATGTACCGTATTTTTTTCCATAGTCTGGCCAGGGGGGCAACTTGTACTCAGGAGCGACTTATAAGTGAAATTAGTACCACATTACCGTAAAATATCCATCGATTTTTCTACCGCGTATTCCCATTGGGGTCGCGGGGGCCGCTGGTGCCTTTCTCAGCTACAATTGGACGGAAGGCGGTGTACACCCTGGACAAGTAGCCACTTCATCGCAGGGCCAACACAGATAGACAGACAACATCCACACTCACATTTACACATTAGGGCCAATTTAGTGTTGCCAATCAACCTAAACTACGGCCCACGGGCCGCGTCCGGAGCGCCAGCGTCCAAAATGTATATATATTTATATATATATATATATATATATATATATATATATGTATATATATATATGTATATGTGTATATGTGTGTATATATATATATATATATATATATATATATATATATATATGTGTGTGTATATGTGTAAATATATATATATGTATATGTATATATGTGTAAATGTGTATAAATATATATATATATATATCCATCCATCCATTTTCTACCGCTTATTCCCTTTCGGGGTCGCGGGGGGCGCTGGCGCCAATCTCAGCTACAATCGGGCGGAAGGCGGGGTACACCCTGGACAAGTCGCCCCCTCATGGCAGGGCCAACACAGATAGACAGACAACATTCACACTCACATTCACACACTAGGGCCAATTTAGTGTTGCCAATCAACCTATCCCCAGGTGCATGTCTTTGGAGGTGGGAGGAAGCCGGAGTACCCGGAGGGAACCCACGCATTATATATATATATATATTTATATATGCATATGTATATATGTGTAAATGTGTATAAATATATATATATGTATAAATGTGTATATGTGTATATATATGTGTGTGTGTATATATGTATATATACGTATATATATGTGTATATATATACATATATATATTTATAAATATATGAATGTATATATATATATATAGATATATACATATATGTGTATATATATATATATATATATATATATATATCTTTAAATGTGTGTATGTATGTATGTATATGTATGTATGTATTTATATATATATATATATATATACATATATATATATATATATATATATATATATATATATATATATATATATATATACATATATATATATATATGTATGTATTTATATATATATATATATACATATATATATATATATATATATATATATATATATATATATACATATATATATATATATATATATATATATATATATATATATATATATATATATACATATATATACATATACATATATATATATATATATATATACATACATATATATATATATATATATATATATATATATATACATATATATACATATATATATATATATATATATATATATACATACATATATATATATATATATATATATATATATATATACATATATATATACATATATATATATATATATATATATATATATATATATATATATATATATATATATATATATATATATATATATATACATATATAAGGCTTCACGGTGGCAGAGGGGTTAGTGCATCTGCCTCACAATTCGAAGGTCCTGAGTAGTCTGGGGTTCCATCCCAGGCTCGGGATCTTTCTGTGTGGAGTTTGCATGTTCTCCCCGCGACTGCGTGGGTTCCCTCCGGGTACTCCGGCTTCCTCCCACCTCCAAAGACATGCACCTGGGGATAGGTTGATTGGCAACACTAAATTGGCCCTAGTGTGTGAATGTGAGTGTTGTCTGTCTTTCTGTGTTGGCCCTGCGATGAGGTGGCGACTTGTCCAGGGTGTACCCCGCCTTCCGCCCGATTGTAGCTGAGATAAGCGCCAGCGCCCACACGACCCTAAAAGGGAATAAGCGCTAGGAAATTTATGGATGGATATATATATATATATATATATATATACACAGTATATATACACACAGCTCGGTCCCCGCATAATTTTTTTAACAAAATGCGGCCCCCGAGTCAAAAAGTTTGGGGAGCCCTGCTTTATTGCCAAAAATATTTTGCCTGCCTTGACTCACATATGAACTTGAAGTGCTATCCCATTCCTATCCCTTAGGGTTCATTCAATATAATGTCGGTCAACCTTTTGCAGCTATTACGGCTTCAACTCTTCTGGGAAGGCTGTCCACAAGGTTGCGGAATTTATAGGCATTTTCAATTCTTCTTCAGTGATTGTGCGCTGCCGAACATGCTCCTCTGCTTGTAAACCAGCAATGGCATGACCGGGGCGCGGCGGACCGGTACTTTTCATAGGCGGTATAGTACCGAATATGATGCATTAGTATCGCTGTACTACACTAATACCGGTATATCGTACAACCCTAGTTTGATGTTACGCAAATTCAGTCAGTACCTAAAAAAAGTACCAAACCATCCTGCGACAATGTGTTTGGTCTACCCTAGATGGTAAATATATGCTTTTTTTGGGGGGGATTTCTTAAGATCAGGTCTTAGCCAGAGAACAAAGGTGTCCAATTACAAGTTAGCATTGTGGAGGATGCCCGTGTAATACAACTGTGGAAATATAACCACCATCCGACTCCCTCCCACCTTTGCACCTTTTAGCTTCAAGTTTTTCCCAGGATATAGTGCTGGGTCAGCAAAGGCAGGTTGGCCCCAGTGCCATATCCCTCATTATGCCTGGCAGGATCACAGTCCCCATGGTGCGGCCAGTAGTCATTATACTTTAATTACACGGCAGAGAGGGATCACACACACACACACACGCACACACACAAGGAAAAAATCCTACGCTTGAACACAATATTGTGTTAAGCATATTCATCAAGCTGAAACATGATTATTGGCTGGTGTCCGCAAAGTCTATTATTTCTTGATGTAGGTCAGGGGTCTCAAACATGCGGCCCGCAGTCTTAAGACCTGTTGGACTCCACAAGTCTTAAGACTTGTGGCACTTGAACCCGGGTGGGATTTTGGAACATTTTACCGACTTTTCTCACTTTTCTCCCCGCCTTCCCGTGGGACTTTGCTGGGCGCGTGTTGGACATTTTGGGCATCCCAGCAAGCGGCAGCGGGACTTGTGGGACTCGAACCTGGGTAGGTATTTTGAACATTTTTGGGACTTTTGCCGACTTTTCTAACTTTTATTCCCCCTCCCCGTGGGACCCGGGTGGGTGTGTTATGGACATTTTGGGCATCCCGGGACTTGGGCGGCCATACATAAGATTTTATGTTCGAGTGTTTTACTTATTTTAAGGGTTTTGGTCCTAAATGATCTCAGTAAGATATTACAGCTTGCTGCTGATTGTATGACCTATATTGAGTAAAACATGCTTAAAACTAGAATATCAAGTGTTGCAAAGCTGTGTCATCAACACTCACAAGTATAAAAACTACTTTTTTAAAGTAATCATTTCTTATATCAAGCATGACAAAAAAAACAAAATTATGATGCCAGGCGCATATTATGTCAAGATAATGGCTTTAGCATTTACTTCATTTAAGAAATTTTTTCCACAAATTGAGCAAATAGGTCAATTTTTTTTCTACCAAGAAAAGTGCACTTGTTATTAATGAGAATATACTTATTTTAAGGTATTTTTGGGTTCATTGAGATTAGCTAATTTTGCTTGTTTTGGAAAGTCTTGACAAGCCGAATTTTCTTGTTCTATTGGCAGATCATTTTGCTTAGTTCAAGTAAACTACCCCTAACTTTTGTACTATTTTATTTTTATTTTCGATCACTGACTTTTTGCAGCGTGGGGGAGAAAAGTGGGAAAAGTCAGCAAAAGTCTCCAAAAATGTTCAAAATACCTACGCAGGTTCGAGTCCCATAAGTTCTGTCACTGGCCGCACAAGTCCCGGGATGCCCAAAATGTCCATAACACACCCAGCCGAGTCCCACGGGGAGGGGGTATAAAAGTTGGAAAACTCGACAAAAGTCCCAAAAATTTTCAAAATACCTACCCACAGGTTCGAGTCCCACCGGGTAGGATTTTTGAACATTTTACCGACTTTTCTCACTTTTCTCCCCGCCTTCCCGTGGGACTTTGCTGGGCGTGTGTTGGACATTTTGGGCATCCCAGCAAGCGGCAGCGGGACTTGTGAAACTCGAACCTGGGTAGGTATTTTGAACATTTTTGGGGCTTTTGCCGACTTTTCCAACTTTTATCCCCCCTCCCCGTGGGACCCGGGTGGGATTTTAGAACATTTTACCGACTTTTCTCCCCGCCTTCCCGTGGGACTTTGCTGGGCGCGTGTTGGACATTTTGGGCATCCCAGTAAGCGGCAGCGGGACTTGTGAAACTCGAACCTGGGTAGGTATTTTGAACATTTTTGGGATTTTTGCAGACTTTTCAAACTTTTATTCCCTCTCCCCGTGTGGCCCTGGTGGGTTTTAGAACATTTTACCGACTTTTCTCCCCACCTTCCCGTGGGACTTTGCTGGGCGTGTGTTGAACATTTTGGGCATCCCAGTAAGCGGCAGCGGGACTTGTGAAACTCGAACCTGGGTAGGTATTTTGAACATTTTTGGGGCTTTTGCCGACTTTTCCAACTTTTATCCCCCCTCCCCGTGGGACCCGGTTGGGATTTTAGAACATTTTACCGACTTTTCTCCCCGCCTTCCCGTGGGACTTTGCTGGGTGCGTGTTGGACATTTTGGGCATCCCAGCAAGCGGCAGCGGGACTTGTGGGACTTGAACCTGGGTAGGTATTTTTAACATTTTTGGGACTTTTGCCGACTTTTCCAACTTTTATCCCCCGTCCCTGTGGGACCTGGTTGGGATTTTTGAACATTTTACCGACTTTTCTCACTTTTCTCCCCGCCTTCACGTGGGACTTTGCTGGGCGCGTGTTGGACATTTTTGGCATCCCAGCCAGCGGCAGCGGGACTTGTGAAACTCGAACCTGGGTAAGGTATTTTGAACATTTTTGGGACTTTTGCAGACTTTTCCAACTTTTATCCCCCGTCCCCGTGGGACCCGGTTGGGATTTTAGAACATTTTACCGACTTTTCTCCCCGCCTTCCCGTGGGACTTTGCTGGGTGCGTGTTGGACATTTTGGGCATCCCAGCAAGCGGCAGCGGGACTTGTGGGACTCGAACCTGGGTAGGTATTTTGAACATTTTTGCGACTTTTGCCGACTTTTCCAACTTTTATCCCCCCTCCCCGTGGGACCTGGGTGGGATTTTTGAACATTTTACCGACTTTTCTCACTTTTCTCCCCGCCTTCCCGTGGGACTTTGCTGGGCGCGTGATGCACATTTTGGGCATCCCAGCAAGCGGCAGCGGGACTTGTGAAACTCGAACCTGGGTAGGTATTTTGAACATTTTTGGGATTTTTGCAGAATTTTCAAACTTTTATTCCCTCTCCCCGTGGGACCCTGGTGGGTTTTAGAACATTTTACCGACTTTTCTCCCCACCTTCCCGTGGGACTTTGCTGGGCGCGTGTTGGACATTTTGGGCATCCCAGTAAGCGGCAGCGGGACTTGTGGGACTTGAACCTGGGTAGGTATTTTTAACATTTTTGGGACTTTTGCCGACTTTTCCAACTTTTATCCCCCGTCCCTGTGGGACCTGGTTGGGATTTTAGAACATTTTACCGACTTTTCTCACTTTTCTCCCCGCCTTCCTGATGGACTTTGCTGGGCGCGTGTTGGACATTTTGGGCATCCCAGCAAGCGGCAGCAGGACTTGTGGGACTCGAACCTGGGTAGGTATTTTGAACATTTTTGGGACTTTTGCCGACTTTTCCAACTTTTATCCCCCCTCCCCGTGGGACCCGGGTGGGTTTTAGAACATTTTACCGACTTTTCTCCCTGCCTTCCCGTGGGACTTTGCTGTGCGCGTGTTGAACCTTTTGGGCATCCTGGCCAGCGGCAGCAGGACTTGTGAAACTCGAACCTGGGTAGGTATTTTGAACATTTTTGGGACTTTTGCCGACTTTTCCAACTTTTATCCCCTCTCCCCGTGGGTCTCGCCTGGGTGTGTTATGGACATTTTGGGCATCCCGGGACTTGGGCGGCCATACATAAGATTTTATGTTAGAGTGCTTTACTTGTTTTAAGGGTTTTGGTCCTAAATGATCTCAGTAAGATATTACAGCTTGTTGCTGATTGTATTACCTATATTGAGTAAAACATGCTTAAAACTAGAATATCAAGTGTTGCAAAGCTGTGTCATCAACACTCACAAGTATAAAAACTACTTTTTTAAAGTAATCATTTCTTATTTCAAGCATGACAAAAAAAACAAATCATGATGCCAGGCGCATATTATGTCAAGATAATGGTTTTAGCATTTACTTCATTTAAGAATATTTTTCCACAAATTGAGCAAATAGGTAAATTTTTTTCTACCAAGAAAAGTGCACTTGTTATTAATGAGAATATACTTATTTTAAGGTATTTTTGGGTTCATTGAGATTAGCTAATTTTGCTTGTTTTGGAAAGTCTTGACAAGCCGAATTTTCTTGTTCTATTGGCAGATCATTTTGCTTAGTTCAAGTAAACTACCCCTAACTTTTGTACTATTTTTTTCTTGTTTTCGATCACTGACTTTTTGCAGTGTGGGGGAAAAAAGTGAGAAAAGTCAGCAAAAGTCCCCAAAAATGTTCAAAATGCCTACGCATGTTCGAGTCCCATAAGTTCTGTCACTGGCCGCACAAGTCCCGGGATGCCCAAAATGTCCATAACACACCCAGCCGAGTCCCACGAGGAGGGGGTATAAAAGATGTAAAACTCGACAAAAGTCCCAAAAATTTTCAAAAAACCTACCCAGGTTCGAGTCCCACATGGAGTGCCACAAATCTTAAGACTTGTGGCACTCGAACCCGGGTGGGATTTTTGAACATTTTACCGACTTTTCTCACTTTTCTCCCCACCTTCCCGTGGGACTTTGCTGGGCGCATGTTGGACATTTTGGGCATCCCAGTAAGCGGCAGCGGGACTTGTGGGACTTGAACCTGGGTAGGTATTTTGAACATTTTTGGGACTTTTGCCGACTTTTCCAACTTTTATTCCCCCTCCCCGTGGGACCCGGTTGGGATTTTAGAATATTTTACCGACTTTTCTCACTTTTCTCCCTGCCTTATCTTGGGACTTTGCTGGGCGCGTGTCTGACATTTTGGGCATCCCAGCAAGCGGCAGCGGGACTTGTGGGACTTGAACCTGGGTAGGTATTTTGAACATTTTGGGGACTTTTGCCGACTTTTCCAACTTTTATCCCCCCTCCCCGCGGGACCCGGGTGGGATTTTAGAACATTTTACCGACTTTTCTCCCCGCCTTCCCGTGGGACTTTGCTGGGCGCGTGTTGGACATTTTGGGCATCCCAGCAAGCGGCAGCAGGACTTGTGGGACTCGAACCTGGGTAGGTATTTTGAACATTTTTGGGATTTTTGCCGACTTTTCTAACTTTTATTCCCTCTCCCCGTGGGACCCTGGTGTGTTTTAGAACATTTTACCGACTTTTCTCCCCACCTTCACGTGGGACTTTGCTGGGCGCGTGTTGAACATTTTGGGCATCCCAGCAAGCGGCAGCGGGACTTGTGAAACTCGAACCTGGTTAGGTATTTTGAAAATTTTTGGGACTTTTGCCGACTGTTCCAACTTTCATCCCCCCGCCCCGTGGGTCTCGGCTGGGTGTGTTATGGACATTTTGGGCATCCCGGGACTTGCTTGGCCATACATAAGATTTTATGTTAGAGTGTTTTACTTGTTTTAAGGGTTTTGGTCCTAAATGATCTCAGTAAGATATTACAGCTTGTTTCCGACATTTTATGACCTATATTGAGTAAAACATGCTTGAAACTAGAATATCAAGTTTTGCAAAGCTGTGTCATCAACACTCACAAGTATAAAACGACTTTATTAAAGTAATCATTTATTTCAAGCATGTAAAAAAAAATCATGACTTTAACACAATTGTGTCTCATATTAAAACAGATAACAAATGGACTTTGCTGTTTTATTTTCAATGAAAGAATAGAAAATACATACTCATATAGTAGTCCAGTTTTTACTGAGAATATACTTATTTTAAGTTATTTTCAGGTTCATTGAGGTTACTTTATTTAACTTGTTTTGGAAAGTCTTGACAAGCCAAATTGTCTTGTTCTATTGGCAGATCATTTTTCTTAGTTCCAGTAAAATACCCCTCATTTTTGTATTTTTTGTTCTTGTTTTTGAACACTGATTTTTGTAGTGTGTGTGCAGAAATGTTTGCGCATATAGAACTTACGGTATATCTCCAGCACCACTGAGGCCTCCGCCGTATGACCGTTGGTGTCGGATGCCTGGCAGCGATAGATGCCGGCGTCCTCGATGATGGCGTTGTAGATGATTAGCCGGGATCTCGACATCTCTGTGTGCAGTGCCATGCGCTTCGAAGGCTGGATGCGCTCCCCCTGAGGGTTGTACCACTCTAGTCTCACCGGGTCGCCAATCGCTACAAGAAAAGATCATAGATGCACAATCAGCACACAGCTGTAGAGTCGAAAATGAGGACCATTCAATGAACTGGTGAAAAAGAGTGATTACGACGTACCGTATTTCCTTGAATTGCCGCCGGGTACATACTATGCGCGTGCCTAGAATTACTGCCGGGTAAAACTCATTTCGCAAAATAATTAGCGCATTCTTAGCATTTCGCAAAATATTATATTTATTAGCACATGTCTAGAATTTCCGCCGGGTCAAACTCGTTTCGCAAAATAATTTGCATATGCCTAGAATTTCCCCCGGGTCAAACTCGTCACGTCACGAGTGACACTTGCCCTGTCATCATTTTCAAAATGAAGGAGGCTGATTTCAATAATTTGAAATGGCATAAAGGGAAGACGATTAAGAGCTATTCAGTAGGATTTAAGGTCCAAGCTGTTAAATATGCTAAAAAAAACAGTAAGCAGCTATGTTTTATTAATATACCGTAGCTGCGTGTGTCAAATATGAGTCATTAAATGACTCCCGCCTCCTGGTGGTACAGAGCGCGTGTGATCCTTCTTGCGACTACTCGGCTGCAGAAAAAGTGACAACAAGCAGCAAGAGTGAGCAGCGTTCGTTTATTTTTTCCTTTCGCTTGGCCTTTTAACATGGAGGATTACATATCTAAAATAAAACCGTTTTCTGAACTGGAGTTTCAATAGAAGCATGAGGTAATAAATTAAGATCTCCATCGAGACAAAGAGACTTTTAAACCTGAAGAAAGATAAGGAAGACTTCTATAAACATGTTATCGATGCTTTTGATCAGAAGGAGCTGCACATGGACTTCATTTAAAAGTAAAGGTAAGACCATAATAACGTTTTTTTTTAATTAAATGTGCTTTTCATGATGGTATCCTTACATCACACTCAAATTTATAAGCGCAGGCCTAAATTTAACGCATACCTTTGGGAAGCGCCGGAGTGAAAAGAGGTTTTAAAATAATTAGCGCATGCTTGCCTTTACCGCATGCCTTTGGTAAACGCCGGAGTGAGAACAGGTTTTAAATTAATTAGCGCAACGGCGGTAATTCGATGAAATACAGTATGTTGGTTTCGGACTATAAACCGCCGCTCTTTTCTCAAACTCTGAAATCTGTGGATTATACAAAGATGCGGCTAATCTGTGAATGTGTCAAGACTGGGACTGTGGTGTGGATTGTTTTACCCGAGGTGCGAAGCGACTGGATCGGACATGGCGTGAAGGTAATGACATCTTTTAATTTTAACACTTAAAAGTACCGCAAAAAACAAAGGGTATAAATAAAAACTCGCACAAAGGCAGTTTCGTCCACCCTGCGGACGAAACTCATTTCGGCTGCTTGTACCCGTGATCTTGTCCTTTTGGTCATAACCCACAGGATGGGAACGTAGATTGAATGGTAAATTGAGAACTTTGCCTTCCGGCTCAGCTCCTTCTTCACCAAAACGGATCGATACAGCGTCCGCATTACTGTAGCCACCAAACCAGATCCCCTCAACGGCCTGACTACCTCAAGAAATTCTGTTCATGAACAGAATCCGTGACAAAGGGCAGCCTTGGCAGAGTCCATCAAATACGTTACTTAGCAATGCTTAAATAAATCCAACTATGTATTTCACGGATTAAACCTTAATTTGCGCACCCCTCAGATGTAAAGACATGACGTGCCTCCTCTCTTTTCTACATCCTTGCGAGTGTCAAATGAAGTGAGGTCGTAGCAAGCAGAAACGTCTTGAAGATGATGAACGGTTTAAATCTTTCAAAATGGTTTGTCTGAAGGGTGTATAAATCCACTCCATCCCATTTATTTTCATGATCGCTTATGTATTTGTGTCAAGGCGCGGACTATGGTGTGGTTTGTTTTCCCGAGGTGCAAATCGACTGGACCGGACATGCCGTGAAGGTACTGACATCTTTTAATTAATCACTCAAAAAGTAACAAACAAAAGGCGCGCACAAGGCGGAGGCAAAAACAACTTAGGACATGAAACATGAACTAAAAAAAACTCACTAAACTGTGGACATAAAAACGAAACACTTACTGTGGTGTGAAGAAGTCAAAAACAACAGAGCAAAGACATGAACACTATGGCATGGACGGCATCGAATATCAGGGTGTGTAGAGGGTGACTGCCTGGCAACTGTAGGCTTAAATAGTGCTGTGGTGATTAACAGGTGCATGAGTCCAAGTGAATCAGGTGTGTGACATGACAGGTGAAAACTGAGTTGTCATGGTGACAAAAACAAACAAGAGTGCACAATGAGTCCAAAACCGAACAGAACGTGACCACAAAACATGACAATTTTCTTAGAAACCCTTCGGAATACGGCCAAATCTGCACTGATGCAACTAAACAAACAGTACCCTAAAAGGGACTGTGGACCATCGCCTGCAACCCGGAAGTGCTTCTTCTAGGTCACGTGATTGCAACCCAGCAATTATAAAAGGAAATCATTATATTCATCTCATAAAGGATGAAGACATCAATGACTTTTCTGTTTTGTTTGATCGGTCGTTTTACTGCTGTGTTAAAGGCACCTCTTAGAAACAATTATAGTATGTAAAAATAGACATCTACAAAATCGCTTTATGTAAATATTTAATTTCACATTTTTCATTTCGATCGGCATATAGTGTGTATAGTGTGTCTAATAAAGGGCTCGGCAACCCAAAACGTTGAAAGAGCCATATTGGACCGAAGCCTTACATAAGTGTTATAAGGAAAGCAGCAACACATGATGTAAGTGTCTATATTAACTATATTAGCCTACTATCAAAGGCTGATGCAAATCTTTGTTGATAGAAATGTTGCATTTTAATATTTATTCCTCACATTTTGGCAACATTGGAAAACATTAGTGAAATTGGAGGCTTCTCAGAGGATGAGATAACTTACGGCAATTACTGGTTCAGAATGGTCAAAGGTATAGATGTGTGTGTCCAAGTTTAAGGAAACGGCAGGCTGTCTTCTTCTATTGGATTTATTACAATCTTTGCAAGCTGGGTAACGTTTGTTGTGGTCTGGAACAACATGGCACACAAACAACCATGACAAATGCAGTCAACGTTGCATACAGATAACGTGTCATGAGACATGCAAAATTAAGTCAAATACACAGAGGACATAAGTGAAGGAAATTAAATGAGCTCAAATATACCTACAAATGAGGCAGAATGATGCAATATGTACATAGAGTTTGCCTTAATAGCATGTTAGCATCGATTAGCTAGCAGTCATACATTTACCAAATATGCCTGATAAACATTCCAGTGTTAGAATAATCATGTATATATATTATCACACAACTTTGATATGCTCAAAGTCTGTAGCTAGAGTTATTAGCTATTGTGCTCAAGCTGTTTTTTTCCTATCTGTGCAAGGACAAAACTTCTTGTCCGAGGGATGGTCTCAGCTGCAGATGTTATCCTTGTTTAAGCCCGCTAAAAGTCAAGGACTTCAAGGACCTCAACGCAGATAAGACAACAGCACGCAGACAGAGCAGAGACAAGGTGAATCACAAGGCCCTCAGCACATTCTGTCACGTATTGTGCGTACTGAACCTGCTTTGCATAATAAATGTGACCACTCCTGTTAGAGGCGGCCTCAGTGATGTTGACTGGGAACTCCTGAATAAATAGAGGGACGCAGGATCTGTACTTTAGAGTAGGTGTATGGAACCTTTGGCTCTAGAGCCAGATATGGCTCTTTTGATGACTGCACCTGGCTCTCAGATAAATCTTAGCTAACATTGCTTAACACGGTAAGTAATGAATAATTCCGCTGGTAATCAGGGTGTCAAAAATAACGTTCAAAATATAAAACATTCTCATGCATTTTAATCCATCCATCCGGTTTCTAACGCACCTGTTCAGTATTTTATTTATTGTTGGTTAGCTTCAGAATATATATGTTATCAAAAATAATAAGACTAATTATACTCTTTGGTCTTACTTAAAAATGCATGCATTTAGTTGTATTCAGTCTAAAAAAAATAGTATATGGCTCTCACGGAAATACTTTAAAAAATATTTGGCTTATATGGCTCTTTCAGGCAAAAAGGTTTCCGACCCCTGCCTTGGAGCGTAGGGCGAGACAGTGACTAAGTGTGCAGCTCCATGTGTTCTCCTCATGAGCTACATTGAACTCTGTCCCCGCATGATTCCTTGCTTCTTGTCTGTTTAATAGATGTCATCAGTGTTTGAACCTAACATCCATCAAATCAACAAAATCAACAAAGCTCACCTTTGTGCAGTCACGCACAGCATACAACGTTTGGTGGACAAAATGAGACGAATAAGGAGTGGCATAAAACACAGTTTTCTGTGGCAGCATCGGGGAAAAATGTACATTCAAACTACGATGACTTCAAGGGTCGCTTAAAATTAGTAGGACAAAACGGAACTTGCCAAATACTCTCATCAGTGAAGCATGTATAACATAAACAATTAGTAAGGTTCGTCCTCCTACAGAAAATATATTCAAACATTTTTTTTCATCTTTTTTTCAACTTTTTAAATTTTCTCACATCTCTAAAAGATGTCCAGGGAGCCACGAGGGCGGCGCTACAGCCACGGGTTGTTGACTCCCTATCTAATATATGAGAAAAACACCTTAACATTTAGTGGGTGCGGCTTATAGTCGAAAAAGCAGTTCTGTTTAAAATACATGCGTAAGTCTTTAAAGGAATATAGCATGTAAATTCCACCCTCATTTCCAAGAATATGCTTACAGCACAGTCTTTAAAGTGGGAGTTGTCTGGACTTATTTATAAATTGCATTCCCTATAGGGATTAATGTTGTTGTGGACATACTTAACAGTAACAGTAAAACACTTGCTGTTCATGCAAACCCATCAGTCTCATTTAGATGGTGCAATGACAGTGCTTCGCTCAGCTTGCAGGTTTTCCACTGGGATAGAAGACCTGTTAGCATCCTATCACCTCTCTGCATTTCACACCCTGCTGACGGCAGAGACAGTTAAATATTTTAAAGTTGGCACCGCTCACATGTTGACAGGCCATTTAATCCACAGATGATGTGACAAGCCAGCCAAGCCTTTTCACTGTCTTCACAACGGTAACTTGTGGAAAACGCTGTCAGACGACTCCTCGAATCTGCATAAGCTCCGCCATTATTATTGATTGCGTCGCATTCAGGCCGCAGCACGCTGACAGCTGACAGTTGCCGTTTGCAAACTGCTGATGAACCCCGCAGCTCCACCCTGCCAACAAGTATTCAAGTGGAATAGGACTGTAAATAAAACAAGGACACGGAGCAACAGGAATATCGAGGCCACCTCGGTCTGAAAGAATTTGATTGTCGTAACGCATGCGATGATCATGTTATCATAAAGAAAACACCTGAAAAAATATTGCATTTATCATGTACGAACACAGACTTGGAGAAGGCATTGGAGAAGGCATTCGACCAGAAATCCTGTTGGTTTTGTTCAGAGAGTATGGGGTACTGGACTGTCTGATCAGTGTCAGAGCTTGGTCCGCATTTCCGGCCGTAAATCGGACCCGTTTCCAGAGAGGGTTGGACTGCCCTTTGTCACAGACTCTGTTCATAACTTTTATGGACAGAATTTGTAGGCGCAGTCAGGGCGTTTAAGGGATCCGGTTTGGTGGCTACAGGATTAGGTCTCTGCTTTTTGCGGACGATGTAGTCCTTTTGGCTTCATCTGGCCTGGATCTTCAGCTCTCACTGGATCGGTTCGCAGCCGAGTGTGAAGCGACTGTGGTTTCTGCCCGGAAACGGGTGTGCTCAGAGATTATGGGGTACTGGACTGTCTGATTGTAGCAGTCCAGTCCCTGTATGATCAGTGTCAGAGCTTGGTTCACATTTCCGGCCGTAAATCGGACCCGTTTCCAGTGATGGTTGGACTGCCCTTTGTCACAGACTCTGTTCATAACTTTTATGGACAGAATTTGTAGGCGCAGTCAGGGCGTTGAAGGGATCCGGTTTGGTGGCTACAGGATTAGGTCTCTGCTTTTTGAGGACGATGTAGTCCTTTTGGCTTCATCTGGCCTGGATCTTCAGCTCTCACTGGATCGGTTCGCAGCCGAGTGTGAAGCGACTGTGGTTTCTGCCCGGAAACGGGTGTGCTCAGAGATTATGGGGTATTGGACTGTCTGATTGTAGCGGTCCAGTCCCTGTATGATCAGTGTCAGAGCTTGGTTCGCATTTCCGGCCGTAAATCGGACCCGTTTCCAGTGAGGGTTGGACTGCCCTTTGTCACAGACTCTGTTAATAACTTTTATGGACAGAATTTGTAGGCGCAGTCAGGGCGTTGAAGGGATCCGGTTTGGTGGCTACAGGATTAGGTCTCTGCTTTTTGCGGACGATGTAGTCCTTTTGGCTTCATCTGGCCTGGATCTTCAGCTCTCACTGGATCGGTTCGCAGCCGAGTGTGAAGCGACTGTGGTTTCTTCCCGGAAACGGGTGTGCTCAGAGATTATGGGGTATTGGACTGTCTGATTGTAGCGGTCCAGTCCCTGTATGATCAGTGTCAGAGCTTGGTTCGCATTTCCGGCAGTAAATCAGACCCGTTTCCAGTGAGGGTTGGACTGCCCTTTGTCACAGATTCTGTTCATAACTTTTATGGACATAATTTTTAGGCGCAGTCAGGGCGTTGAGGAGATCTGGTTTGGTGGCACAGGATTAGGTCTCTGCTTTTTGCGGACGATGTAGTCCTTTTGGCTTCATCTGGCCTGGATCTTCAGCTCTCACTGGATCGGTTCGCAGCCGAGTGTGAAGCGACTGTGGTTTCTGCCCAGAAACGGGTGTGCTCAGAGATTATGGGGTATTGGACTGTCTGATTGTAGCGGTCCAGTCCCTGTATGATCAGTGTCAGAGCTTGGTTCGCATTTCCGGCCGTAAATCGGACCCGTTTCCAGTGAGGGTTGGACTGCCCTTTGTCACAGACTCTGTTCATAACTTTTATGGACGGAATTTGTAGGCGCAGTCGGGGCGTTGAAGAGATCCGGTTTGGTGGCTACAGGATTAGGTCTCTGCTTTTTGCGGACGATGTAATCCTTTTGGCTTCATCTGGCCTGGATCTTCAGCTCTCACTGGATCAGTTCGCAGCCGAGTGTGAAGCGACTGTGGTTTCTGCCCGGAAACGGGTGAGCTCAGAGATTATGGGGTATTGGACTGTCTGATTGTAGCGGTCCAGTCCCTGTATGACCAGTGTCAGAGCTTGGTTCGCATTTCCGGCAGTAAATCAGACCCGTATCCAGTGAGGGCTGGACTGCCCTTTGTCACAGATTCTGTTCATAACTTTTTATGGGGGTGCCATGATTGTGTATAAAAGCAGCTTCCATGAAATGCTAAGTAATTCACAAACAAGGATGGGGTGAGGGTCACCAATTTGTAAGCAAATTGTCGAACAGTTTTAGAACAACATTTCTCAACGAGCTATTGCAAGGGATTTAGGGATTTTACCATCTAGGGTCTGTAAAATCTTTAAAAATTTCAGAGAATCTGGAGAAATCACTGCACATTAGTGATGATATTACGGACTTTTGACCCCTCAGGCGGTACTGCATCAAAAACCGACATCAGGGTGTAAAGGATATCACCACATGGGCTCAGGAACACTTCATAAAACCACTGTCAGTAACTACAGTTGGTCGCTACATCTGTAAGTGCAAGTTAAAACTCTACTATGCAAAGCCAAACCCATTTATCAACAATATCCTGAAACGCCGCTGGCTTGGCTGGGCCCGAACTCACCTAAAATGGACTGATGCAAAGTGGAAAGGTGTTCTGTGGTCTGACGAGTCCACATTTCAAATTATATTTGGAAACAGAGGACGTGGTGTCCTCCAGAACAAAATGGAAAATAACCATTCGGATTGTTATAGGCACAAAGTTCAAAAGCCAGCATATGTGATGGTATGGGGATGCATTAGTGCCCAAGGCATGGGTAACTTACACATCTGTGAAGGCACCATTAATGCTGAAAGGTCCATACAGGTTTTGGAGAAACAAATATGTTGTCATCCAAGCAACGTTATCATGGACGCCCCGGCTTATTTCAGCAAGACAAATGTTACAACAGTGTGGCTTCGTAAAAAAAGAGTGCGGTTATTTTACTGGCCCGCCTGCAGTCCAGACCTGTCTCCCATCGAAAATGTGTGGCGCATTGTGAAGCGTAAAAAACGACAGCGGAGACCCCGGACTGTTGAACGACTGAAGCTCTAAAAAAAACAAAAATGGGAAAGAATTCCACTTTCAAAGCTTCAACAATTAGTTTCCTCAGTTCCCAAACGTTTATTGAGTGTTGTTAAAAGAAAAGGTGATGTAACACAGTGGTGAACATCCCCTTTCCCAACTACTTTGGCACGTGTTGCAGCCATTAAATTCTAAGTTAATTATTATTTGCAAAAAAAATGAAGTTTATGAGTTTGAACATCAAATATCTTGTTTTTGTAGTGCATTCAATTGAATATGGGTTGAAAAGGATTTGCAAATCATTGTATTTCATTTATATTTACATCCAACACAATTTCCCAACTCATATGGAAACGGGGTTTGTAGTTACTATAGCATGTAAATAGTTACTATGGTAATCTAAGTCACAGCAGCTCAGACGAGAGTTAGCCTGAAATGTGGGTGTGAGGGACAGACGAGAAAGGAGATTTTTACAACAAAGTTCCAAAACTTAGTTATATATCAGATTGTGTATTGTATCTTTACCCTTTGCGTTTATATTACGCTGTGTGTCGCATTTTTGGCGCGTTTTGTTTGATTGTAAAATATGTCGATCGAGAGGGGGTGTGACGTTGATATGTTGTCAATATTCAGTGTTTTATCATTTGTAGAAAAATGTAAGATTCCATTTTGTTTTTTTAAGGAGGTCTGTCAAAACGTTTTTAGCATTCAATCAGACATTATTGTGAGTTTTTGTATTAGTGTTCCTAAAAATAGATATACCGGCCCTCAGACACTTTTCTTTCACTAAATTTGGCCCCCCCGTCAAAATAATTGCCCAGACCTGCTGTATAGTATTTCTCCAGCTGTGACACAAATTATGGTATTATTACTAAATAGAACATCAATGAATGCCTAAACTATTTTGAGTACCCAACTGTTTTAATGCATGTAAACACTCCGGCTGAGTCACAACAACTATTTAAAATCTTTTAAGCAATCTTCAATTTTGCACACAAAAAAGCCTGGCTAGAAAGGCCCAATTGAAATGAAAAAGTGTGCTATTTCTTTGGTTTTACTAGTTTTACTGTAAGCTATCTGCAAGGAACAAGTTTACTTACATAAGCACTATTGTCTCTTGTAGTGTGCATGCAACACCGGCGATGAAAATGATGCAAGAATCGCCGATGCAAGTTACGCCTTTGTAGGAGCCCAAAAAACTGAAAGTCTACCGAGCCATAGTCCTGCACTACTCTGGTGTATGCGAGTGCGACGTGGATTGTGTATCAAGTGCACGCAAAGAGATTAAAGTGTTTCCAATGCCAGATATGAATATCCTGCAGCAGACAGCCTTCACGATGCTCTCGCAAATCTTAACTCCGAGGGCTGGTCATGTCATAAGGATGTGGGGGGGGAGGTCTTATCAGGCCTATCCTGTATGAGGAGCTGCTAAATGCTCAATGGTTTAGCCCTGATGAAACGCTTCAGGACAACTTAAAAGCCAGTCGTGGTATCGACCACACATCGTGGGAGACACTGGCCCAGGTAGGAACAACTTGGCACGGAGCCCTTAACTAAGGCTATAGCTCCGTCCCAATTCAGGGTTTGCATCCTTCAAAGGGTGAATAAGGCTGTGCAAAGGCTTTCCCAACTCATTCAAGTTCGAAAGCTCCTCTGAATGCAGCCGACGAATGCGCCCTCCTTTTCTCTATATTCGGAAGATGCACCGCGACTATCCTCCGTGGCCTCCCATATCCCTAGATTTGGGCGGCAGGAGTCATGACATCGTGACACAACCAGGAAATCCTCTGCAGGTTAGACTGTCCCAATTAACAACAGGTGACTCATCCTTCGGAGGTGCCTCCGAAGGTTCAGCCTTCTGAGGCTGCGTAGGCCAGGTCCTCCGAAGAATGCAGACCCAGAATTGGTCGACAGCTTAAGGCAGGGGTGCCCATTACGTCGATCGCGATCGACTGGTCGATCTCGGAGTGTGTGTCAGTCGATCTCAAGCCAGGCATTAAAAAATATACATAAAAATGAGCAATCATCAATCATACCAAGACTTCACTTTCGTCAGTTGTTTGACATTCTCGGCACCCGAGGATCTTGTGAGATGACGCTGGCTGCTGCGAGCTCATATTTAAGAAAAAAATCACTAACAGGGCGGACGCAGAGAAACACATTTTATTTCTAGAGACTCCGTACCTACTGTCAAAACTCTAAAGACCGACAGCACAGTTCCTGTCTTCACCATAAAAGACCTGTTTCATCCTGCCTGTGCTAACAAAATAAGAGTCTCAGAAAGCTAGCGTGCACAAGCTAGCAAGCTACGGAGTTTGATGCCAATGTATTTCTCCCCCGCCCTCAGCGACCGCTTTCTCACTTGCTTGCCCACCCGCACACTCACTGACGTCACTCACCTGCTGCCAGACATTAAAGGGCCACACACATATGCTACTCTCATAACAAAGTGTTTAAAAACGAGTATGCAAGTTGGACAAATGAGATGCCAAATCCAACCACTTTCATGTGGTATTGGACAGAAAGGAGGACTTTTTTTTTCCTCCATTTGAAAATGTCGACGTTATCAGCACCACTGTCTAATTCCAATCAATGCAAGTCATCAGAATCAAATACACCAACTTATATTCTTGTCTTCATGAATGAAAGGAATCGATGTGTGTTAAACATGCTTGTATTATCATTAAACACCATTAACTTGTTAACAAAAATGTCTCTTTCATAAATAAATAAACATAAATTATAAATAGGAATGAGGTAGACCACCTCGACTTGGTCAATTGAAAAGTAGCTCGCCTGCAGAAAAAGTGTGAGCGCCCCTGGTTTAAGGTAACCCTCCTTTGATAATTTTTTACACGGGTAAGTGCACCATGTATTTCTTGAATCTCCGGCTCTTCGCTTCGTATGGACTCATTCATCATTTACAAACTGAGTGTGCATTGCTGCGCTGGTAGTGTTCCTTCCGAGGCGGGAAACAAGCAGGAGCGGCATACAAGTAAGAATAAGCTTTCTTTAATCAATCAAGGACAAAAAAATACAAAACTAAGGACGCTAGTGTATAGAAGAATCTCAGGAGCGAGGAGAAAACCAGGACAATGTAAATGTTGCCTATCGCAAACATTGACCCAGCAATACTGCTGGGTGACGTCTCGTTTCGATTACTGTGACGTGTTATTTTCGGGTCTCCCTATGTCTAGCATTAAAATATTACAGTTGGTACAAAATGCGGCTGCTAGACTTTTGACAAGAACAAGAAAGTTTGATCATATTACGCCTGTACTGGCTTACCTGCACTGGCTTCCTGTGCACTTAATACTACAAGGTCTAGCTCCATCCTATCTTGCGGATTGTATTGTACCATATGTCCCGGCAAGAAATCTGCGTTCAAAGAACTCCAGCTTATTAGTGATTCCCAGAGCCCCCAAGAAGTCTGCGGGCTACAGAGCGTTTTCTATTCGGGCTCCAGTACTCTGGAATGCCCTCCCGGTAACAGTTCGAGATGCTACCTCAGTAGAAGCATTTAAGTCCCATCTTAAAACTCATTTGTAAACTCTAGCATTTAAATAGACCCCCTTTTTAGACCAGTTGATCTGCCGTTTCTTTTATTTTCTCCTCTGCCCCCTTTCCCTTGTGGAGGGGGGGACACAGGTCCGGTGGCCATGGATGAAGTGCTGGCTGTCCAGAGTTGGAACCCGGGATGGACCGCTTGCCTGTGCATCGGTTGGGGACATCTCTGCGCCCCTTGGGATGGTCTCTTGCTGGCTCCACTATGGACGGGACTCCCGCTACTATATTGGATCCACTATGGACTGGACTCTCACTGTTATGTTGGATCTAGTATGGACTGAACTTTCACAATATCATGTTAGACCCGCTCAACATCCATTGCTTTTGGTCTCCCCTAGAGGGGGTTGCCAACATATCCGGTCCTCTCCAAGTTTTCTCATAGTCATTGTCACCGACGTCCCACTGGGGTGAGTTTTATGTGGGCTCTGTACCGCGGATGTGCTTGTGCAGCCCTTTGAGACACTTGTGATCTAGGGCTATATAAATAAACGTTGATTGATTGAGGAAACTATAAAGGGGAGTGATTAATCAAAACACCTGGTGGGAACACTAATGGTAAAACTGAGACAGGTGAGGAGAGTCAGTGCTCATGGAAACCAACAGATAACAGGGAAAGAGGGTGCACCCAGGAAACAGACTAAAACGGAAAAACTCCCAAACATAAATCCTGCCATGACCCGGGTAACGGTTCATGATACTGAGTTTGGAGAGGAAGTGACGTCACACTGGAAGTGATACGGGGGACAGCGTGGTGACGTTGGGAGAGTGTTCTTGCCAGCAATCTGAGGGTTACCGGTTCAATCCCCACTGTCAGGTTTTCCCCTGACATTTTGTCTATGTTTTAGTGTTTTCCTCTGCATTTGTCTGTTTCCTCTGTGTTTAGTATCTCCTGTCTTTAGTTCCTGTCTACTGCTCTTATTTTGTCAGCTTCCTGTCTTGTTCCCTGAGTGCTGTGTTCCTCCTCAGCTGCGGCTGATTGGCACCTGGCCACACCCGTTGCCAATCAGCCTGCTCCTATTTGTACCT
This sequence comes from Nerophis ophidion, assembly GCF_033978795.1. NCBI lineage: Eukaryota > Metazoa > Chordata > Actinopteri > Syngnathiformes > Syngnathidae > Nerophis > Nerophis ophidion. The sequence continues at coordinate 13,566,170 of NC_084637.1, read as the reverse complement.
GCTTTGACTTGTGTCAGTTGCTGGATCATTGTATTGTATTGTCATTCGGACTTCTATTGTCGTTGCCTCATGTCACTCTTGTGTCTTTGCTACCTGTCGTGTCTGGCATCATTTCAGTTATTACCTGTCGTGCTACAACTTGTCCTGGTTGTCGTAGCGGTAAGCTGTTTTTGTTAGCCATTAGCTATTTCCAGTTTTTCTGTTTGTTATCCTCTAGCTTCCATGATAAAGTTCCTTTTTGTTTTTCTAGCTCCCGGTGCTAGCTCTCTTAGTTTGTTATTCCGCCCACGTGCGTGCTTTTTGTTTGTTCTTGTGTAGTTTTAATTAAATCATGTTTTCTTGCTCCATGCCTGCCTCCTTCTCTGCATCTTGGGGTTCATCACCAACTAACTCTGACACCCACCTTCTACCATCCGAGTCACGTCCATTGTGCCCTTGAGCAAGACACTTCACCCTTGTTCCTGATGGGTCCTGGTTAGCGCAATGCGGACGTGAAAACAGGCTGTCCTCACTCAGGTCTGCATGGAGCTGGAGGGGGCGTGGCCTACAGCTCCGGCTGAAAATCGGGAGATTCTCGGGAGAGTATTTGTCCCGGGAGGTTTTCGGGAGAGGCGCTAAATTTCGGGAGTCTCCCGGAAAATTCGGGAGGGTTGGCAAGTATGCCCGCCATCAGTGCGTGAATGTTTGTGTGTGAATGGGTGAATGTGGAAATAGAGTCAAAGCGCTTTGAGTTCCGTAAAAAAAAGGTAGAAAAGCGCTATACAAGTACAACCCATTTACCATTTATCATGATATCAGAAAGAATGCGCCACAGCCAGCTTCATAAGAACCCGTTTGGTAACTCGGCGGCAACCACTAGAAAGATGGAGGTGAGTCATCCAGACATGCCTGTGTTTCTCCTTCTTGGGGAAACACAGGCGCTTTGGGAATTCACAAATGAATGCCTTAAGAGAGACGGAAACGGGCGATTGCAGCTATTTGGGATACAACACATCTCAGACAGTTGAGTGATGGTTTCGGATAAGTCCTGGAAGAACGGCAGCCTGGCGGGATATGTTTGTCAACGAGTATGTTGTGTCAGAGGACAGAAGAGAACTTTCGAATGTCCAGGTCAGCTGTGATTCTACTTAGTGAAAAACTCAGTCCATTTGTTGAAGGAGAGACAACGACAATGCGGGCTCCCGTGGACAAGGGAAGAATACGAAAAAATAGAGAATGCATTCGGACTGGCAAAACAAACTACCAGTTATTGTCTGCGATGTATACCGAGCGATTACCCAACGTATAGTTTTGTACTCCGTGGCTATTGTGAAGCCATGAAGTGGATGCGGCCGTCAAGTACGACCGCCAATTTCAGCCTACAAGCACAGAGTCCTGTTGTTGGTTGTTGTAAAATGTTCTTTATCACATTGTTTACTTCCACACGTCCATTAAAGGTATGATTCATGTATGATGGCTCAGGTGTGATTCACTATAATAGTCTAACAGATGTTGACGGTGAGGCAAGCAAGGTTTACTTTTAAAAGAAATGTGGCAATAGTCTACATTGAAACACAGTCATCTTAGTCACTGCCGTTGTGTCCTTGGGCAAGACATTTTACCCACCTGCTCCCAGTGCCACCCACACTGGTTTAAATGTAACTTAGACATTGAGTCACTAGAGAAAAGCGCTATATAAATATATAAACGCCATTTCCATATGAGTTGGAAAATTGCGTTAGATGTAAATATAAACGGAATACAATGATTTGCAAATCATTCTCAACCCATATTCACTTGAATGCACTACAGACAACATATTTGATATTCAAACTCATAACTTTTCTTTTTTTTGTGAATAATAATTTACTTAGAATTTTATGGCTGCAACACGTGCCAAAGTAGTTGGGAAAGGGCATGTTCACCACTGTGTTACATCACCTTTCTTTCAACAACACTCAATAAACGTTTGGGAACTGAGGAAACTAATTGTTGAAGCTTTGAAAGTGGAATTCTTTCCCATTCTTGTTTTCGCTTTGCAAAGTAGAGATTCAACTTGCACTTACAGATGTAGCGACCAACTGTATTTAGTGACAGTGGTTTTCTGAAGTGTTCCTGAGCCCATGTGGTGATATCCTTTAGAGATTGATGTCGGTTTGTGATACAGTGATCGAAGGTCACGGTCATTCAATGTTGGTTTCCGGCCATGCCGCTTACGTGGAGTGATTTCTCCAGATTCTCTGAACATTTTGCTGAATTATGGACCGTAGATGTTGAAATCCCTAAATTTCTTGCAATTGCACTTTGAGAAACGTTGTTCTTAAACTGTTTGACTATTTCCTCACGTACTTGTGGACAAAGGGGTGTACCTCGCTCCATCCTTTCTTGTGAAAGACTGAGCATTTTTTGGGAATCTGTTTTTATACCCAATCAAGCCCCCCTACCTGTTCCCAATTCGCCTGCACACCTGTGGGATGTTCCAAATGAATGTTTGATGAGCATTCCTCAATTTTATCAGTATTTATTGCCACCTTTCTCAACTTCTTTGTCACGTGTTACTGGCATCAAATTCTAAAGTTAATGATTATTTGCAACAAAAAAAATGTTTATCAGTTTGAACATCAAATATGTTGTCTTTGTAGCATATTCAACTGAATATGGGTTGAAAATGATTTGCAAATCATTGTATTCCGTTTATATTTACATCTAACACAATTTCCCAACTCATACGGAAACGGAGTTTGCAACTTAGATATTGGGTTTCACTATGTAAAGCGCTTTGAGTCACTAGAGAAAAGCGCTATATAAACATAATTCATTTTACTTCACTCTTCATGGTAGAAGATACGTATTTAAGGCCTTAGCACGGGGGTAAGCAACCCGCGGCTTTTGAGCCACATGCGGCTCTTTAGTGGTGCCATAGTGGCTCTGTGGAGAATTTTTAAAAAAGGGTTGAAAATGGAAAAAGATGGGGGGGGGAATCTTTTTTTTTTGTTTTGTTTTATTATGTTTTTAGCGTGAGGACAAAGATGACACCAACCTCCCCAATCTTAGATGAGCTAGGGCCCAACAAAGCTGACGGCATTTCTGGGTGTTGTTGATAAATGGCTTTCACTTTGCATAGTACAGTTTTAACTTCCACTTACAGATGTAGCAACAAACTTTAGTTACTGACAGTGGTTTTCTGAAGTGTTCCTGAGCCCATGTGGTGAAGTGAAGTGAGTTATATTTATATAGCGCTTTTCTCTAGCGACTCAAAGCGCTTTACATAGTGAAACCCAATATATAAGTTACATTTAAACCAGTGTGGGTGCCACTGGGAGCAGGCGGATAAAGTGTCTTGTACAAGGACACAAACCAGGAAAAAACAATTTCTCATCTGTTTATCGTAACGTTTCGTAACAAATATTGGGGAAAAAACATATTTTTTTGTTATTTTCAGTTGTAAACTTGAAATTAATGAACAAATGATGGACTAATTCAAAAGGCCTTCAAAGGATTAAGAAAACAGAACATTCCATGTTTGGTATTTTGATATCCTTTACACACAGATGTCGCTTTTTGACCCAGTACCACCGGAGGGATCGAAGGTCCGTAATATCATCGCCTATGTGCAGTGATTTCTCCAGATTCTCTGAACTTTTTGATGATATCACGAACCGTAGATGGTGAAATCCCTAAATTCCTTGCGATAGCTCGTTGAGAAAAGTTGTTCTTGAACTGTTCGACAATTGTCTAACACATTTGTTCACATAGTGGTGACCCTCACCCTATCTATCCTTGTTTGTGACTGAATGAGCATTTCATGGAAGCTGCATTCATACCCAATCATGGCACCCACCTGTCCCCAATTAGCCTGTTCACCTGTGGTATGTTCAAAATAAGTGTTTGATGAGCATTCTTCAACTTTCTCAGTCTTTTTTGCCACTCATGTTAGCTTTTTTGAAAAAAAATTTCAGGCATCAAATTCCAAATTAGCTAATATTTCCCAAACATAACAACATTTTCCAGTTCGAACATTAAATATATTGTCTTTGAAGGCTACTCAATTGAATATAGGTTGAAAATGATTTGCAAATCATTGTCTTTTGTTTTTATTTACGATTTACAAGACGCGCCATCTTCACTGGTTCTGGGGTTTGTACATGCAATTTTATAGCATGCACATGCTGTTTAGCGTGTGTTATTTGGATCTTAGTAGATCAGCCCTTCGATATTTATACATGGCAATATTCTGTGAATCGGGGTGTGAAGGTTCTCACTTAGTACTCACTTTTCGCACTCTGTTGTGTTGAAAGCGATGTCATTGTCTACCAATTACTTTATGCGTCATAGAAGATGCTGGCAATGTATCAGTGGGCGGAAGGCGATGTACACCCTGGACAAGTTTTCACCTCATCACAGGGCCAACACATATAGACAGACAACATTCACACTCACATTCACACACTAGGGCCAATTTAGTGTTGCCAATCAACCTATCCCCAGGTGCATGTCTTTGGAGGTGGGAAGAAGCCGAAGTACCCGGAGGGAACCCACGCAGTCACGGGGAGAACATGCAAACTCCACACAGAAAGATCCCAAGTCCAAGCTTGAACCTAGTACCTTCGTATTGTCAGAGTTTGTCTGTGACGAACCCCAAGATGCAAAGAAGGGAGGCATTTTGCAGGAGGAAAACATGATTTAATTTAAAAGAGTAAGACAAAAAACAAACAAAGGGTACAAACAAAAAGCGCGCACGTGGGCGGATAACAAACTAAGAAAGCTAGCATGGGAGCTAGAAAATAAAAGGAGCTTAGCATGGAAGCTAGCAAAAACAAAAAGAGCTTCGCATGGAGGCTAGCATAAACAGAACCGGGAGAAGAAGTCGTTACGTGTTGTATAAAGACAAATTGGAAGCAGGGAACAAAAAACAGTAAGCTACAAACATCTGACGAAATACAGCTTACCGCTACGCTGCAAAGATACGACACGACACGACACGAAGGCAGGTTTTGTCCAGGAAAACATGATTCAATGTTCAAAATAAAAGGTGAAAAACAAACCAGGAACTAGGTATAGCCAAAACTGAAAACAGGAACCAGCAAACAGAACAACTGGAAACGGCTAATGGCTAACAAGAAAACATGAAACAAAAGAGCTAGGAGAAAGCAAACTACAAATAGCTAACAGGAACAGCTTACCGCTATGACGACAGCAACAAGAACAAGTATTACCACAACAGGTAGTAGCTGTTACGATATCGACAATGACAGGTAGTGGTGACATCGACACAACACGGCAATACTCCAACACCGAGTGGAGGACAAAGACGGTTTGAAAAGTACTTTGCTGATTGACACCAGGTGTGGCCACGTGCCAATCAGCAATAGCTGAGGGGACACAACACTCAGGGACAACAGCAGGAAATAAAGACAAAATAAGAGCGCTGACAGGAAATAAGACAAACACAGAAGAAAAACTTCGGCTTATTAGTGATCCCTAGAGCCCAAAAAAAGTCTGTGGGCTATAGAGCGTTTTCCGTTCGGGCTCCAGTACTCTGGAATGCCCTCCCGGTAACAGTTCGAGATGTTACCTCAGTTGAAGCATTTAAGTCTCACCTTAAAACTCATCTGTATACTCTAGCCTTTAAATAGACCTCCTTTTTAGACCAGTTGATCTGGCGCTCCTTTTCTTTTTTCTCCTATGTCCCCCCCTCCCTTGTGGAGGGGGTCCGGTCCAATGACCATGGATGAAGTACTGGCTGTCCAGAGTCGAGACCCAGGATGGACCGCTCGTCGGGACCCAGGACTGACCGCTCGCCTGTATCGATTGGGGACATCTCTACGCTGCTGATCCGCCTCCGCTTGAGATGGTCTCCTATGGACGGGACTCTCGCTGCTGTCTTGGATCCGCTTTGAACTGAACTCTCGCGGCTGTGTTGGAGCCACTATGGATTGAACTTTCACAGTATCATGTTAGACCCGCTCGACATCCATTGCTTTCGGTCCCCTAGAGGGGGGGGGGTTGCCCACATCTGAGGTCCTCTCCAAGGTTTCTCATAGTCAGCATTGTCACTGGCGTCCCACTGGATGTGAATTCTCCCTGCCCACTGGGTGTGAGTTTTCCTTGCCCTTTTGTGGGTTCTTCCGAGGATGTTGTAGTCGTAATGATTTGTGCAGTCCTTTGAGACATTTGTGATTTGGGGCTATATAAATAAACATTGATTGATTGATTGAAACATGACCAAACTGTCAGGGACAAACCTGACATGGATTGCACAAATGCAGCATGAAGAGGTTTCTGTACGTTTTATTATTCACCTTTATTTCGACATGACATGTAGCAACGACAAGAGCGACAATAATCCAGCCCTGACTGGAAGACAAAGCAGGTGCAAATAGGAGCGGGCTGATTGACACCAGGTGTGGCCAGGTGCCTATCAGCCGCCGCTGAGGGGGAACAGCGCTGACAGGAACTAAAAACAGGAAATACTAAACACACACAGAGGAAAAACTAAAACACAAACAAACTGTCAGTGGCAAGCCTGACACGTATAGTGAGGCAAATGTACTAACCCCATGTACTACAGTGCTGGATTAGACTCCATCCATCCATCCATTTCCTACCGCTTATTCCCTTTTGGGGTCGCGGGGGGCGCTGGCGCCTATCTCAGGTACAATCGGGCGGGAGGCGGGGTACACCTTGGACAAGTCGCCACCTCATCGCAGGGCCAACACAGATAGACAGACCACATTCACACTCACATCCACACACTGGGGCCAATTTTAGTGTTGCCAATCAACCTATCCCCAGGTGCATGTCTTTGGAGGTGGGAGGAAGCCGGAGTACCCGGAGGGAACCCACGCATTCACGGGGAGAACATGCAAACTCCACACAGAAAGATCCCAAGCCTGGATTTGAACCCAGGACTGCAGGAACTTCGTATTGTGAGGCAGATGCACTAACCCCTCTGCCACCGTGAAGCCCCTGGATTAGAATAAACAAATTAAATGTTTTCATACTTGGGTCTTAAAAAAACTGAAGATCCTAAATAAATGTTTATAAGTGTTATTAGAGTCCTCAACATATGAAAAACACCCATATAGTTCACGTTTATGGATGGTGAAATTGTGTTTTTTTAATTTTTATTTGTTGTATTTTTGTTGCCATCTTATGTGCCCAATATGTATTATGCATTTGGTTTTTCGATGTCTTTTACTGTTAGCTCTATATAGAAATGGCAGCTGGTTACATCAGCTCTGTGCTCTTCTTTTAATGTATTTTATGTCCTTTGTGTTCTTTTGTTTCTCTCCAGTTTCCCTGTGTTTTTCCACCTTATTTTCTGTCGACTTTTTGTATCCGCACTGCAGCCACATAATTTCCCCGTAGTGGGATAAATAAATACTGTCCTCCCTATCCTATTCTAACTTACCCTTTCCTATCCTACAACCATCCATCTTCTTCCGGGTCGGGTCAGCAACAACCTAAGCATATCGGGCCAGATTTCCTTCTCCACAGCCGCTTTGTCCAGGTAATATAATTTGGTTAAAAAAACAACAACACTGCAATATATAAAAATGCGAGCTGCTGTTTGGCGAGGAAGCAGGTCGCATTGATGATATATTTTAAAATCTCTCAGTTCTCTTTTACCTTAGAATTGTGGACACTGAGTTGGGCTTCACGGTTGAAGAGGGGTTAGTGCGCCTGCCTCACAATACGAAGTTCCTGCAGTCCTGGGTTCAAATCCAGGCTCGGGAACTTTCTGTGTGGAGTTTGCATGTTCTCCCCGTGAATGCGTGGGTTCCCTCCGGGTACTCCGGCTTCCTCCCACTTCCAAAAACATGCACCTGGGGATAGGTTGATTGGCAACACAAAATTGGCCCTAGTGTTTGAATGTGAGTGTGAATGTTGTCTTTCTATCTGTGTTGGCCCTGCGACGAGGTGGCGACTTGTCCAGGGTGTACCCCGCCTTCCGCCCGATTGTAGCTGAGATAGGCGCCAGCGGCCCCTGCGACCCCAAAAAAGGGAATAAGCGGTAGAAAATGGATGGATGGATGAATGGAGTTGGCTGTTCATCCAAAGCCAAGTCTATCCTCGTCATCCCAAACGTTTTTAGCGCAATCTAGCTTTGAAAATGAGCGGCCGACGGCTCATGTTTGGTGAGGCTTCTTTGCAAATTAGGTCACAAAATCCCATTTCCACAGTCCCACAGGTTGAAAAAAGATGGCAAGGAAAGCAGAAAAGGTGGTTTCTGGCAGAACATCCACAAAGCCAGTATTTTCACGTATGCCACTCGGTTTGGAAAGAGCGAGTGACTTTCAGTCCTGCTGATTGAAACCAACCATTCAGCTCCGACGTCGGTCTTCCTTTAGTAATTATCTCCTGCTTTGCTTGAAAGTCCACTTTAGAAAACTGTTTGAGTGCCATCCTATCTTGCCGATTGTATTGTACCATATGTCCCGGCAAGAAATCTGCGTTCAAAGGACTCTGGCTTATTAGTGATTCCCAAAGCCCAAAAAAAGTCTGCGGGCTATAGAGCGTTTTCATTTCGGGCTCCAGTACTCTGGAATGCCCTCCCGGTAACAGTTTGAGATGCCACCTCAGTAGAAGCATTTAAGTCTCACCTTAAAACTCATTTGTATACTCTACCCTTTAAATAGACTCCCTTTTTAGACCAGTTGATCTGCCGTTTCTTTTCTTTTTCTCCTATGTCCCACTCTCCCTTGTGGAGGGGGTCCGGTCCGATCCGGTGGCCATGTACTGCTCGCCTGTGTATCGGCTGGGGACATCTCTGCGCTGCTGATCCGCCTCCGCTTGGGATGGTTTCCTGCTTGCTCCGCTGTGAACGGGACTCTCGCTGCTGTGTTGGATCCGCTTTGGATTGGACTCTCGCGGCTGTGTTGGATCCATTATGGATTGAACTTTCACAGTATCATGTTAGACCCGCTCGACATCCATTGCTTTCGTCCTCTCCAAGGTTCTCATAGTCATCATTGTCACCGACGTCCCACTGGGTGTGAGTTTTCCTTGCCCTTATGTGGGCCTACCGGGGATGTCGTAGTGGTTTGTGTTGTGGTTTGTGCAGCCCTTTGAGACACTAGTGATTTAGGGCTATATAAGTAAACATTGATTGATTGATTGAAATGTAGTCATCAATGTTGAAAGTCGTGGTGCACTCTTGCGTTTGGGACGCATATTGATGCACAAAGTTGCCACCCCAGGATGCTACAGGACTCGGACTAGGCAGGATTGCAGGTAGGAGCTTGTTTTAATATACAAAATAATAAAAGAACACTGACAAAAGGCAAAGAAAAGGCGTGCCGGAGCGCACCAAAAGCTAAACTTAGCCAGGTAAATACAACGTAGAATACCAAACGTAACCGTCGCATGAAGCAAACAAAACATCCAGGCAGAACTAAGGTAGCAGGCAGGCTTAAATACTAAAATAATAATCAAAAACAGGTGTGCGTCAGAAAGTCAGTGCAGGTGGAGCAGATGAAGTCGCCATGGTGATAAATACAAACAAGGAAGTGCACACAATTCAGGGAACGGAAGAGTCCAAAAATAATAAGAAAACACAAAAAAAGGGCTCAAGAACAAAACTATGTCCGATCCGGGAGGCGGATCGCGACAGTGCACGGGACGGAAAAAATAAGTCGCTGCGGCACTTAGCCGCTGAGGCCACCGTATGTCTGGGATCATGATCGCCCTGCCCCTATCGCGAGGCACGAGAACTGTTTGCCTCACCTTAGACTTTTTTCTCTGCCGTTTTGATGGCTCAACCAACACACAAAACATGTTTCTCGCTGCGGCACTTGACTCGCTTACGCCACCGTGTGTCTCTGATCTTGAGCACCCCTGTCGCGAGGCACGAGAACTGTTTGCCTCACTTCAGACTTTTTTCTCTGCCGTTTTGATGGCTCACTAAGACACAAAACATGTTACTCGCTGCGGCACTTGACTCGCTTATGTCACCGTGTGTCTCTGATCTTGAGCGCCCCTATCGTGAGGCACGAGAACTGCTTGCCTCACCTTAGACTTTTTTCTCTGCCATTTTGATGGCTCACCAACACACAAAACATGTTTCTCGCTGCGGCACTTGACTCGCTTACGCCACCGTGTGTCTCTAATCTTGAGCGCCCCTATCGTGAGACACGAGAACTGTTTACCTCACCTAAGACTTTTTTCTCCGCCGTTTTGATGGCTCACCAACACACAAAACATGTTTCTCGCTGCGGCATTTGACTCGCTTACGCCACCGTGTGTCTCTAATCTTGAGCGCCCCTATCGTGAGACACGAGAACTGTTTACCTCACCTAAGACTTTTTTCTCCGCCGTTTTGATGGCTCAACCAACATACAAAACATGTTACTCGCTGCAGCACTTGACTCGCTTACGCCACCGTGTGTCACTGATCTTGAGCGCCCCTATCGTGAGACACGAGAACTGCTTGCCTCACCTCAGACTTTTTTCTCCGCAATTTTGATGGCTCATCCAACATACAAAACATGTTACTCGCTGCGGCACTTGACTCGCTTACGCCACCGTGTGTCTCTAATCTTGAGCGCCCCTATCGTGAGGCACGAGAATTGCTTGCCCCACCTTAGACTTTTTTCCTCTGCCATTTTGATGGCTCACCAAGACATTAAACATGTTACTCTCTGCGGCACTTGAATCGCGTACGCCACCGTATGTCACTGATCTTGAGTGCCCCTATCGTGAGGCACGAGAATTGCTTGCCTCACCTTAGAATTTTTCTCTGCCATTTTGATGGCTCACCAAGACATTAAACATGTTACTCTCTGCGGCACTTGAATCGCGTACGCCACCGTATGTCACTGATCTTGAGCGCCCCTATTGTGAGACACGAGAACTGTTTGCCTCACCTCAGACTTTTTTCTCTGCCGTTTTGAACGCTTAGCCGCACGGCAGACAGAGAAGTTTACGAGGGATTGCGAAAATTTAGCGATTTTGAAGAAAAAAAGTATCCAAATTGGTGAAGCTAAATGAAAATTAAATACCAACAATTACAATTATTTTATCATTATATATTTTATTTCTTTGCATGATCACAGGTGAGGCACTGCCTCCCCCTGCCTCCCCTGACACATATATGCGTGCCCAGCCTTAGGATTTTGGATGACGGGCGACATTTCAAAACAAGTGCAGTCCCCCCTTTAACTGGGTTCTGTGTAAAAAAGCAGCTTAAAGCCAGATCTCATGTTCCGGCACTGATGAGGTTATTTTGCCGGGACGTCGGTGTGAAAGAGGTTATTGTTTCATAGCTTTCATTGGTTTCATGGTCCTCCTCCGATTGTTTGGTGTCATTTGTGGTAAATCTGTTGCGCTCTTTGCTCAAAGATTTTTTTTTTTTTTCACCCAGACGTGCCTTTGAGTTGTTTTGTCAGGACCGTTCTACCTTCGCTAATTGAATTCTACCATCACCGCACTTCCTCGACAGTTGTCGTGTAAACAATCGAGCAAAAACAAACCGCGTCGTGCATGCAGCAGACAATCCCCTAACTGGGCTTCTTTCCTTTCATGGTTGTGGCCTCCAATAAGGATGAATCTGAGCGTGTCAAGAGAGAGCTTCTTATCGCATACCCCCAACACTCTTTTCCGGGCTACGCTTGTCTGTGGGCTGGCAGAGGAGAAAAGGTGAACAGCGGGAGGTGGGTCGGACCTGCCAATGCCGGCCTCCCTTGATTGGCCGTTTAGGGAGAACAATGAGGGTGAAGAGAATCGGTGATGGGCTGTACCAGTCGTCATGGGGTCACAATGTCACTCACCATATGGGGGACGGTGGCACTTTTGGGCTTACTGGCATTAAAAGAAAACAAATCGGACCCACAGGCTGCGTCGCAAATATGCACACATATGGACAATGTTGGCGTTAAGGCACTTTTTGTGTCTTTTTAGAAAGGACAAGCAATTACGAGACGCGGATTCTTATTTTTACCACCTAGTTTGCTTGTTTAATTTATGTATTTTTTGATGGATTTGTTGTGTTTTAGTTTTTATCCTGCCTTCTCCTTCTCTGCACCTGTGTTCCGTGTGTCATCCCCAGTAAGGGGCGGACCTTGTGGCACACCTGCTCTCAATTACCTGTCAGTATTTAGCCTCGTCACCGACAGCTTGGCCTCGCCGGTTATTGTCTCCAGTACTCCTGACGCTCATGCACCCGCTTCACCAAACCTGGTATGTTTTCACTCCTTGTCCTGTATTTCCTAATCTCCTCGTCCCCGTGAAGTGAAGGGTTAACGTTGTTTTGGACTCTTGCTCTGCCCAGAGCGCCCTGGTCTTTTTCCCTGCCGACCACTGAGGAACCTGTTTTTGTTTGTTTATTCATGGTGTGCCCTTCTGCCCCATCGCCTTTTGTTATACTTTTTTGGACTAATTAAATATAACCCTTTTTGTAATTTAACCTTGCCTCCGTCTCTGCATCCTGGGGTCTGCAGATGTTTTGTTCAAGCAATCATCAATCAAAGTTGAATAATAGACACACTTTTCAACCTTGAGACCTCCAAATTTGGGAGATTTGGGTGGTGGACAGCATGGTGGAACAGGGGGTAGTGCATCTGCCTCACTATACAAAGGTCCTGGGTAGTCCTGCGTTCAATGCCGGGCTCGGGATCTTTCTGTGTGGAGTTTGCATGTTGTCCCCGTGACTGCGTGGGTTCCCTCCGGATACTCCAGCCTCCTCCCACCTACAGAGACATGCACCTGGGCATAGGTTGATTGGCAACACTAAATTGGCCCTAGTATCTGAATGTGAGGGTGAATGTTGTCTGTCTATCAGTGTTAGCCCTGTGATGAGGGGGCGACTTGTCCAGGGTGTACGCCGCCTTTTGCCCGAGTGCAGTTGAGATAGGCTCCAGCGACTCATTGTTGTGTTTGAAAGTGCAATGCTTTGCAGCCTTTGAAAGAGCATAGGTATAGGCCGCATCTGTGACATTTAATTTGCAGGAAAGGAGTGAGTTTAGGGTTGAATTGTCCATCCTCGTTCTATTCTCTGTCACTATCTTTTTTTTTTGGGGACATCTACTTGCCGTAGATTTGAAGCAATGCATGATGGGATTCTGGATGTTGTGTGTCAGTGTATTAACATGCCGGCTGGAATAAACACACATTGAGAAGTAGCTCCTTGCCTGCCTACTTTATGGGTTATAGATAAACCTATGGATAACGGAGATATATATGATAGTCTCCTTCTTGTTGTGTGTGCAGTTGTGCACGCTCCAAAAGCCGTAGATGTTATAACGTGACTGGACCGGCACGCCGTTTATATGGAGGAAAAGTGGACGTGAGGACAGGCTGTCCTCACTCAGGTCCGGCTGGAAATCGAGAGAAATTCGGGAGAACGGTTGTCCCGGGAGATTTTCGGGAGAGGCACCCGGAAAATTTGGGAGGGTTGGCAAGTATGCTTGTATAGCCCTAAATCACGAGTGTCTCAAAGGGCTGCACAAGCCACAACGACATCAGATCCCACATCAGGGCAAGAAAAAAACTCAACCCAAAGGGATGACAATGAGAAACCTTAGAGGGGACCGCAGATCTGGGGACCTCGTCTCTGGGCGATCGGTGCAATGGACGTCGACTGGATCTAGCATACTATTTTGAGAGTCTAGTCCATAGTGGATCTAGTTAATAGTGTGAGAGTCCAGTCCAAAGTGGGACAAGTCAGCAGAGACGTCCCCAACTGATGCACAGATGAGTGGTCCACCCTGGGTCGTGACTTTGGACAGCTAGCGAGTCATCTGTGGTCACGAGATGGGGTATTTGCCGGATCAAAAAATTCTGTCCCCGTTTATTGCATTTCTATTGGTCGTAAATTTTGATTCGCCGAAAGTTCTCTCAATCGCAAATACTGCCTCGGTTTGCACTCGGACAACTTTACCGCCAGGGGCTGTCAAAAGAAAGACTTCATGGTAAACATTAAGGTAAGTGTAAAGTAGGACTGAGTGATATGGGCCTTTATTAATATTTAGATAATTTTAGACCACGGGTCACCAATCTTTTTGAAACCAAGAGCTACTTCTTGGGTACTGATTAATGCGAAGGGCTACCAGTTTGATACACACTTAAATAAATTGCCAGAAATAGCCAATTTGCTCAATTTACATTTATTGAATAAATCTCTATATATATATATAAATGGGTATTTCTGTCTGTCATTTCGTCGTACGTTTTTTTTTCCTTTTACGGAAGGTTTTTTGTTTTTTAGAATTTGGATGACATGTTTTAAATAGGTTAAAATCCAATCTGCACTTTGATAGAATATATAACAAATTTGACCAAGCTATATTTCTAACAAAGACAACCCATTACTTCTTCTAGATTTTCCAGAACAAAAAATTTAAAAGAAATTCAAAAGACTTTGAAATAAGATTTAAATTTGATTTTAAAGATTTTCTAGATTAACCAGAATTTTTTATAAAATTTTAATCATAATAAGTTTGAAGAAATATTTCAAATATTCTTCGTCGAAAAAACAGAATCTAAAATGAGGAATTAAATTCAAATGTATTTATTATTCTTTACAATAAATATATTTTTTTTTTACTGGAACATTGATTTAAATTGTCAGGAAAAAAGAGGAAGGAATTTAAAAGGTAAAAAGGTATATTTGTTTAAAATTCCTAAAATCTTTTTTAAGGTTGTATTTTTTCTCTAAAATTGTCTTTCTGAAAGTTATAAGAAGCAAAGTAAAGAAATGTTATGAATTTATTCAAACGAGTGAAGACCAAGGTTTTAAAATATTTTCTTGGATTTTCAAATTCTATTTGAGTTGTGTCTCTCTTAGAAATGAAAATGTCGAGCAAAGCGAGACCAGCTTGCTAGTAAATAAATAACATTTTAAAAAACAGAGGCAGCTCACTGGTAAGTGCTGCTATTTGAGTTATTTTTAGAACAGGCCAGCGGGCGACTCATCTGGTCCTTACGGGGTACCTGGTGCCCGCGGGCACCGCGTTGGTGACCCCTGTTTTAGACCATATATACACGATATATATCTCAATATTTTGCCTTAGCCGTGAATGAACACTTGATGCATATAATCACAGCAGTATGATGATTCTACGTGTCTATATTAAAACATTCTTCTTCATACTGCATAAATATATGCTCATTTTAAACTTTCATGCAGAGAGGGAAATCACAACTAAGTCAATTGACCAAAACTGTATTTATTAAACAGTTATTAAGCAGTGGCACAAACATTACTCATGTCGTTTCAAAACAAAGTGCAAGATTGTCAGAGACATTTTAAAACAAGCTATTAGTGCACTTTCGTGCATGATGTCACTAAGATGACATAGAACAACACTAAATTAAAGTGCACTTTTTGTACAGAACGCCACTACAATAGTTTAAAACTAATAAAGTGCACTTTTGTGCATGATGTCACACAAGATATTTCAATAACTGTCAAATAAAAACGAGCTGCATAATAGGAAATCAAATAGTGTATGTCCTTCGCTATGTGGTAGGTTACTGCGGACGTTATCTCCTTCTGTTTTTGATGCCAGGCTCAATTGGGTCAGTGCTGGTTGCTTCGGCATTTTGTTGGGTGTGACACTGGCCGCAGATGTTGACATGCAAAGTTTCTCGCACTCCTTATTCTCTAGCGGGTGACTTTTCAAATGATGCTACAAATTACTAGTGCTGCTAATTTTTCCGCATACTTGACATATTACGGTTGTCTGTTCAACATCTTCCCGCTTGAAGCCAAACCACCGCCAGACGATGGACCCCCTCTGTTTTTATTGGGAATTAATTATTCTTCCATTTGTTAACAGATTCTCACCTTCTCTCTCTCGCATCACCACTCGCACCGCTACGCTTGCACCACCTGCCACAGCTAACGTTACCCATGCTGCTACTTCTCTGCTCGGCGAGTGCGTATGACGTCGCACACGCAACAGTACGTGACATATGTAAGAAGGTGCGCTTGTTTTATGTCTATGTGAAGAGAGAAAAAAAAGAGTGAGAAAAGCCTGTAGTGCAGGGGTCACCAACGCGGTGCCCGCGGGCACCAGGAGGCCCGTAAGGACCAGATGAGTCGCCCGCTGGCCTGTTCTAAAAATAGCTCAAATAGCAGCACTTACCAGTGAGCTGCCTCTATTTTTTAAATTGTATTTATTTACTAGCAAGCTGGTCTCGCTTTGCTCGACATTTTTGATTCTAAGAGAGACTAAACTCAAATAGAATTTGAAAATCCAAGAAAATATTTTAAAGTCTTGGTCTTCACTTGTTTAAATAAATTCATTTATTTTTTTACTTTGATTCTTATAACTTTCAGAAAGACAATTTTAGAGGAAAAATACAACCTTAAAAATTATATTACGATTTTTAAACACGTATAGCTTTTTACATTTTTAATTCCTTCCTCTTCTTTCCTGACAATTTAAATTAATGTTCAAGTAAATTTGATTTTTTATTGTAAAGATTAATATATACATTTTAATCTAATTTTTCATTTTAGATTCTGTTTTTTCGACGAAGAATATTTGTGAAATATTTCTTCAAACTTATTATGATTAAAATAAAAAAAAAATATTGTTAAATATCTGTATATCTGTAAAATCAAATTTAAATTTTATTTCAAAGTCTTTTGAATTTCTTTTAAAATTTTTGTTTTGGAAAATCTAGAGAAAATAATTAGTCTTTTTAGAAATATAGCTTGGTCCAATTTGTTATATAGTCTAACAAAGTGCAGATTGGATTTTAACCTATTTAAAACATGTCATCAAAATTCTAAAATTAATCTTAATCAGGAAAAAATACTAATGATGTTCCATGAATTATTTTCTTTTATTTTTTCAAAAAGATTCAAATTTGCTAGTTTTTCACTTCATCTTTTTCGGTTGAATTTTGAATTTTAAAGAGTCGAAATTGAAGACAAACTATGTTTAAAAATTTAATTTTCATTTTTTTCGCTTTTTCTCCTCTTTTAAACCGTTCAATTAAGTGCTTTTTTAATCATTTATTCTCTACAAAAAACCTTCAGTGAAAGGAAAAAAAATGAACAACGGAATGACAGACAGAAATACCCATTTTTTTTTTATAAATATAGATTTAGTTCCATCCATCCATCATCTTCCGCTTATCCGAGGTCGGGTCGCGGGGGCAACAGCCTAAGCAGGGAAACCCAGACTTCCCTCTCCCCAGCCACTTCGTCTAGCTCTTCCCGGGGGATCCCGAGGCGTTCCCAGGCCAGCCGGGAGACATAGTCTTCCCAACGTGTCCTGGGTCTTCCCCGTGGCCTCCTACCAGTTGGACGTGCCCTAAACACCTCCCTAGGGAGGCGTTCGGGTGGCATCCTGACCAGATGCCCGAACCACCTAATTTGCCTCCTCTCTATGTGGAGGAGCAGCGGCTTTGCTTTAAGCTCCTCCTGGATGGCATAGCTACTCACCCTATCTCTAAGGGAGAGCCCCGCGACCCGGCGGCGGAAACTCATTTCGGCCGCTTGCACCCGTGATCTTGTCCTTTCGGTCCTAACCCAAAGCTCACGACCATAGGTGAGGATGGGAACTTAGATTGACCGGTAAATTGAGAGCTTTGCCTTCTGGCTCAGCTCCTTCTTCACCACAACGGATCGGTACAACGTCCGCATTACTGAAGACGCCGCACCGATCCGCCTGTCGATCTCACGATCCACTCTTCCCCCACTCGTGAACAAGACTCCTAGGTATTTGAACTCCTCCACTTGGGGCAGGGTCTCCTCCCCAACCCGGAGATGGCATTCCACCCTTTTCCGGGCGAGAACCATGGACTCGGACTTGGAAGTGCTGATTCTCATTCCGGTCGCTTCACACTCGGCTGCGAACCGATCCAGCGAGAGCTGAAGATCCCGGTCAGATGAAGTCATCAGGACCACATCATCTGCAAAAAGCAGAGACCTAATCCTATTTAAACAAGTGAAGACCAAGTCTTTAAAATATTTTCTTGGATTTTCAAATTCTATTTGAGTTTTGTCTCTCTTAGAATTAAAAATGTCGAGCAAAGCGAGACCAGCTTGCTAGTAAATAAATAAACATTTAAAAAATAGAGGCAGCTCACTGGTAAGTCCTGTTATTTGAGCTATTTTTAGAACAGGCCAATGGGCGACTCATCTGGTCCTTACGGGTTACCCTGTGCCCGCGGGCACCGCGTTGGTGACCCCTGGGTTAGATTGAGATCGGGAGGTTGTGAGTTCAATTACCAGCCGGGACATACCAAAAACTATAAAAATGTGACCCATTACCTCCTTGCTTGACACTCAGCATCAAAGGTTGGAATTGGGGGTCAAATTTCCAAAAATGATTCCCAGGCGCGGCCACAACTGCTGCTCACTGCTCCCCTCACCACCCAGGGGGTATACAAGGGGATGGGTCAAATGCAAAGGACACATTTCACCACACCTAGTGTGTGTGTGACTATCATTGGTATTTTAGCTCTAACGATCCGCGACTCGGATCATGGCATATTCTGGTTTTGTTCTGTTTGTATATCACATCCTGATTGGTTTTTGTCTTCTCTAGTTCCTGGTGGCACTTCCTGTTTTGTTCCATTGCTTGATTACGTATTAGTGTAACCTGCCTAGTGTTTTCTACACGCACCTGCCTCCTAATCTCTGTCCCTATTTAAGCCTGCCTTTGTTTGCCATTCGGGCTCGCAGGGTAAATTTGCTTTTCATGCAACAGGTGACGTTGCTATCCCGCATTGTAGTAAAGTACTTTTTGAACATGTTAGCTTCCACGCTATTTGTGTGTTTATTTTCCTAGCTCACATGCTAGCGTCCTTAGTTCTTTCTAGCTCACGTGCTAGTTCTGTTGGTTTTTGTTGTTAGTGCCTTTGTGCAAGTATAGTAAAAATAAATCTTCATTCCTAACTTCACGCTGTGTTCCAGTCCGACTGCTTCCATGAGAGAACGCAACCACACCACGATGCCAGCCAGGCGTCATATTAACTTTACTTTAACTAAAGTGGCATAAAAAAGCTTACAGGTGAAATGTAATTTAAAAAAAGTTGCAATGTTGACTAAAAACCAAAGCTGGTTTTTTTCTTCTAATTTGTCAATGCTCAAAACATAATATTAAATCAAAATCAATGTTTTTTTTTTTTAAATAAATTATTGACCTTTCCAAGGCTCCGATTAATTCATATCAAATATTCCACTTAAAAACATATTTGATGTGGAAGACTTAACATATTTTGTGTGTTTGCCATAAAAATACATAGTTTTGTTTGACAAAAAGGGCAGAAAACAAACAAACAAAAAAAACAACATGAAAAAAATGTTTAAATAAAAACTTAGAATTGACGGATCGATCTGAAGTTGATGTAGACTCTAGAGATTTAAGCGTTAAATATAAAATGTATTTATGCCCTGGCACACCATTATCATCATTTCATGAATGAAGCAAAACATTTTTTACACTTTACTACTGAAATAAAAACACCTACAACTTATTACATTAAAATATAGAAAAAAACTACCGGCAGCGGTAAAGTTTAGATCCATGAAGGAATGAAGAAAATGAATGAATGTTTATAACTGTATGTATTCATATAAGCATTAAAAAGTTTTTTTGTTTAATTTTTTTTTATGAATTAAGTAACGTTTATGACAACCTTTTTCCAAAACAAAATATATAATGTAAGATAATGCATTTGTCATTTGTTTTCAAAGTGGTTACAAAAAACTTTACTGTGGGACCCCATTTTTATGACTTGATGGGGTCCCTGGGACCCCATTTAGGAAATTTCTAGCGCCAACTGTGCATATAGAGTAACAAGTGTGTGTGTGTGTGTGTGTGTGGGGGGGGGGGGTACCTGTACAGATGAAGAACTTGGACTCTCCAACACTTAACTCCACCTTGTTCAAGGATATGGAAACCTGCAGGGCGGCTGTAGGACACAAAGACAAACAGAAAAGCAGATATTTTTAGTTACCTCTTAGCAGGTGTGTCCAAGCGAGAAAAAGACGCCATAAATGTTAATACAACATTAATACTAGGGCTTTGAATCATTGAGCGCCACACTGTTCCATTCGATTCTTGAGGGTAATGATTCAATTCAGAATTGGTCCTCGATTCAAAACGATTCCCGATTCAAAATGTATACTTTTTTTTAAATAACATTAGATGCCAGTTCTATTATTTGTCAACGTTTGTTGTTGACGAACCCCAAGATGCAGAGATGGAGGCAGGCATGGAGTGAGAAAACATGGCTTTAATATAAAATACTAGAACAAAACCAAACAAAGGGTACAAACAAAAAGCACGCACGTGGGCGGATAACAAACTAAGAGAGCTAGCATGGGAGCTAAAAAACAAAAAAGGAACTTTAGCATGGAAAACAGAAGTTGTACTTGTACTTTGAAAACAAAACGGAAAGAGGGAACAAAAGACAGTAAGCTAAAAACCGCTATCAAACATAGCTTACCGCAACGCTGCATTGACACATCAAGATACGACACGACAGGTAGCAAAGACAAGTGCGACATGTGGCAACGACAATAATCCAGCCACTGACTCAAGACAAAGCAGGTACAAATAGGAGTGGGCTGATTGACAACAGGTGTGGCCAGGTGCCAATCAGCCGCAGCTGAGGGAAAACAGCACACACTGAGACAAACAAGAAGCTGAACAAAAATAAGACTGCTGACAGGAACTAAGGACAGGAAATACTAAGAACACACAGAGGAAAAACTAAAACACAAACAGTCAGTGGCAAGCCTGACACTATTAAATACATTCCTCCATAAAATAGACATCAGCTCTGATACATGTCTATGGTACTTTTAAAAAACTGATTTTGTTTGATAACATTTTACCCAACCATTTACTAAAGTGGCTGAAAAGGACATATTTTTGAAAAAAGCAAACAAAAACAAACAAACAATTATGGATCCTTTTTAATTGCTTAAGACAAATCATTCAAAAATAACAACGGTGCTTCAATCTAATTATGATTGTGGAAGACAGAGGTGTCAAACTCATTTTAGATCAGGGGGCCACATGCAGAAAAATCTACTCCAAACTGATAAAATTACGGCACGATAACTTAAAAATAAAGACAACTTCAGATTGTTTTTTTTTTGTTTAAATATATCAATCAATCAATCAATGTTTACTTATATAGCCCTAAATCACTAGTGTCTCAAAGGGCTGCACAAACCACCACGACATCCTCGGTAGGCCCACATAAGGGCAAGGAAAACTCACACCCAGTGGGACGTCGGTGACAATGATGACTATGAGAACCTTAGAGAGGAGGAAAGCAATGGATGTCGAGCGGATCTAACATGATACTGTGAAAGTTCAATCCACAATGGATACAACACAGTCGCGAGAGTCCAGTCCAAAGAGGATCCAAGACACAGCAGCGAGAGTCCCGTTCACAGCGGAGCCAGCAGGAAACCATCCCAAGCGTAGGCGGACCAGCAGAGCAGAGATGTCCCCAGCCGATATACAGGCAAGCAGTACATGGCCACCGGATCGGACCGTACCCCCGCCACACGGGAGAGTGGGACATAGAAGAAAAAGAAAAGAAACGGCAGATCAACTGGTCTAAAAAGGGAGTCTATTTAAAGGCTAGAGTATACAAATGAGTTTTAAGGTGAGACTTAAATGCTTCTACTGAGGTGGCATCGCGAACTGTTACCGGGAGGGCATTCCAGAGTACTGGAGCCCGAACGGAAAATGCTCTATAGCCCGCAGACTTTTTTTGGGCTTTGGTAATCACTAATAAGCCGGAATCCTTTGAACGCAGATTTCTTGCCGGGACATATGGTACAATACAATCGGCAAGATAAGATGGAGCTAGACCGTGTAGTATTTTATACGTAAGTAGTAAAACCTTAAAGTCACATCTTAAGTGCACAGGAAGCCAATGCAGGTGAGCCAGTACAGGCGTAATGTGATCAAACTTTCTTGTTCTTGTCAAAAGTCTTGCAGCCGCATTTTGTACCAACTGTAATCTTTTAATGCTAGACATGGGGAGACCCGAAAATAATACGTTACAGTAGTCGAGGCGAGACGTAACAAACGCATGGATAATGATCTCAGCGTCTTTAGTGGACAGAATGGAGCGAATTTTAGCGATGTTACGGGGATGAAAGAAGGCCGTTTTAGTAACGCTTTTAATGTGTGCCTCAAAGGAGAGAGTTGGGTCAAAGATGATACCCAGATTCTTTACCGTGTCGCCTTGTTTAATTGTTTGGTTGTCAAATGTTAGAGTTGTATTATTAAATAGAGTTCGGTGTCTAGCAGGACCGATAATCAGCATTTCCGTTTTTTTGGCGTTGAGTTGCAAAAAGTTAGCGGACATCCATTGTTTAATTTCATTAAGACACGCCTCCAGCTGACTACAATCCTAAGTCTGCCATACCAATTCGTGTTAAATATACAACAATTATATTCTGAAATTGTACAAATCATAATGTTTTTTGTTTTTTTTTACAATTACCCATTGTGTTTTATCTTTATTTGTCTTTATTTACACTTTCTGAATAAATTATGTGATAATGTTCATGAGTCGACTCATTGGTGTTCATTTTCAATCCAGCAAGATAAACATTTTTTATATCAAAATCAAATTACAGGATATTATTTATGTCGTTTGCTCATATTCCTCGATTTGGGTACCCACATCATGTGGTTTATTTTGTACATATGTAGCATCATCTAAAAAGATACAAAAAATTGCTATTGCGACATCTAGTGGACACATTTAGAACAGCTGTTTCTTTCCTTCTAAAATTTCAGGTACATTTTTATACTTCGCTGGCCTGATCCGGGACACAGACCGTACGTTTGACACCCCTGATCTAAGACTACCTACACCCCCTATCAAAAATCCAAAATGGTCTGTTCCACCTTGGTAGCGGCAAACCTGGCAAGGAACACTTCACGCCCTGCAGACCTCATAACGTCAACAAAGCTCAAACTTAAGCATTCACACACAGCAACAGCATGTCGGGACCAAGACAAAGTGATAGAAGAAAGGTTGAACATAAAATGAATAAATCTGGGGCAACATAGGAGAAAGCTAAGAGTAATTTTCACTTATGTATCTGATTTCCTGTAACTGTGGTGCGTTCAAAGACCCCCGATTAAAGTTAAAATTAGAGGCGTTGCTAGCTCCTAAAGACAGGGGGAAATTAAACTCAAAGGAGATGCACTAAAAATATTGATGTATTATTATAAATTCATATTCATATTCACAACTGCGGTCCCCTCCAAGGTTTCTCATTGTACTTTTTCTTGCCCTGATGTGGAATCTGAGCCGAGGATGTCGTTGCGGCTTGTACAGCCATTTGAGACACTCGTGATTTAGGGCTATATAAGTAAATAGTCTTTAATTGATTGATTGATATTATCCACAGAGCCTATGCGTATCTGTCAAGGCGTGGACTATGGTGCGGTTTGTTTTCCCGTGGTGAAAATCGACTGGACCGGACATGGCCTGAAGGTACTGACATCTTTTACTAAACACAAGGAGCGTACAAGGCGCAGGCAAAAACAATTTAGGACATGAAACATGAACTAAAAAAAAATTACTAAACTGTGGACATTAAAACGAAGAACTTACTGTGGTGATGTCGCCAGGCTGACTGCCTGGCAACTACAGGCTTAAATAGTGATGCAGTGATTGACAGGTGCGTGAGTCCAAACGAATCAGGTGCGTGAGTCGTGAACACATAACAGGTGAAACTAATGAGTTGTCATGGTGACAAAACAAACAAGAGTGCACAATGAGTCCAAAACCAAACAGAACGTGATCAGAAAACATGACAGTATCAGCTAATTTCTACACTTTATAAAGCAAAACTTGACATATGAACTGTTTAATCAACATTTGTATCAATTCTTCACTTTTTAAACAAATCCAAATTATTTAGAGGGTTAATATAAATGTTCTAGATATGTTAATCCCAAAATTGGCATGATCTCACATGATATTACGGGAATATTAGTTTGTCCAACAATATTAT
Organism: Nerophis ophidion; assembly: GCF_033978795.1. Taxonomy (NCBI): domain Eukaryota; kingdom Metazoa; phylum Chordata; class Actinopteri; order Syngnathiformes; family Syngnathidae; genus Nerophis; species Nerophis ophidion. The sequence goes on along the minus strand of NC_084637.1, from coordinate 13,542,226 downwards.
TTTTCTTTCCATTTCCTGTTTTTCCTCCATATGCCCCCACTTTAGTCCAAACGCTGGCTCCCTCACCGATCCGTGATTGGCAAACAGGTCTCACCTCTGCCTGGTTGCCAATCAGGCTGCTTCTGATGTTCTGGACTAGGCTGGATCATGCTGCAAAGCTTTCCCTGGGCTTCCTGTGCACTTCCCTGCTGCACTATTTTTGGTTTGTCATTAAATACATTTATACCTGCATTTCAACTGTCATTTCAGCATACTAGAGGTCAGAACAGTGACACGAAACATGTCAATAATTAAAAAAACAAAAACTAATTAAGGTTGTACATGTGTTTTAAAAACGGACGGGTGTTCCTTTGTTTTTTTTCTTTGTCATGAAAAAGGGACGTTTTTGTCATGGAAAAGGGAGGTTTTTGTGGTTGGTGCACTAATTGTAAGTGTATATTGTGTTTTTTATGTTGATTTAATAAAAAAAAAAAAATAATAATTTTTTTTTTATTTCTTTATTTTTTTAATAAAAATGAATAAAAAATTATTTTGCGGCCCGGTACTGTTGGGGACCACTCCCTTAGGGTACTCAGGCTTACTCCCACCGCCAAAAACTTGCACCTTGGCATAGGTTGATTGGCAACACTAAATTGGCTCTAGTGTGTGAATGTGAGTGTGAATGTTGTCTGTCTATGTGTGTTGGGCCTGCGATGAGGTGGCGACTTGTCCAGGGTGTACCCCGCCTTCCGGCCAAGTGCAGCTGAGATAGGCTCCGGCACCCTTCGCGACCCCAAAGAAGGGACAAGCGGTAGAAAACTGATGGATGACACAATTTTCACAAGAAACTGTAATCTGGCTGTGAGCAGGCTACTATAATTTTGTAGAATACACAAATGATATCTAACTTGGGGGACACCCACATTCTAGCCTCTATTTTTGTTAAACTTCTTCTTCCTGACGTAGTACCACCTATTTCTTATTTGTTCCAGTTCTCCAACTCCTCGGCATTGGCAGCCTCGCACCTTTAATCCCACTCAACCCCTCTTTCGTTGGCTGGAAAAGCCAGAGGACAGCGTGCCCAAGAGCATATTTTACCACACCTTCACTTCAGCCAGAGGCACCTCCTACTCCTTCTGGGTGAATTCCTCAACTGTCACCCGTCTTGCGCCTTATCTTTGTTTTCTGAATGTGCAGAGTGTGGGATCTCTGGCATGGCTATTCTGAACGGGGGTGTGGACGGAGAGTGGCCAGCCACTCCAAAATGTGCACTAAGGTCCACGTTGATTTGGATGTACAAAAGAAACGTTCTTGGAATAATGCGTTGTCCCAATACCAATATTTTGGTACCGGTGCAAAAATTATTTTGATCCTTTTCTGATTAAAAGGCACCACCAAAATTGCATTATTGGCTTTATTTCAACACAAAATCTCAGGGTACATTAAACATATGTTTATTATTGCAAGTTAGTCCTTAAATAAAATAGTGAACATACAAGACGACTTTGTTATGATTCGATGGCCGGATCATACCATATTTCTTCTTTTGTTCCATTTTTGTGTCACCATGGTAGTTTATTACTTCCACCTGTTACTCTCGGTTTACACACACCTGTTTTGCTAATCACCTGTCTTATCTAAGACTGCCCCTTTTGTTAGTTCAGTCTCGGATCCTAATTTGCTTTCACGCAACAGTTGACAACTTGCTTTCCGTGCTTTTACTTACTAGCTCTCATGCTATGCTTTATTTCATTCCTAGCTTTCATGCTAGTTGTTTTGTTTCCCTTTTTGTGCCTTTGTGCCATGTATTAGTGTATGACTTGCTTTCCATGCTATTACTCGCTAGCTCTCATGCTACGCTTTATTTTATTCCTAGCTCTCATGCTAGTTGTTTTGTTTTCCCCTTTTGTGCCAAGTATTAGTATATCTGTTTGTTTTCCTAGATTCCATGCCAGCGCTTTTTGTTTGTCTATTTTGCTTAGCTCCAGTATTTTTGTTCCTAGCCTTTTTATTAGTTTGATAAATACTTTATGTCTTACCTTTCGCTGTGTTCTTGCCCGACAAATCCACCGAGGAACAACTCCGGCATTGCAATGCCACACAAGTCTCACAAACTTGTCTTTTATAAGTAAGTAAACAAACAAAGACTCCTAATTAGTCTGCTGACATATGCAGTAACATATCGTGTCATTTTCCGTGCTATCATTTTGTCAACATTATGAAGTACGAACCGTAAAAATTGATTATTAATCTGCTTGTTCATTTACTGTTAATATCTGCTTACTTTCTTTTCAAATAAGTTCTATCTACACTTCTGTTAAAATGTAATAATCACTTATTTTTCAGTTGTTTGGATGCTTTACATTAGTTTTGGATGATACCACACATTTGCGTATCAATCCGATACCAAGTAGTTACAGGATCATGCATTGGTCATACTCAAAGTCCTCATGTGTCCAGGGACATATTTCTTAGATTTATAAACACAAATAAAAACAAAATGTGATGCCCAAAAAATATTGACGTAATCATAGTAGTATCAACTAGATACGCTCTTGTACTTGGTATCATTACAGTGGATGTTAGGTGTAAATCCACCCATGGCGTTACGGTGTGTAGTGAAGCATAGTGAAGGGATGATACTTGTAATAAACATACTTTATTTTTCGCCGCGGAGGCGAGGATTACTGATTTAGAAGTAGCTAAAACACTGCTGATTGGGGATGGAAGTTAGCTGCTAGCTAACTAGCCATGAAAACGTTTCAGTGTTATAACTTCACCTTTATTGTTAGTTTTTAACCTAAATTGCGTCCATTCTCCCTTTTCTGCCTACACACTGTGTCTGCTTGTAAGTACTCTGTGATTGTGCGCTGCCGAACATGCTCCTCTGCTGGTAAATCAGCAATGACACCACGCAGGGGGCTGGTTGACCGGTACTTTTCAGAGGCAGTATACCGTATTTCCTTGAATTGTCGCAGGGTATATAGTATACTGCCGGGTCAAACTCGCATCGCAAAATAATTAAGCACATGCTTAGTATTACCGCCTGGTCAAACTCGTGACGTCACGGGTGACACTTCCCCTGTCATCATTTTCAAAATGGAGGAGGCTGATTTCAGTAATTTGAAATTGCATAAAGGGAAGAAGATTAAGAGCTATTCAGTAGGATTTAAGGTCCAAGCTTACATCACACTCAATTTTTTTACTGCATGCCTTTGGTAAGTGCCGGAGTGAGAAGAGGTTTTAAAATAATTAGCACATGCTTACTTTTACCACATGCCTTTGGTAAGCACAGGAGTAAGAAGAGCTTTTAAATTAATTAGCGCCCCGGCGGCAATTCAAAGAAATACGGTAGTACCGAATATGATTCATTAGTACCGCGGTGCTGTACTAATACCGGTATACCGTACAACCCTAGGGCGCACATTTGAATACATATGTTTGTGCATCCTGCCTTTCTGAAGTCTCAAGGCTTCAAAAAAGGCACAATGTTGATGGTGGGAGCAAACATTTCTAACGACAAAGCTTTTCTCAATGAGACAGACTGACTTGGTGTCTGTGACAAGCTTGTCAGTCGGCTCTTTAGAGAGACTTGATGCTCATAGCAGCTACCACTCCAAAATTCATGCTGCAAGCAAAAGAAGCCAATTGCAGAAAATAGCTCAATATCTCCACAATTTTTCTCCGGGGACAAAAGTGTGCGTGCGCAGACTTTATTACGTCGCCAACAACCAATTGGGGCGCACGTCAGGACATAAGAGGTTGATAAAGATCCATCCACTACAGTGAGATACCAGCCAACTATGGTAGGATGTAGAAAAAAGGAGGGATGGTGTTAGCATGGCAACAGCAAGCGGGGAGCTGTGAGTGGGTCTTTGTGTCTACTGTAGTGAGACACAGCATTGAATGAAACCAGGCTTTTTTTTCACAAAGCAAATCACACATCCGTTGAATAATAAGCCTGCTCAAGTGGAGATTGATTCGACGCGACGCAGGAAACTTAACAGCGGCGCTCACAGCACCAGTCAATAATCAATGCAGCAGCTCAGAGGAAAAAGGCTGCAGCACACACACACGCGCTCAAACAGCTCCGTCAGTTATCAGCAGAATCCATCGACTGTGAAGCAAGGCCGCCAACAGAGGGCAGTAGAGGGGCACTGACACTTTCGCCTGAGGAGAGTTGAACTGTTTAATTGCCACCTTGGTTTAAAGGCCTACTGAAATGAGATGTTCTTATTTAAACGGGGATAGCAGGTCCATTCTATGTGTCATACGTGATCATTTTGCGATATTGCCATATTTTTGCTGAAAGGATTTAGTAGAGAACATCCACGATAAAGTTCGCAACTTTTGGTCGCTAATAAAAAAGCCTTCCCTTTACCGGAAGTAGCAGACGATGTGTGCGTGATGTCACGGGTTGTAGGGCTCCTCACATCCTCACATTGTTAATGATCATAGCCACCAGCAGCAAGAGCTATTCGGACGGAGAAAGCGACGATTTCCCCATTAATTTGAGCGAGGATGAAAGATTTGTGGATGAGGAAAGTTAGAGTGAAGCATTAAAAAAAAAAAAAAGGAAAAAAAAAGCGACGGGTCCAGGCGGCAGTGGGAGCGTTTCAGATGTAATTAGACACATTTACTAGGATATTTCTGGAATATTCTTTATCTGCTTATTGTGTTCATAGTATTTTAGTGATATTATAAAGTCATACCTGAAAGTCTGCAGTGAACACCAGTGTCTCTGAGAGAAGCCGAGGAGCCAAGATCACAGCTGCTTTTTTGAGCTGCAGAAGGAGGTTGCATAATCCACTCAAGTCTCCGGAAAGAGCCGACTTAATATCAATCAATCAATCAATCAATCAATCAATCAATGTTTATTTATGAAGCCCTAAATCACAAATGTCTCAAAGGACTGTACAAACCACTATGACTACGACATCCTCGGAAGAACCCACATAAGGGCAAGGAGAATTCACACCCAGTGGGACGCCAGTGACAATGATGACTATGAGAACCTTGGAGAGGACCTCAAATGTGCCCCCCCTCTCTATGGCAGTGGTCCCCAACAACCGGGCCGCGGAATATTTTTTTACTCATTTTTATTTAAAAAAAAAAAAAATATATATATATATATATATATATATATATATTCTTTAATTTTTTTTAAATTATTAAATCAACATAAAAAACACAATATACACTTACAATTAGTGCACCAACAACAAAAACCTCCCTTTTTCATGACAAAAACGTCCCTTTTTCAAAGGACCCCGTTTCCAAGTACGACCGCCAATTTCAGCCTACAAGCACAGAGTCCTGTTGTTGGTTGTTGTAAAATGTTCTTTATCACATTGTTTACTTCCACACATCCATTAAAGGTATGATTCATGTATGATGGCTCAGGTGTGATTCACTATAATAGTCTAACAGATGTTGACGGTGAGGCAAGCAAGGTTTACTTTTAAAAGAAATGTGGCAATAGTCTACATTGAAACACAGATTAAGGATACACTTGGGGCGGCTAGGTGGTCGTTCCAGCAACTTGAGGGTTCTAGGTTCAATCCCCACTTCCGCCATCCTAGTCCCTGCCGTTGTGTCCTTGGGCAAGACACTTTACCCACCTGCTCCCAGTGCCACCCACACTGGTTTAAATGTAACTTATATATTGAGTCATTAGAGAAATGTGCTATATAAATATACAAACACCATTTCCATATGAGTTGTGAAATTGTGTTAGATGTAAATATAATCGGAATACAATGATTTGCAAATCCTTTTCAACCCATATTCAATTGAATGCACTACAAAGACAAGATATTTGATGTTCAAAGTCATGAAATGTATTTTTTATTTTTTTGCAAATAATAATTTAGTTACAATTTCATGACTGCAACACGTGCCAAAGTAGTTGAGAAAGGGCATGTTCACCACTGTGTTACATCACCTTTTCTTTTAACAACACTCAATAAACGTTTGGGAACTGAGGAAACTAATTGTTGAAGCTTTGAAAGTGGAATTCTTTCACATTCTTGTTTTATGTAGAGCTTCAGTCGTTCAACAGTCCGGGGTCTCCGCTGTCGTATTTTACGCTTCATAATGCGCCACACATTTTCCAGGGGAGACAGGTCTGGACTACAGGCGGGCCAGGAAAGTACCCGCACTCTTTTACTGTGAAACCACGCTGTTGTAACACGTGGCTTGGCATTGTCTTGCTGAAATAAGCAGGGGCGTCCATGATAACGTTGCTTGGATGACAACATACAGTGGGGCAAAAAAAGTATATAGTCAGCCACCGATTGTGCAAGTTCTCCCACTTAAAAAGATGACAGAGGGCTGTAATTTTCATCATAGGTACACTTCAACTGTGAGAGACAGAATGTGAAAAAAATTTTTCTGTAGGAATTCTTAAGAATGTATTCGTAAATTATGGTGGAAAATAAGTATTTGGGCAACCATTCAAAGCTCTCACTGATGGAAGGAGGTTTTGGCTCAAAATCTCACGATACATGGCCCCATTCATTCTTTCCTTAACACGGATCAATCGTCCTGTCCCCTTAGCAGAAAAACAGCCCCAAAGCATGATGTTTCCACCCCCATGCTTCACAGTAGGTGTGGTGTTCTTGGGATGCAACTCAGTATTCTTCTTCCTCCAAACACGACCGGTTGAGTTTATACCAAAAAGTTATATTTTGGTTTCATCTGACCACATGACATTCTCCCAACCCTCTGCTTTATCATCCATGTATCCATTTTGGTATAAACTCAACTCGTCGTGTTTGGAGGAAGAAGAATACTGAATTGCATCCCAAGAACACCATACCTCCTGTGAAGCATGGGGGTGGAAACATCATGCTTTGGGGCTTTTTTTCTGCTAAGGGGACAGGACGATTGATCCGTGTTAAGGAAAGAATGAATGGGGCCATGTATCGTGAGATTTTGAGCCAAAACCTCCTTCCATCAGTGGGAGTTTTGAAGGGTTGACCAAATACTTATTTTCCACCATAATTTCCAAATAAATTATTTAAAATTGCTACAATGTGAATTCCAGGATATTTTTTCACATTCTGTCTCTTACAGTTGAAGTGTACCTATGATGAAAATTACAGACCTCTGTCATCATTTTAAGTGGGAGAACTTGCACAATCGGTGGCTGACTATATACTTTTTGCCCCACTGTGTGTTGGTCCAAATCCTGTATGGACCATTCAGCATTAATGGTGCTTTCACAGATGTGTAAGTTACCCATGCTTTGGCGCTAATACACCCCCATACCATCACAGATGCTGGATTTTGAACTTTGCGCCTATAACAATCCAGATGGTTATTTTCCTCTTTGTTCCGGAGGACACCACGTCCACAGTTTCCAAATATAATTTAAAATTTGCACTCTTCAGACCACAGAACACTTTTCCACTTTGCATCAGTCCATCTTAGATGAGCTTGGGCCCATTGAAGCCGGCGGCGTTTCTGGGTGTTGTTGTAAATGGGTTTGGCTTTGCATAGTAGAGTTTTAACTTGAACTTACAGATGTAGCGACCAACTGTAGTTACTGACAGTGGTTTTATGAAGTGTTCCTGAGCCCATGTGGTGATATCCTTTACACACTGATGTCAGTTTTAGATGCAGTAGTGCCTGAGGGATCAAAGGTCCGTTATATCATCGCTTACGTGCAGTGATTTGTCCAGATTCTCCGAACCTTTAGATGATTTTACGGAAAGTAGATGGTAAAACCTTTAAATTCCTTGCAAGAGCTCATTGAGAAATGTTGTTCTAAAACTATTCGACAATTTGTTTACAAAGTGGTGACCCTCGCCCCATCCTTGTTTGTGAATTACTTAACATTTCATGGAAGCTGCTTTTATACCCAATCATGGCACCCACCTGTTCCCAATTACCCTGCATACCTGTCGGATGTTCCAAATAAGAGTTTGATGAGCATTCCTCAACTTTATCAGTATTTGTTTCCACCTTTCCAACTTCTTTGTCACGTGTTGCTGGCATCAAATTCTAAAGTTAATGATTATTTGCAAAAAAAAAAATGTTTATCAGTTTGAACATCAAATATGTTGTCTTTGTAGCATATTTAACTGAATAAGGGATGAAAATAATTTGCAAAAAACTGTATTCCGTTTATATTTACATTTAACACAATTTCCCAACTCATATGGAAACGGGGTTTGTAAAATTGAACTGGCCACAAAATAAACAAAAAACAGAATGCTGGACGACAGCAAAGACTTACTGTGGAGCAAAGACGGCGTCCACAAAGAACATCCGAGTATGACATGACAATCAACAATGTCCTTGAAAATAAGGATAAAAACGACTGAAATAGGGCTTCACGGTGGAAGAGGGGTTAGTGCGTCTGCCTCACAATACGAAGGTCCTGCAGTCCTGGGTTCAAATCCAGCCTCGGGATCTTTCTGTGTGGAGTTTGCATGTTCTCCCCGTGAATGCGTGGGTTCCCTCCTCGTACTCCGGCTTCCTCCCACTTCCAAAAACATGCACTTGGGGATAGGTTGATTGGCAACACTAAATTGGCCCTAGTGTGTGAATGTGAGTGTGAATGTTGTCTGTCTATCTGTGTTGGCCCTGCGATGAGGTGACGACTTGTCCAGGGTGTACCCCGCCTTCCGCCCGATTGTAGCTGAGATAGGCGCCAGCGCCCCCCGCGACCCCGAAAGGGAATAAGCGGTAGAAATGGATGGATGGATGGACGACTGAAATATTCTTGATTGCTAAAACAAAATGGATGCGGGGAATATCGCTCAAAGGAAGACATGAAACTGCAACAGGAAATCATCAAAATAAGAGAAAAAGCCATCAAAATATGAGCGCAAGACAAGAACTAAAACATTACACACAGGAAAACGGCAAAAAACTTAAAATAAGTGACGGTGTGATGTGACAGGTGGTGACAGTACACCTACTTTGAGACAAGAGCTATAGTAATGCATGCTTGGTTATGTTTTAAAGTCATATCCCAACTTTTTACTGTCAACTGAGTTTCTGCTGTTGGTGTGCCTGTCGATTTTTTTCAACGCAAAAAATGTGCCTTGGCTCAAAAAAGGTTAAAAAACACTGTAGTAAAACACATAGTGTCTTATGAAGCATTTAGATTTAAAAGGTCACTATTCAGAGGCATAAGTGTCACGTGTAATGTGAACATTGTCACAGCAAAGTGAATGCACCATTAACCCCTTACCTAACACACACAAAGAGGGAATAACGTGTAACTGCTCGTGACAAATCATTTTTGATTCGATATTCCAGTGGGTTTCTTGCGGTGCTCTGTGATTTAAAAAGGATTAGGGATTCTTACAGTGCACCATTTCAGTTTCAATAGCATATGAGTACAAAGTACCTCACTGGCTCTAAAATCAACATTCAGAGTTGTAGCACACAAATGAAACTGCAGGCGGTCAATTGATGATTCACTTAGGCGTGACAAGGATGTAAAATAAAAGTCCATGGGACACAAAAGCATGAATGTTCATCTTTTAGCTTGCTTTGGCAAATATATATTTTAGTAATCTCATGTCTAAACCACGACATTAATTTAAGTTCGTGGTCGGTAACCTTTTTGGCTGACAGAGCCATGGAAGCCAAATATTTTAAAATGTATTTCCGTGAGTGTTACGCCGGTTCGGCATTGTGATGCCGGGTTCGATTCCCTCGAGGATGCGTCAAGTGAACACAGCAAAGGTAAGATATACACAATTTATTTAAATAACAAAAAGAGCTATATAACAAAAATGCTGGAGCTAGTAGAATAAAACAAACAAAGGACGCTAGCATAAAAGCTAGGATATACAAAAATGAGAACTAAACTGGCACATAGCCACATTAAAGAGTAAAACAAAACATACAGCATGAGAGCTGGAATAAACAAATGGCTGAGCATGAAAAGCTAGCGAGAATATACATACGATGACAGAGTGCAGGCGTAACTCGTTGCGTGAAAGCAAATTACGAACCCAGGCTGAAACAAACAAAAGAGGACGGCTTATAAAGTGACGGTGATTATCTGTAGCAGGTGTGCGGGGCGTGAGCAGCAGGTGAACTGATGAGTAACCATGGTGACCGACTTAAACAGGAAATAATAGGATCAGATGGAGAGTGAAAATAAAAATGGAACAATAAACAATAATATGTGGAGGATCCAAAAAGCGGATCTCAACAGTGAGAGCCATATAATATTTTTTAACACTGAATACAACTAAATGCGTGCATTTTTAAGTAAGACCAACATTTTTAGAAGGGCTGTCCGATAATGTATGACTGGTAAATGCTTTAAAAAGTAATACTGGAAATTTTCGGTATTGGTTTCAAAAAGTAAAATGTATACATTTTTAAAACGCAGCAGTGTACACAGACGTAGGGAGTAGTACAGAGCGCCAATAAACCTTAAAGGCACTTCCTTTGCGTGCCGGCCCAATCACAAAATATCTATGGCTTTTCACACACACACACAAGTGAATGCAACTCAAACTTGGTCAACGGCCATACAGGTCACACTGAGAGTGGCCGTATAAACAACTTTAACACTGTTACAAATACGCGCCACACTGTGAACCCACACCAAACAAGAATGACAAACACATTTCGGGAGAACATCAGGCACCGTAACACAACAGAAACACAACAGAACAAATACCCACAACCCTTTGCAGCACTAACTCCCCCCCCGCCCCCCCACACACCTCAACCTCATCATTCTCTCTAAGAGCATGTTCCAAATTCCAAGCTGCTGTTTTGAGGCATGTTAAAAAAAAAAAATGCAGTTTGTGACTTCAATAATATATATAGCAGTGCCATGTTGCCATTTTTTTTCCATAACTTGAGTTGATTTATTTTGAAAAAACTTGTTATATTGTTTAATGCATCCAGTGAGGCATCACAACAAAATTAGGCACAATAATGTGTTGAGTCCACGACTGTATATATCGATATCGGTAATTAAGAGTTGGACAATATCGGAATATTGGATATCGGGCAAAAAAGCCATTATCGGACATCTGTAATTTTTAGAGTATAATAAGTCTCTTATTCTTCTTTAATAACATTGTTATTCTGAAGATAACCAATAATGAATAAAATACCTCTTACTGTCATGGCGAGGACTATAGTGTGGTTTGATTTCCCGAGGTGCAAAGCGACTGGATCGGACACGATGTGAAGGTAACAACATATTTTAATCTTGACTCAAAAAAGGAACAAACGAAAGGCGCTCAAAGAGGAGGCACAAAAACTTGGCTATAAAACAAAACTATTACTACAACATAAACTATGGACATAAAACAACTATAATAATAATAATAATAAGGGAATAGATTTATATCGCGCTTTTCTATTGTTAGATACTCAAAGCGCTCACAGAGAAGTGGGAACCCATCATTCATTCACACCTGGTGGTGGTAAGCTACATATGTAGCCACAGCTGCCCTGGGGTAGACTGACGGAAGCGTGGCTGCCAGTTTGCGCCTACGGCCCCTCTGACTACCACTTATCATCAATCATCATTCATTCACCAGTGTGAGCGGCACCGGGGGCAATGGTGAAGTGTCCTGCCAAAGGACACAATGGCAGCGATTTGGATGTCAATAGCTGGAACCCTCAGGTTTCTGGCACGGCCCGTCTACCCACTACGCCATGCCGCCCAGGCATGAATGAAAAAACTTACGGGGAACGAGAAAAGAGCATGGAGCAAGGGTGTGTAGAGGATGATTCGCCAGGCTGACTGCCTGGCAACTACAGGCTTAAATGGTGCTGTGGTGCTTGAAAACAATGGAGTGAAAAAACAGGAACTAATGGAGTCTTGAAGTAATCCAACACAACTAAACAAAACATGATCATAAAGAGATGACACTTACCATCAATGCGACTGGTGCGGGAGAAACGGATGGGTGGATTAAAATGCATGAGAATGTTTTAGATCTTGAACGATATTTTCAACATTGTGATTACCAGCGGAATTATTCATCACTTGTCGTGTTAAGCAATGTCAGCTAAGATTAGTCAGAGAGCCAGATGCAGTCATCAAAATAACCACATCTGGCTCGAGAGCCATAGGTTCCCTACCCCTGGTCTAAGTGTTTTTGTAGCGTTCCTCTTTCTCATCTGTCCGGAGCCTGGGTTTCGTCTGAAGATAAACATATTTTGGCCTTGATACATTCTTGGAATCAAAGACTGTTGTTTTGTCATCTGTATTAGCTCAAGCTTCCCTCCCTTTCTAAGGGACCCTTCACTCAACCCCTGTTGTCTCTCCTCTTTCATGGCATTAGGATCTGAACATTTTTCCCCTCTCTCTAGCCATTTTCTCTCTTCTGTTAGTAGCTGTTTTTGCGTTTTAATCTGATGTTTATTTGAGAGCTGAAATAGACATTTAAAGGACCTTGGCTTTCTCTGAGCATTTCACCAAGGCAGGGGTGTCAAACGTACGGCTTGCAGAATGAGTTTGCCAAGTATGGAAATAAACCTGATTTTTTTTAAATGAAAGAAACAGCTGTTCTAAATGTGTCCACTGGATGTCGCAATAGCAATTTTTTTGTATCTTTATCGATGCTATATATTATGGGTGTCAAACTCTGGCCCGCGGGCCAAATTTGGCCCTTGAGGCAATATCAAATTACCATTAGAGCTGGCCCGCCGGTATAATGACAATATAACATAACACCACATTCACCGCTAATACTCATAGTTGCCAACCCTCCCGATTTCTCTGGATGACTCCCGGGCAACCTTTCTCCCGATTTCCACCCAGACACCAATACTCTGGGCGTGCCTTTAAGGCACTGAATTTGCGTGCCGGCCCAATCACAAAATATCTATGGCTTTCACAGACACACACAAGTGATCGCAATTCATACTTGGTCAACAGCCATACAGGTAACACTGAGGGTGGCCGAATAAACAACTTAAACACTGTAACAAATATGCGCCACACTGCGAACCCACACCAAATAAGAATGCCAAACACATTTCGGCAGCACATCCACACTGTAACACAACAGAACAGATACCCAGAACCCCTTGCAGCACTAACTCTTACGGGACGCTACAATATACACCCCCGCTACCACCATACCCCAACACCTCAAACCCCGCCCACCTCATTGTTATTTTATTTTTTAATTTATTAGCCTGTGGAAAAAGTAAATGTTGATATTTACCTCAGAAGGCTGCAAGTAGAAAAAAGGCATAACATTTTTCATTCAAATATTTTTAATATACTATTGATGTTTTTTCGTTTCTTTTTTGAAAGTAGATTTTGCACTATTAAGTTATATAAGCGTCGCTTGTTCCATATTTAGTGTTAAAGTAAATCAGTGTTGCAAACTGAGTCCTAATTAACGTTTTATTCACGCACTTTCTCTTGTTATTTCAAGGCTTGAATGTTTGATTCATTCATTGTTATTTTTTTTCAAATGTATTAATAGCCTGTGGAAAAAAAGTTTATTTTGATCTTTACCTCAGAGGGCTGCAAATAGAAAATAGGCATTCCATTTTTGTTTAAATTGTATTTGATATGCCATTGATATTTTTGAATTATTATTATTATTATTTGAAACTCGATTTTTCATGTAACTATAAAGATATATAAGCCTTGCTTGTTCAATATTTAATGGAAAAACTGTTTGGGTCCCTATCAAAAGGTTAATTTGTTCAACCTTGGCCCGCGGCTTTGTTCAGTTTTAAATTTTGGCCCGCTCTGTATTTGAGTTTGACACCCCTGCTATAGATGTACAAAAAAACCCACATGATATTAGTACATTAGTCAAGGAAACAGATTAAACCTCATAAATAACATCCTGTAATTTGATTTTGACATATTTGTTTTAATCTTGATGGATTGAAAAGTAACACCAGTGAGTTGACTGAAGAACATTATCTTATTAATTATTCCAAAAACATAAATAACGACAAATAAACTATGCATACTATTAACCACAACAGGTAATTGGACACTGGCCGAGATTGGAGTCGGTTGTCTTGGTTGCTTTGTTGGGTCTGCTCCTTGTTGTTTTTTCCCTAGGCCTCAGTCTGCACCCCCTTTTAAGGGCCCAGGCTAAGACCGATTTTTTAATTTTATTTTAATCTTCTATTTTTTTCTCCCCCCACCCCCAGGGGCGCTGGAAGCCGGCAGACCCATCAGCGATCCTGTTCTGTCTCCCTGTAATGTTTGTCTGATCTTGAATGGGATTGTGCGGAAAATTTTAATTTTCCTGAATAAACTCTCCTGACGGAATAAATAAAGTTCTATCTAATCTAATCTAATCTAATTTTATCTAATCTGATCTAATCTAATCTAATCTAATCTAATCTAATCTAATTGTAAAAGCAAAACAAAGCCCAACAACATTATGATTTGTACATTTTCAGAATGTGCTTGGTCTATTATTAAACAAAGAAAACAATCTGAACTTGTCTTTATATTTAAGTTATCGCTAAAAGAATGGCTAAATCAGGCTAGAATTAAGGTTTTAGAATGGCCTTCCCAAAGTCCTGACTTAAACGTGTGGACAATGCTGAAGAAACAAGTCCATGGCAGAAAACCAACGCATTTAGCTTAACTGCACCAATTTTGTCAAAGGGGAACTTTATCACAATTTCAAAAGGGTTCAAAACAATAAAAATCAGTTCCCAGTGTCGTGTTTTATTTTTAGATTTTTTTTTCAAAATTTTACACCTCCTGGAATATCCCTAAAAAAACCTTTAAAGTTTTTGATTTTCGCTATTTGCGATGTGACTGTCCATTTCCCTGTGATGTCATACAGGGCTGCCAATACAAACAACATGGCGGTTACCACAGCAAGATATAGCGACATTAGCTCGGATTCAGACTTGGATTTCAGCGGTTTAAGCGATTCAACAGTTTACGCATGTATTGAAACAGATGGTCGTAGTATGGAGGCAGATAGCGAAAATGAAATTGAAGAAGAAATTGAAGCTATTGAGGGAATAGCTATTGACGCTATTCGGGCATAGCATGGGTGTACCTAATGAAGTGTCCCATAGCATGGCTGCCTTATTAGCATCGCCGGTAAAATGTGCGGACCAAACGATCAATACTTTCGCATCTTGTGACACTGGAGCTACTTAAATCCGTCGTTTGGTAAGTGTTTTTTTCGCATTAAATGTGGGTATCTAGTTTCAAATGTACCTACAGCTAGCGTAAATAGCATGTTAGCATCGATTGGCATAGCATGTTAGCATCGTTTAGCTGGCAGTCATGCCGCGACCAAATATGTCTGATTTGCACAGAAGTCAACAACATCAACAAAACTCGCCTTTGTGATTTCGTTGACTTAATTGTTGCAAATGCATCTGCAGGTTATCCATACATCTCTGTGCCATGTCTGTCTTAGCATCGCCGGTAAAATGTGCAGACTTGCCAGTGGTGCAACTTGAATCCCTCCCTGTTAGTGATGTTACACCCTCCGACAACACACCGACGAGGCATGATGTCTCCAAGGTTCCAAAAAATAGTCGAAAAAACGGAAAATAACAGAGCTGAGACCCGGTGTTTGTAATGTGAAAATGAAAATGGCGGGTGTATTACCTCGGTGACGTCACGTAAAAGAGCGATAAACAGAAAGGCGTTTAATTTGCCAAAATTCACCCATTTAGAGTTCAGAAGTCGGTTAAAAAAATAGATAGTCTTTTTTCTGCAACATCAAGGTATATATTGACGCTTGCGTAGGTCTGGTGATAATGTTCCCCTTTAAGGGGAGTGGTCAAAAATTCACCCAGAAGCTTGTGGATGGCCACCAAAAGCGCTTTATTGCAGTGAAACTTGCCAAGGGACATGTAGCCAAATATTAACATTGCTGTATGTATATAAGTAAAATAAGTTGCAGAAATTATTGGAAACTCAGGACAGCCATGACATGATGTTCTTTACAAATGTATGCAAACCACTGTAAGTGTGCAGAAGCATCTACATAAAGTGCACTTCAGGATATTCATACCGTCAGACTACCTCTGACTTATTACTATTTCTAACATTGCACTCCAAGTCATTTCCCATTAATTGATTGTTTCTGTAATTACACTGATCTGGCAACGTGTCAAACACCGTAAACAAGCGTCTGCGTGAATCACCGAGGTAAATTTGCGGCGGGAAAATATCAGCGTTCACTTGGCATTCGTGAGTTGTCTGGCACGACACCATCTGCATCAACATTTTTAATGAGAATCCTGACAACTGTTGGAAAAGAAAAAAAAAAAGATCCCAGGATGAATTGTTTGTTTACCGTAAGACGCGTTAATTACATCCATTTTCAGGAATAGAAAGGTTTCGGCTGTTCGCCTGTTCATTACGGAACTTGGGTCAATACATTATGAGCCTGTTTGTGAATATTTGCTCTTCAGAGAAGACAAACAAATGTACTGATTTTCATTTGTAAGGCTTCACACATGCCATACTCACCATATTCCACCTTTCATGAATGTAAAATATATATTTTTTTAGACTTGTACGCGCATAAATTACAATTATTTAAAGGCCTACTGAAACCCACTACTACCGACTAGCATCGTTCCCAGCTATAAGTCTGTTCTCATCGCATAATTCCACAGTATTCTGGACATCTGTGTTGCTGAATCTTTTCCAATTTGTTCAATGAATAATGGAGACATCAAAGAAGAAAGCTGTAGGTGGGAAGCGGTGTATTGCGGCCGGCTTTAGCAACACAAACACAGTCGGTGTTTCATTGTTTACATTCCCGAAGGATGACGGTGAAGCTTTACTATGGAACTGAGCGGTCAAGCGAACACCGTTGGATTAGACTACACACACAAAGTACAGCGTATTATGCAGCGATCATTTCGAAAGATTGTGTTTTTCGAAGAGTGTCCCTTGCGAAGGACAGAAATGGGCACCGCCACCACCCGTCGACTGGTGCTGAAGAAAGGTGCGGGGCCGACCTTCAAATTATACAGGTACTGTTACGATCCACTTCATGGATCTTTTGTTGTTTACTTTTCTGTATGTTTGATCACGTTTTGGACTCTGCCGTTTCCCTGAGTTGAACACTACCTAGTTTATACTCGTCACCATGGCAACTTAATTGTTTCACCTGCACTGGCGCCTGGCGCACACCGGTCGTTAATTATTGTGTTGTATTTAAGATTGCCTGCTGTACCTCAGTTCCTCCTGGACGTTTCGTTTGCTCATGCAACAGTTACGATTGTTACTCCTCATTGTTTTCACTCTTTCCGCGCGCTCGGCTCTCGCTGCTTACGGACTTTTAAACTTTACCCTTGCTACAAGTAGCATTTTGCTTTCCGTGCAGTGGCAAGCCTTTTCTTTTCCTTTGTCAAGTGTTTTGTTGTGTTTTATTATTAAATCTAGTTCTTACCTTCACTCCTGCTTGCTCCCATCTTTGGCATCTCGGGGCTGACACCTCCGTGCATCACCATGCGCTCAACAAATCGTAACAGGTACGACCATATAATCTCACTAAAACACTAGTAATACAATAAGCAGATAAGGGATTTTCCAGAATTATCCTAGTAAATTTGTCTAATAACATCTGAATCGCTCGCAGTGTATAGACTTTTTTTTTTTTTTTTTTACTAGTCCTTCACTTTCACTTTCCTCATCCATGAATCTTTCATCCTCGCACAAATTAATGGGGAAAACGTCGCTTCCTCGGTACGAATCGCTCTCACTGCTGGTGGCCATGATTTTAACAATGTTCAGATGTGAGGAGCTCCACAACCTGTGACGTCACGCGCATATTGTCGGCTACTTCCGGTACAGTCAAGGCTTTTTTATCAGCACCAAAAGTTGCGAACTTTATCGTCGATGTTCGCTACTAAATCCTTTCAGCAAAAATATGGCAATATCGCGAAATGATCAAGTATGACACGTAGAATGGACCTGCTATCCCCGTTTAAATAAGACTATCTAATTTCAGTAGGCCTTTAATGAGCAATATTAGAATGATTACGATTTTTGACCTGAAAATCCCACATTTCAACAAATTGGCAGAAATTGGTTCTTACAATTCTACTGGCAGAACCAATATTTCTGGTAATTGATATGGATAGCTGTTTGAATACAGAAAAAAAAAAAAAAAACTAGCTTGGACTCTACAGGCAGAAATTGTATTATCACCAAAAAATGTCCACCAACGCAAAGCATACATTAGTTGGTGATTCTATTATCAAGGACACAGGGTTTGCCAAAGGATTCATTTGTAAACCCTCATTTTTAAATGTTTTGTTTCGGCTTGGACTCCTGCCACCGCCACTCATCCATCTGTGTGCTCCAGTAAAAGCACCAGAGGCCACGCCCACGGACGTTTCCTCTCCGCTGCGGATTCACCGCCGCACGGCTGCAGGAGATCTGCAATCAGCGCACCTGCCTGAGATAAACTTTTCTATTTTAAATTATGTATATATTATCATCATAACTTTATGCTTAAAGGCCGTTGATATAAATTATTGTCAATTGTGCTGAAGTGGTATTTTGGTATCTATGCAAGCTGGTAATCCAAAAGTTGTTTTTTATAAGTTTTGTGTCCAGATTCGGCTTGCTGATGGCTAAGGCCGAACACCGCCGTGACACAGACAGAGCAGAGACAAGGCCAAACACCACCGTGACGCAGACAGAGCAGATACAAGGCGATATGACCTGCGTCACCTACTTTTTATTTATTCTATAATCATTTATTGTGTCTAACTGGAGTTGTCGAGATTGCCCCCTTCCCTCAGTGACAGCTTCAGTGATGTAATAGGGACTTTCCTGATAAATAGAGGAGGCACGCGGGCTTGATTTTTAGAACGTAGTTTGGATCTGTAACTAAAGTACAGCCTAAAAACTTGTCTCCTCAAAAGTTCTATTGAACTCTGCATGATTCCTTGCTTCTTGTCTGGTTAATAGATATCATCAGTGTTTGAACCTGACATAAACAAGCTGCCTTCTTAAGCCTGCACAACCTGCCATGCCGTGCCGAAGTATAGTCTTCTGTACCTTTCGCTTCCTGTTGTTCCCCTTGCCTCCCGGACTGTCGTAACAAGGACTATGGTGTGGTTTGTTTTCCCGGAATGCAAGGGAAGGTGACGGGACATGGCGTGAAGGTAAATACATGGTTTTTAATTTTTACTAGAAAAAGTGTACAAACAAAAGGCGCTCGCAGCGCAGGCACAAAACTTAATGCAGGGAACCAAACTAATACTTAAACATAAACTATGAACATAAAACAATCAACACTTACTGTGACATGAGCAAGGCAGCATGAATAATGAACATCAGTACAAACTATGGCATGGACAGAGCAAAAAGTGATTACACCAGAACGACCAACAGAAAATGACAAGCTTATGTAGTGACATGATTAAGTACAGGTGCGTGAGTTCAAACAAATGAGGCAGGTGAAACTAATGAGTTGTCATGGAAACTAAAAAAAAAAAAACAGGGTGCGCAAAAACAGGAACTAATGGAGTCAAAAACAAACAGAACATAACTAAACAGAACATGATCACAAGACATGACACGGACTGCCCTTTTGGATTCTCGACCTTACGCTTGGACAGGTTTCTCCCGATGCCTCTCGCTCACCTTGGATCATCTGCCTTCCCCACGGACTTCCGTGTTCCTTTGTTCTCGTTCAAAATTTACGGTAACACTTAACAGCTAATCTACGCACATAGTCTTACACTATACACACTTTTGGAATTTTTTATGCTCCATTTCCTTGGTTAGTTTAATTATCATTGTTTGTTTATTATATATAGTGTCTATATGTAATAAATACTTTGAAATAAATCCCCTAGTGTCTGTTGCCGTCATCTCCCCTCAGGCCTTAAATACATGTTCTTACTATTTGTATAATTTCCGTTTAACCTCTTAAGGCCCAAGCGGTTTGTTTACATGATTTTTTTTATTTCTCTTTGCCATTTGGGCTCATTGGACCCTAATTAGAATACAAATTTAAAATCATCTTTTTTAATTATGTACTTAGTCCATAAGTAACAAACGTGTACTTCATGTGTAGTGACAGGCTAATTTTTAGTTTTACACTTTCTTTTTTTCAAATTCCATTGTATGTTATACTCTTCTGACATGACCAGATAAAGGTATAAGTGTCCATTGGCGGCATAAGACCCCAATTCAGTAGTGTATACAATTTTGGAAATAAGAGCTAAAAGTTGCTGTCCACGCATGTGGCCACTAAGGCCTTTAGAGGTTAATGTACACTTAAAATAAATATGGAAATTGGATTTCATTAACTGTATTTTCCGGACTATAGAAGCAGCATCCACTAAATTTTACAAAAAAAGTTTTTCCATACATGAAATGGATGTGATTAACACGTCTTGCCGGATATTGTGGCCAAACAGCTCAATTTTTCTTTCATCTGACGACACAACTTTCCTCCAAAATGTATTATTTTTGTCCATGTGATGTCAGATGAAACAACAATTGAGCTGTTTGGCCACAATACCCAGCAATATGTTTATAGGAGAAAAGGTGAGGCCTTTAATCCAAGGAACACCACCCCTACCGTCTAGCATGGTGGTGGTAGTATCATGCTCTGGGCCTGATTTGCTGCCAATGGAACTGGTGCTTTATAGAGAGTAAATAGGACTATGAAAAAGGAGGATTTCCTCCAAATTCTTCAGGACAACCTAAAATCATCTGCCCAGAGGTAGGGTCTTGGGCGTAGTTTGGTGTTCCAACAGCACAATAACCCAAACACAGACTAAAAGTGGTCAAGGGATGGCTAAATCAGGTGAAAATTAAGGTTTTAGAATGGCCTTCCCAAAGTCCTGACTTAAACGTTTGGAAAATGCTGAAGAAACAAGTCCATGTCAGAAAACCAACAAATTTAGCTGAGTAGCTATATTTATCTCGTGAAAAAGACTGACTTTTAATGGCCAAAGGTATAGATGCGTGTGTCCGAACAACAATCTGAAATACGTCGTGAGACATGCAAAACTAAGTTATATACAAAAAGGTAAAAAAATAAATGATATTAAATGGACAATGTGTACATACAGCTAGCCAAATAGCAGTCATGCAGTGACCAAATATGCCTGATTAGCACTCCACACAAGTTGATACCATCAACAAAGCGCACCTTTTTGTATTCACGCACAGCATAAAACGTTTGGTGGACAAAATAAGACAAAGGAGTGAAATATTGTAATTTTTTTTTTTCTCTGGCACTCATCGAGGGTGGACGCTCCCCTTTCCTCTCCCTTATCTCTCCTGCTTGCTTCTTTGTTTTGTCTTGTCTTAACTTTCTTGTTGCCTCTTTTTGCACTGCTCTCCAAATCTAAACATTGGAACTATTTAACTGGCATCAACAAAATTGACAAGATCTTGGGTTTGGGGGAACCTGTTGTCGTGACGAAGCGATTGTTGCTGGACAATCGACGGACTCTTGGGAAAAGGAGGGCTGCGTGCCTTTTTTCTGTTGAGGAGGTGAAGATATCCGCCTATTTGGAATTATGACAACAGGACATCTTCTGATTGGAGTAAGCGTTGCTCTGGTTTGTCGACAAATTGGAAGTTGCTGGCAATCTTCAAAGTACCCCAAAGCTGCCACAAATGATTGGAGGATGCGGGAAGAACTGTGGATTACATCGGACTGTCTACCCCGCAGTTTTGAGGACCAGTCATAGACAATTTAGAGTGAAAAGCAAATTTTGTTTTCACCCGCATAAAAAAATCATTCTAACTTGAAATGTTCCGCTGGCTTTGAGAGTCTCCCGAAGGACAGTGCAGTGAAGACACAACAAACTCCCTTCTTGTTGTTGACGTTGGACTAGCGACTGCAATATATCAAGGCCACGTAACAGAGACACACTACGGGCTTACACACACACACATCCACAAAAATATATGCCACACATACACACCCCATCCCCCCAACCCAACGCCCTCAATGCAAATTCTACAGGGGTGATGAATGGATGGTCAGCGCCTGAGAGCTGCGGCCTACCACCATGACCTTGAACTACCTTCCCTCTGTTGCTAGATATCTCGAGATGTATGTTGTAATATGTATATGTGCTTTGCTATGGAGGTTTTTTCCCAATCCCCCTGGGCTCCCTTAGGGGCCCAGTCTGGATTGTATTTTTGTACTCATCCTTCCCCAGCGTTTACCTTGTTCCCATCTTTTACGGGGCACCTTATGGCGACCCATCAGCGTCCTTGTTCTGTAACCCTGTACACTGTTTGTTTGTCTAATCTTGAACATGTTTGTGCTGAAAACAAAGTTTCGTTGCACTTGTGCAATGACAATAAAGACCTATCCTATCCTATCCTATCCTTAAACAAATTGTTGCGTCACAGCCCAAACTATGGTGAGTTCAAGAACTGCCAAAATTAGTAGGACCAAACGATATCAGTGAAGCATACACAAACATATTAAACAATCGGCTTTTCTAGCAATTGTCATGTTTGTCCTCAAACAAAACACATACCAAAACAAAACAAAATATTTTCCCTCCCATCTTTTTCCATTTTCAATCCTTTTTCAAAAATGCACCAGGGAGGCACTACAGGGCTGATCCCCGTCCCACACAAACAGATTTTGATATTGAGCTTTTTGGCATAAGGACATATTCACAAACTGACCTTTTACACCAGGGGTGTCCAAACTTTTTCCACAGAGGGCCGCACATGGTACAATTAAAGCAGGGGTGCCCACACTTTTTCTGCAGGCGAGCTACTTTTCAATTGACCAACTCGAGGGGATCTACCTCATTTATATATATCATTTATATTTATTTATTTATGAAAGAGACATTTTTGTAAACAAGTTAAATGTGTTTAATGATAATACAAGCATGTGTAACACATATAGATGTCTTTCTTTCATGAAGACAAGAATATAAGTTGGTGTATTACCTGATTCTGATGACTTGCATTGATTGGAATCAGACAGTAATGATGATAACGCCCACATTTTCAAATGGAGGAGAAAAAAAGTTGTCCTTCCTGTACAATACCACATGAAAGTGGTTGGTTTATGGCATCTAATTCATCCAGCTTCCATACACTTTACAAGAAAAACATTGGCGGCAAATTCCGTAGCTTGCTTGATTGACATTCACGGCACCCGAGGGTCTTGTGAGATGACGCTGGCTGCTGCCAGTTCATTATTATGAAAAAATGACAGAGAGGAAGGCGAGAAACACTTTTTATTTCAACAGACTTTCGCGCCGTCCCTTCCGTCAAAACTCTAAAGGCCGACTGCACATTTCCTATCTTCACAATAAAAGCCCTGCTTCATGCTGCCTGCCCTAACAAAATAAGAGTCTCGGAAAGATCGACTGACACACCCCCCGCGGTCGACTGGTAGCTCGCGATCGACGTAATGGGCACCCCTGAATTAAAGCATGCGGGGGTCATTTTGATATTTTTCATTTTCAAACCATAACAAAATATATGGATTTTTAAAAATTATTTTACCTTTAGGGGTCCTGGGGACCATAAAGGGTCTCAGTTAATAAAATGTTAAAAACAAGTCAAATTTGTATTATTATTTTTTATTTAATGCTTACAGTAAACCTCTATATCAACTTAAACAAAATAAAAAAAAAGGTCTTATGGCATTTCTGTCAAAAACATCTTTGTTTTTTTAACAGTAAAACTGAAATATGCAGTATTTAGTAATTAGAGCCCTAAAAGATCAATAATGCAGGACAACATTGATTTTAATTCTTTAATATTTTGAGTAATCACAGTAAAAAGATAATTAAAATACCACTTAATATATTTGGGATCCAAAAGGTGCCCCACTCGTAAAGTGATACATTTTATTATTTTTTTTATTTTTATTTTAACACTTAAGTTACGAGATGAACTTCAGATATATCCGTCAATTTTACGTTTGAACTATTATTTTATTTGTTTTATGCTACTTTATAAAAGAAAACCACACAATATGTGCAATATTTACCACATAAAACGTTTTAAAGTGAAATATTTAAACTAATTGGAGCTTTGAAAAGAATTCATTATAACATGGATTTTTTTGTTATTATTTTTTTTCAGCAATGGTAAAAAAAACTAATAATTAATTGATTGAAACATGCAATTAATAGATTGCACAGTACAGTACATATTCCGTGCAATTGACCATTAAGTGGGTCTACGTTAATCAATTCATGGTAAAGATGGTTTTTACACGGTAAAATCAAGACAAAAGAAAAACAAAATAGTCTGCATGGCAGCTTTGTGTCAACATTGTAACTTTGTCTCGCTAGATTTCACCTCATTCCAATATTTTTAATGTTCTTTTTTATTTTAGCTATAGCATTTCCAGAATGTGTGTGTGTGGGGGGGTGGGGGGGGGGGGGGGCGGTAAACAATTAGCTGCGGGCCACACTTTGGACACTCCAGTTTTACAGAGTTACCCGAACATTTGCTATATATAAAAAAAAAAAGGCCAAAATTAACAATAACAATATTGAGTATTTATGTTGTGTTATTTTTATTTGGCCCCTTGTCGGTACTTTATTGTAATCCATATCCTGTTCCAACACACACTGCAGAGTTTGCTCAGAATCAGACTGTGTTGACCTTTTCTCCATGTCCTGTCATGTCATAAAGCAATTAGACACACCGTTAGGCTCATTTGAATTAATCAGTGTACTCAGATATATGAGTCCTCCATTTTAATGTCGGAATGAGTTAAAATCATTAATGTCGAGACGATGAATCACTCTTTGTCACGATCAGTGTGTGTGTTCTAATCTTCAAATAAGTGAGTGGAGCGTAAAACTGACCCAGGTTGGAGCCTGTTTTGAATGCACAAACTAAGACAACAATTTTTCTAACATGCAATTTTTTTTAATGTTTAAATATTAAAGAAGTAATTGTGATGTTGTGGTTTAGTTTCTTACCCAACAGCAAAATACTTCCCCTGGCAAAAGAAGTATGAACTATTGCTCTGGCTTGCAAAGAGCCATATTATTGTTATTTGAGTTGTATAAATATGTGTATCTCCTTCTGTTTTATTTTGAAAATATTTTAGAGCGTTTATTGATGAAGGGGGCAAAACAGGGGTTGCACTTCTGCACTGCAAAAACTGAAATCTATGTAAGAAGAAATACCACAAATAAGGGTGATATTTGCTTATTTTCGGTCTGATAAGATAATTCTTCTCACTAAGCAGATTTTATGTTAGAGTGTTTTACTTGTTTTAAGGGTTTAATAATAATAATAATAATAGATTTTATTTGTAAAAAAAAAAGCACTTTACGTTGAGCAAACAACCTCAAAATGCCACGGTGTAAAAAGTAATAGTAAAAGGATAATATCAATAAATAAGATATAAAACTAGAAACAGCCCGATAGCTGTAACCAGCAAGTATGTCTATAAAAAGATGGGTTTTTAAGCCTTTTTTAAAAGCATTCACAGTCTGAGGTGCCCTCAGGTGGTCAGGGAAAGCGTTCCCCAGACTGGGAGCAGCGGAGCAGGTTTTGGTCCTAAATGATCTCAGTAGGATATTATAGCTTGTTGCTGAGATTGTATGACCTATATTGAGTAAAACATGCTTGAAACTAAAACATCAACTGATGCAAAGCTGTGTAATCAACACTCACAAGTTTAAAACTATTTTTTTTAAAGTAAACATTTCTTATTTCAAGTATGAAAAAAATAATCATGATGCCAAGCACATATCATTATGTCAAGATGGCACTAGCATTTACTTAATTTAAGATTATTTTTCCACATATTGAGCAAAAAGTTCTAATTTTCTTTCTACCAAGAAAAGTGCACTTGTTATTGGTGAGAATATACTTATTTTAAGGTATTTTTGGCTTCATTGAGGTTAGCTAATTTTACTTGTTTTAGAAAGTCTTGAGAAGCCGAATTTTCTTGTTCTATTGGCAGATAATTTTCCTCATTTCAAATAAAATACCCCTAAC
Source organism: Nerophis ophidion (assembly GCF_033978795.1). Taxonomy (NCBI): domain Eukaryota; kingdom Metazoa; phylum Chordata; class Actinopteri; order Syngnathiformes; family Syngnathidae; genus Nerophis; species Nerophis ophidion. The sequence goes on along the minus strand of NC_084637.1, from coordinate 13,516,347 downwards.
TTTTGTTTAGTTTTTTCTTTTTTTTGAACACTGACTTTTTGCAGTGTGGTTTACATGAAGCCACGTTTGCAAAAGAAACATTTTAAAGTTAAAAGTCAAAGTCCCATTGATAGTCCATTGACACAAGCTGTTGTGAAACTATCCTCTGCATTTGACCCAACCCATTGTTCCACACCCCTGGGAGGTGAGGGGAGCAGTAAGCAGCAGTGGTGGCCATGCTCGGGAATCATTTTGGTGATTTAACCCCCAATTCCAACCCTTGATGCTGAGTGCCAAGCAGGGAGGTAATGGGTACCACTTTTATAGTCTTTGGTATGAGGGTTTGAACTCTCGACCTTTCAGTCTCAATTTAGATTGGGGTACATTTTGATGCCAGTGAGCTACGGTGTGTTGTGAAAATGTTCAGCCATTCCTCGTCCTGCAGGGATGATACTTTTAAGAAACGTACTATATTTTTAGTCATGGAGGCGAGGATTAGTGATTTAGAAGTAGCTAAAACACTGCCGACTGCGGCTGGACTTTAGATGGGTTCTACTTGTATAGCGCTTTTCTACTTTCAAGGTACTCAAAGCGCGGTACTTTTCAGAGGCGGTATTGTACCAAATATGATTCATTAGTATTGCGGTACTATACTAATACCGGTATACCGTACAACCCTAGTACAGGTGATGATCTCCATCCCAGTATGTCCCGTTCATAAACAGATTTCACAGTCAACAATCCAAAAGTAAGAAAAAAAGCAAGCTATCCTTCAGAAAAAAACTATTTATTTGTCCCATCCATCCATTTTCTTCCGCTTATCCCACCCAGATTTCCCTCTCCCCAGCCACCTCGTCCAAGTCTTCCCTGGGGATCCCGAGGCGTTTCCAGGCCAGATAGGATACATAGTCTTCCCAACGTGTCCTGGGTCTTCCACGTGGCCTGATACCGGTCGTACGTGCACCAAACACCTCCCTAGGGAGATGTTCAGGGTGACGTCCTGACCAGATCCCCGAACCACCTCATCTGGCTCTTCTCGATGTGGAAAAGCAGTGGCTTCACTTTGAGCTCCCCCCGGATGGCAGAGCTTCTCACCCTATCTCTAAGGGAGAGCCCTACCACTCGGCGTAAGAAACTCATTTCGGCCGCTTCTATCCGTGATCTTGTCCTTTCGGTCATAACCCAAAGCTCATGACCATAGGTGAGGATGGGAACGTAGATTGACCGGTAAATTGAGAGCTTTGCCATCCGGCTCAGCTCCTTCTTCACCACAACGGATCGGTACAACGTCCGCATTACTGAAGACGCCGCAACGATCCGCCTGTCGATCTCACAATCCACTCTTCCCTCACTCGTGAACAAGACTCCGAGGTACTTGAACCCCCCACTTGGGGCAAGATCACCCTCCCCAAGCCGGAGTAGGCACTCCACCCTCTTTGGGGCGAGAACCATGGACTCGGACTTGGAGGTGCTGATTCTCATCCTGGTCGCTTCACACTCGGCTGCGAACCGATCTAGTGAGAGCTGAAGATCCTGGCCAGATAAAGCCATCAGGACCACATCATCAACAAAAAGCAGATACCTAATCCTGCAGCCAGCAAACCGGATCCTCTCAACGCCCTGACTGTGCCTAGAAATTCTGTCCATAAAAGTTTATTCGTACCATTCAGAAAAAAGTCATAAATATCTCCAGCAGAACCACGAGTACAAACAAGTCACAAAAAAGCCTGTTTGTCCGTCACTGACAAAAAATATTTGTCCATCCAAAAAACACTTTATCATGCTCTGGAGTATATCTGCTCCGTTGATGTGGTTGTTTTTAAACAATGTTTTTACAGTTCGCAAACCCTGCTGTGGGATCTCGGCAATTTTATAATCAGGTGCCGATTGAGGTAGACTTCAGATGCCTTTAATGTGTTCCCTCACTTCTGTAGTTCTATTTTGGACTTTTTGATTTTCAAAGCGACAAGAGACTTTGAGTCATCCATTTGAGGAAGGCTGCAACACACTGAGATGTTGTTTTGTTTATGTTGTTTTGTTTAATAGACTACATTTCAAAGAACTGAAGGCGTTGTCTCACTCCTGTTTGCAGATCCTCCTTTTGGCATACGGGCAAGGTTTGACATTCAGCCCAGACCATACTTGCCAACCTTGAGACCTCCGATTTCGGGAGGTGGGGGTTTGGGGGTGGGGGCGTGGTTGGGGCGGGGTAGCGTGCTTAAGAGGGGAAGAGTATATTTACAGCCAATTCACCAACTCGAGTATTTCATATATATATATATATATATATATATATATATATATATATGAAATACTTGACTTTCAGTGAATTCTAGCTATATATATTTATTTTATTATATATATAAATAAAAGAAATAGTTGAATTTCAGACGGCATCTATCATATACACAGTAATAAAAACACAGTTGTTCTACTAACTGTACTGTGCTTGCTGGTTACTAAAAAAACAACAACAACACTTACCTTTCACTATTTGAGTAACCTTTGTTCTGCCATTTGCGTACTGGCCAATCAAAAAGCCAACATTCACCAGGAGATGACAACAGACAACATAGATCACTCTATTACAGACAGCGTCGCCATGGCTGTAACTTCCTCATTCTTCTGCTTCATCTACTTGTGTGTGCAGTTTTTTTTTTTTTTAATCAGTAGATGTTGTACCATGATTGGGCAGGCAAGCTGTTTGTATATGGGAAAGCGAACGTGAAAACAAGCTGTCCCCACTCATGTCCGCATGGAGCTGGAGGGGGCGTGGCCTCCAGCTCTGGCTGAATTTCGGGAGATTTTCGGGAGAAAATTTCTTCAGGGAGGTTTTCGGGAGAGGCGCTGAATTTCGGGAGTCTCCCGGAAAATCCGGGAGGGTTGGCAAGTATGGGCCAGACATAATCATTTCTTCTATTCTTGTGCATTGTTCCACGCTGTCAATCCATTTTAATGACTTTATCTATGAAACTATGGCATGAACAGAGCAATGTCGCCAGTTCGACTAACTGGCAACGACAGGCTTAAATAATAGTTTCCTGATTAGAGACAAGTGTGACCCGAAAGCAAGAGGCACGTGAAAATCACAAGTCGTCATGGAAACTAAAACAAACAAGGGTGCACAAAAGCAGGAACTAAAGGAGTCTTAAACTAACAGAAAAAAAAAAAAAAACATGATCCAAACTACAGATCATAACAATAAGGCACTTTTGGTAGCCATCCACAAGCTTCTGGCAAGCTTCGGGTTGAATTTGAAGATGAATGGATGGATGGATGGATGGATGGATTAAAAATGACAAAAAAAAAAGTAAAATAACACCCCTTTTTACGTTTGACACCCCTTCTCTTAGTAAATCAGGCCCCTAATCGAAGTTAAAACTGAGTACACAACCTAATGTTTCCAAGTTGTACTTTTAACACAATGTGGGGGGCGTGGCCTGCGGACCTGCAGCGAAGCAGGGTGTGTCTTTGAGATCAGCGGCAGGTGCATAGATGACACAGCTGAGAGTGTTTGTCTGATCACGTGTCGCTCCGTTAAAGCCAGCAGTCGGGAAGGGGAGGAGAGGTTGTCGGTGGATGGCAGAGCACGCGGAGAGAGAGAGAGCGAAACTGACGAACAGACACGAAAGACGTTGGCTGAAAAGCAGCAGAGACTCAAGAGAAACCATTCGTGTGCTCAGGTGGGGGAAGAGCGAGCACGAGCATGAGCCAAGAAGTTGACATGGCTGAAATTGACAAAAAAGGACATTTTATTGAAAACTTAAACATCGTTCAAAACCCTGAATGCACACTGCAAAAACTGAAATTTAAGTAAGAAATAAAAATCTCAAATAAGGGTGATATTTGCTTATTTTCTGTCTGATAAGATAATTCTTCTCACTAAGCAGATTTTATGTTAGAGTGTTTTGCTTGTTTTAAGGGTTTTGGTCCTAAATGATCTCAATAAGATATTACAGCTTTTATGACCTATATTGAGTAAAACATGCTTGAAACTAGAATATCAACTGTTGCAAAGCTGTGTCATCAACACTCACATGTATAAAACTACTTTTTTTTAAAGTAATAATTTCTAACTTCAAGCATAAGAAAAAAATCATGATGCCGAGCGTATATCATTATGTCAATTTAGGAATATTTTTCAACATATTGAGCAAAAGGGTATTTTTTTTTTGTACCAAGAAATGTGCAGTTGTTATTAGTGAGAATATACTTATTTTTAGGTATTTTTGGCTTCATTGGGGTGAGCTAATTTTACTTGTTTTGGAAAGTCTTGACAAGCCGGATTTTCTTGTTCTATTGACAGATAATTTTGCTTAGTTCAAGTAAACTACCCCTCATTTTTATATATTTTTTTCTTGTTTTTCAACACTGACTTTTTGCCGTGCAGCTGTCATTTCTGTGGTGGGTGGTCCAAAGAACCCGGAGACAAGAAACTTCCACAAACAAGTTTAAAACAAAAAAATTAAAAATAAACTACATTCTGTACAATTAATACAGGTTTTATGACTGTAACAGTTTGACCTTCAGACTTTAACGAATTCAGAAATTCAAAGAAAGCAGAAGTTGACCTTGGTACAGACTAACTTTCGAGGTTGCGCTATATTAATTTTAGCAGGGTATGAAAAGTTATCAGTCAAGTTTTCAAGGGAGCAAAGGGAATGGCTGTCAAAAAAAAAACAGTATGATCTATGGGTTATGGGTTATACTTGTATAGCGCTTTTCTGCCTTTTTAAGGATCCAAATTCACCCATTCACACACACATTCACACACTGATGGCGGGAGCTGCCATGCAAGGTGCTAACCAGGCCCCATCAGGAGCAAAGGTATTGTGTCTTGCTCAAGGACACAACGAACGTGACTAGAATGGTAGAGGGTGGGGATTGAACCAGGAACCCTCAGGTTGCTGGCCGTCCCCTTTAATGTATTGTAAGATATTTATTTTACACAAAACATGAATAAAACATTAAAAAAAAAATCACAGCACATGACGTCGCACAAGCTCCGTCGTAAAATATTGCAAGTCCAGGACGTTCTATGTCAAGGTTAATAATTAAGGGTGCCGGAAAAAATCTGATTTGTGATTCTTATTTAGAACTTCTCTGAATAGATTCCAAATTTTGAAGAATCGAGCGACTTGTCCAGGGTGTACGCTGCCTTCCGCTCCATCCAGTCTGTGTGCTATCTTGTCCACACAGCAAAGATAAAGTCTGCCTTTCCAAAGCGAATGCCGAAATACGTTGTGACGGTGTGAGCTGACCTGGTGACGGTGCAACAGCTTCTTCTGGAGCAGATAAAAGCTGGGAAATGCTCCGTTGCCCTTTGCTGAGCGCAGCGTGCAGTCGTCAGCCTGGCACAGATGCTGCCTATTACACAGCTTCATTAAGACCACAGTCCGTACCGTGCACGGCAGAGCACGTGCACTGTCTATCTGCTTCCTTGGGATGTTCCTGCACGGAAAGTTGTAATTGCAGCTCACCCTTATAAAGTTATGAATGTTGCATTCCATTTGGCTGGTCCTGCACATCTATCTGTGAGGCTGCAGGAACAAGTGAGGAGAGCTTAAACTCAGCCAAGCTTATCCAATCGCAGCAACATACAGTATAAGGCCACCACACACACACACACACACACACACACACTTTTGTATTTGTTACTTTCTTGAGACCACCCTTTCTCGATACATAAAGATTTGTATTTACATAAAACAAAGTTTGTTGTGAAAAATGGGTTGGAATGTCACAAGAAAAAGGTCATAATTTCGCAAGAAAAACTTAAAATTTTGGCAGTTTTTGAATAAAAGTTGGAATTGTACTCAACGCAAGTCAAAATGTTTCGGGAAAAACTGAACACTTGGGCAATGTTATAATGAAAGTTGGAATTGTACCCAATAACAGTCGCAGTTTTACAAGAAAAAGCTCAAAATTTTGGCAAGTTTATGAAAAGAGTTGGAATTTTACTCGAAAAACTCTAAAATTTGGGCAATATTATAAGAGTAATCGGAATTTTACTTGGCAAAATGATGCCAAAAGTCATTATGTTACTCAAAAAATGTCACAGTTTTAAAAGGACAACAAAAAAAAATTGTCATTAGTGTGATAAAAGTCAATTTTTTTTGGTGACAAAATGTCACATTTTTGCATTAAAAAGTCATATTTTTACATTAAAAAAAATATATAATTTTATGAGAAAATATTGCAATATTACAGAAACAAAGAATATGAGGAATTGTTCCCGATTTTATAAGAAAATAGTCGACGCATTGTGAGACAGACTTTAGTAATTGTTTTTCTTTTTTATTTTGTGTTTGTAATTGATTTTTAATCTTCATTATTTACTTCAAGTTTTTTTACAGTATGTCTCTATATTAATATTTATTTCATTTGTTTTATTATTTTTGGCCAAAGGGGGCGCATTTCAATTTCTTACACACTGGTTATTTTTGGCCAGAGGGGGAGCACTTCAAATGTTTCCACTAACTTGTTATTTCAGAAGGGGAGCAATTTTTAAACCAATACAGTCAATTTGAAGAATCCCTCCTTTTGGGACCACCCTAATTTTGATAGATTTCACCACCAGGGGGTAAAAATAAGACATTCTCTATTAGGTGCAATGGTTTTCCGTATTGGGACCATGATTTATGTCCTAACTTGTTCACCGGTCCTCATGTGAACGGTACTTTTCCATGTTGATGTCTCAAGAAGGGTAGAAATACATTAACACACACACACACACGCACACACACACTCTTGTATTTGTTACCTTCTTGAGACCACCCTTTCTCAATCAATCAATCAATCAATGTTTACTTATATAGCCCTAAATCACTAGTGACTCAAAGGGCTGCACAAACCACTACGACATCCTCGGTAGGCCCACATAAGGGCAAGGAAAACTCACACCCAGTGGGACATCGGTGACAATGATGACTATGAGAACCTTGGAGAGGAGGAAAGCAATGGATGTCGAGCGGGTCTAACATGATACTGTGAAAGTTCGATCCATAATGGATCCAACACAGTCGCGAGAGTCCAGTCCAAAGCGGATCCAACACAGCAGCAAGAGTCCCGTTCACAGCGGAGCCAGCAGGAAACCATCCCAAGCGGAGGTGGATCAGCAGCGCAGAGATGTCCCCAGCCGATACACAGGCAAGCAGTACATGGCCACCGGATCGGACCGGACCCCCTCCACAAAGGAGAGTGGGACATAGAAGAAAAAGAAAAGAAACGGCAGATCAACTGGTCTAAAAAGGGAGTCTATTTAAAGGCTAGAGTATACAAATGAGTTTTAAGGTGAGACTTAAATGCTTCTACTGAGGTGGCATCTCGAACTGTTACCGGGAGGGCATTCCAGAGTACTGGAGCCCGAAATGAAAAAGCTCTATAGCCCGCAGACTTTTTTTGGGCTTTGGGAATCACTAATAAGCCGGAGTCCTTTGAACGCAGATTTCTTGCCGGGACATATGGTACAATACAATCGGCAAGATAGGATGGAGCTAGACCGTGTAGTATTTTATACGTAAGTAGTAAAACCTTAAAGTCACATCTTAAGTGCACAGGAAGCCAGTGCAGGTGAGCCAGTACAGGCGTAATGTGATCAAACGTTCTTGTTCTTGTCAAAAGTCTAGCAGCCGCATTTTGTACCAACTGTAATCTTTTAATGCTAGACATGGGGAGACCCGAAAATAATACGTTACAGTAATCGAGACGAGACGTAACAAACGCATGGATAATGATCTCAGCGTCTTTAGTGGACAGAATGGAGCGAATTTTAGCGATATTACGGAGATGAAAGAAGGCCGTTTTAGTAACGCTTTTAATGTGTGCCTCAAAGGAGAGAGTTGGGTCGAAGATAATACCCAGATTCTTTATCGTGTCGCCTTGTTTAATTGTTTGGTTGTCAAATGTTAGAGTTGAATTATTAAATAGAGTTCGGTGTCTAGCAGGACCGATAATCAGCATTTCCGTTTTTTTGGCGTTGAGTTGCAAAAAGTTAGCGGACATCCATTGTTTAATTTCATTAAGACACGCCTCCAGCTGACTACAATCCGGCGTGTTGGTCAGCTTTAGGGGCATGTAGAGTTGGGTGTCATCAGCATAACAGTGAAAGCTAACACCGTATTTGCGTATGATGTCACCTAGCGGCAGCATGTAGATGCTGAAGAGTGCAGGGCCAAGGACTGAACCCTGGGGAACTCCACACGTTACCTTAACGTAGTCCGAGGTCACATTGTTATGGAAGACACACTGCATCCTATCAGTAAGATAAGAGTTAAACCAAGACAGGGCTAAGTCTGACATACCAATTCGTGTTTTGATACGTTCTAATAAAATATTATGATCGACGGTATCGAAAGCAGCGCTAAGATCGAGGAGCAGCAACATAGATGACGCATCGTTAGCAATAGATCATTAGTCATTTTTGCGAGAGCTGTCTTCTCGATACATAAAGATTTGTATTTACAACATTATTAATACATACATACTATGCAAATCTAAAAAAAAGCTTGTTGTGAAAAATGAGTTGGAATTTTTACAAGAAATTGGTTACAATTTCACAAGAAAAACTTTTGGCAATGTTATGATAAAAGTTGGAATTTTACCCAATAACAGTCGCAGTTTTACAAGAAAAAAAGCTAAAAAATTTGCCAATTTTATGAAAAGAGTGACAATTTTACCCGGCAAGAGTCACAGTTTTGTCAGAAAACATAAAAATGTGGGCAATACTATAGGACTAATTGGAATTTTACTTGGCAAAATTATGACAAAAGTCATCATGTTACTGCAAAAATGTCACTGTTTTAAAAGGACAACAAAAAAAATTGGTAATAGTGTGATAAAAGTCAGATTTTTTAAATGAAAAATGTCACCTTTTTGCATTAAAAAGTCATATTTTTACATTAAAAAATTATAATCTTATGAGAAAATATTGCAATATTATAAAACAGGAAAAATATGACAAATTGTACCAGATTTTATAAGAAAATAATCAACACATTGTGAGACACACTTTAGTAAATTTTTACATTTTTTATTTTGTGTTTGTAATTGATTTTTAATCTTCATTATTTACTTCAAGTTTTTTACAGTATGTCTCTATATACATATTTATTTCATTTGTTTTATACATTTTGCGTTTGCGCATTTCAATTTCTTACACACACTCGTTATTTCATATGTTGGCCTGAGGGCAAGCACTTCAAATGTTTCAACACACTTGTTATTTCATATGTTGACCAGAGGGGGAGAACTTTTAAAACCGACTTGTTCACCGGTACTCTTGTGAACGGTACTTTTCCATGTTGATGTCTGAAGAAGGGTAGAAATACAAGAACACACACACACACACACACACACACACGCACACACACACACACACACACACACACACACACACACACACACACACACACACACACACACACGCAGAAACACACACACACACACACACACAAGCTCGCTCTGCATCTCTGCCTGCCCTTCACCAGCTGCTTTGTGCTTCCTGTCTGCTTTCTTAAGCCTCTTACGATGCAGGCTGCATCGACCGTGTTGGACTAATGGCTGCACGTAGAGTCCACAAACTCTCAAAATTCAAAAGCGAATGCACGAATGTTTGGAGCTTTTGGAAGAGTGCAAAAAAAAAAAAAAAAAATAGCAGGCCAGGTTTCACACTGCAGCTTTTTTTTTTTTTTTTTATGCCGGAATTTGTGGCTCATCACAGTGGCTGAGTGCGCAATTCATGCAGTCGGTTAATTAATGAAATGAGCCTCGAGGTATGAGTCTATGAAAGTTCATCATCCTCTGCGGTGTCTGGAGTGGAAATTAAACTTTTTTTTTTTTCTTCATGTTGAATCACTGGAATTAAAACCCCATGAATGCTATTAATTGCAGTAAATGTGCCGGCATTTTGCATCGCCGCCTAATTAATTTGCATTGTTTGGTTTCACTGCAACAAAATAATGACATTGATAAAAGTTGATTGAAGCACACCTATAGTTGTGATAACAACACCTTTTTTTTGTGGAGGGGGGGGGGATTTGAATTTCCTTCAACGTTCAGAGACAAAGAAAGTAGAGCTGATCTTAGCACTAAAGAGGCAGAGAAGTTGCAACAAACAAATGATGATACATTCAAAGGGATAAATATCGCAAATAAGGTGAGGAGTAGTCAAAAAAAAAAACATTGTCCACCATAAAAACTACATTATCTATTGTTTTACTGTCAGTTGGGATACTGATTACAGTTCTTACTAGGGTTGCACCGGTATTTGTCACGGTGGGGGGGTCGCAACTTGCTGCGGGGTCGTTCTCCCAGGAAAGCAGAGACGGACAACTCGAAACATGGCGTTTTGGTAAAAACATGATTTAATTTTATCTAAAAAAAAAAAAAGATACAAACAAAAAGCGCTCACAGCGGAGGCACAACTTGGGCTAACGGACAAAACTAATGCATAAATAGACTATGAACATAAATCAAACAAAACTTACTTGGTATGGCATGAAGCAGGAAACTATGGCAAGGCATGAATAACGTCAGCCCTGAGCAAGAAAAGATCACAATGACACCAGGACGACCAAGCGAAAATGACAGGCTTAAATAGTGGTGTGGTGATTGAAAGCAGGTGCATGAGTTGTGAAGACAGGTGAACTGATTGGTCATCATGGGGACAAAACAAGGAGTGAAAAAACAGGAGCTTAAAGAGTCCACAGGTCAAACAGCACATGGCCAAACAAAAACATGACCAACAGACATGACAGTATTAGTATAGTAAAGCGCTACTAATGACTGAAATTCGGTACTATACCGCCTCTAAAAAATACCAGTCCCCCGCCCGTCGCCGTCCTCACAGGTACTTACAAGTAGACAATGTGTGTTGACAAAAAAGGGAGAACGGACAAATTTTGGCTTAATAACTAACTACTAATCCTTGTCTCCATGGAGACTAATGTAGCACATTTATTTCAAGTCTCAACCCTGATAGATGAGTGATAACTATTCATGCCTAAAACATACCGCAGCCATAATATTGAATGTGTTAAAAATGAACTATAGTTGACAAAGTCAAGACAAGGTTTCTGTGACCGTTTGCTGGCATCATCGTGCGGGTTCGTTCTCTCTAATATGCAGTCGGACTTAGACACAGCGTGAAGGTAGGAAATGATGATTTATTATATACTAAAGAACAGACAAGGAACAGAAAACGCTTGCACAAAGCACTAAAGACAAAACAAACAGAACTAGCATGGGAGCTAGAAGGAACTAAAAGCGCTAGCATGTGAACTAGGGAAATAAACAAAAGAATAGCGTGGAAGCTAACAAGTACAAAAATAGTCTTTACCACAATCGGGAATCAGCGTCGTCACTTGTTGCATGAAACAGAAACTACAACGTGAGGATGAATGAACAAAAAGGGCAGGCTTAAATAAAGGTGATAATCACGAGGCAGGTGCACGTAAAAAAACAAGATGCAGGTGACACTAATGCGTGGCTATGGCAACGGAAATAAACAAGAAGTGCCAGCAGGAACTAAGGAAGACAAACGGTAAATAGGATGTGATACAAAAAACTGAACAAAAAACAGAATATGAGCAGAGGATCATGCCAGTTTCACTATGTGTCCAAACACTATCCATCTACTATTTTGACTTGGAACACATTGCACAAGTGAATGAATACTTAGTCAACAGCCATACATGTCACACTAAGGGTAGGCCATATGAACAACGTCAACACTGTCATAAACATGTGCCATATAGTGAAACCACACTAAACAACAATGGAAAAACACATTCCCAGAATTCCCTGCAGCACCAACTCTTCCGGGACGCTACAATATAAACAAACGCCATTGGAGGAGCTACACTGTAAAGATACCAAGTAAAGGTACAGGTCTAGTCAATACTACTATTACATCGATATTTTTTAGCATCACAAAATCTTATTTAGTTTCGTTTTTATTTATGTTTATAAACTCAGGAAATACGTACCTGGACACATGAGATTGATACCCAAAGTTGTGGTTGTCATGTTTTGTGATCATGTTTTGTTTAGTTGTGTTATGTTCAATCAATCAATCAATGTTTACTTATATAGCCCTAAATCACTAGTGTCTCAAAGGGCTGCACAAACCACCACGACATCCTCGGTAGGCCCACATAAGGGCAAGGAAAACTCACACCCAGTGGGACATCGGTGACAATAATGACCCAGTGGGACGTCGGTGACAATGATGACTATGAGAACCTTAGAGAGGAGGAAAGCAATGGATGTCGAGCGGGTCTAACATGATACTGTGAAAGTTCAATCCACAATGGATCCAACACAGTCGCAAGAGTCCAGTCCAAAGCGGATCCAACACAGCAGCGAGAGTCCCGTTCACAGCGGAGCCAGCAGGAAACCATCCCAAGCGGAGGCGGATCAGCATCGCAGAGATGTCCCCAGCCGATACACAGGCAAGCAGTACATGGCCACCGGATCGTTATTAGTCAACAGCCATACATGTCACACTAAAGGTAGGCCATATGAACAACGTCAACACTGTCATAAACATGTGCCATATAGTGAAACCACACTAAACAACAATGGAAAACACATTCCCAGAATTCCCTGCAGCACCAACTCTTCCGGGACGCTACAATATAAACAAACGCTAACAAATGTTATTTAAAGACTCCATTAGTGTTTTCACTCCCTGTTTTGTTTCCATGACAACCCATTAGTTTTCACCTGTCCGCATGTCACGCACCTGATTCATTTGGACTCACGCATCTGTTGTTAATCATGTCACCACCATTTAAGCCTGTAGATGCCAGGCAGTCAGCCTGGCGACATCACATTAATGCTCTGCACTCTTGACACTCTGTCCAGGTCAAAGTTCATGCTGCTCTTTTCTTGCCACATAAGTTTTTTTGTTTATTCAAGTCACAGTTTAGTGAGTTCTTTAGTCCATACTTTCATGTCCATAGTTTACGTCATAGTAATAGTTTTTGTTTATTTAGCCAAGTTTTGTGCTTCTGCTGTGAGCGCCTTTTGTTTTCATGATAGTGGTATCATGTAAAACTCATGTAAAGTATCAACAGAAGAATAAGTGATGATTACAGTTTAACAGAAATGTAGATGGAACATGTTAAAACAGAAAATAAGCCGATATTAACAGTAAATGAACAAAAAATTAACAAATTATTTTCTACCATCTGTACTTAATAATGTTGACAAAATAATAGACATACTTGCCAACCCTTCCGATATTCAGCGCCTCTCCCGAATACCTCCCGGGACAAATGTTCTCCTGAAAGTCTCCCGAAATTCAGGCTGATCTGGAGGCCACAACCCTTCCAGCTCCATGCAGACCTGAGTGACGTGTCGACAGCCTGTTTTCACGTCCGCTTTCC
>NC_084637.1:13392977-13497977 GCF_033978795.1 Nerophis ophidion | reverse complement strand
TGACATTGATTGATTGATTGATACTTTTATTAGTAGATTGCACAGTTCAGTACATATTCCGTACAATTGACCACTAAATGGTAACACCCGAATAAGTTTTTCAACTTGTTTAAGTCGGGTCCACGTTAATCAATTCATATCAAAACAACACAAAATTAAAGTGCACTTTTTGTACAGAACACCACTGCAATATTTTAAAAACAAATAAAGTGCACTTTTGTGCATGATGTCACACAAGATATTTCAATAAGTGTCAAATAAAAATGAGCTGCGTAATAGGAAATCGAATAGCGTATGTCCTTCACTGAGTGGAAGATTACCGCATTATCTTATTTTGTTGTTGACTATTTTTTTCATACGGTGTTTATGTGGAAATGTTTGCCTCGGCATTTTTGATGGTGTGGGCGTGTGGCATCGAATGGAGAAGTTGACATGCAGAGTAAGCACTCTTCATTCTCTAGCAGGTGACTTTTCAAATGATGCTACATATTAGCAGTAATGCTACTTTTTGTAGTGACGCTTTTGCCCCACACTTGACAAATTACGGTTGTCTGTTCGACATAATCCAACTTGAAGCCAAACCACCGCCAGACGGTTGACCCCCTGCTGTTTTTCTTGGGAATTCATTCTTCCTTCATTCGCACCTTCTGTCTCTCGTATTACCACTCGCACGGCTCCGCCTGAGGGATCGATGATCCGTATTATCATCCCTGAGGTGCAGCTAACGTTACCCATGCTGCTACCTCTCTGCTCCGCGAGGGCGTATACGTATGTGACGTATGTAAGAAAGTGCGCTTGCTGTCTGTGAAAAGGAGAGACAGGAAAGAGCGAGTAATGCCAGCAGCTAAAAGCAACTGCGTGAGAACGTACACTCGAATATCACGATATAGTCATTTTCTATATCGCACAGAGACAAACCTGCGATATGTCGTGTATATCGATATATTGCTTTGGTGACACACAGAGGCTTTGCCAGCATTTGATTCAACAACGGAAAAACAGAAGGAGGCAAGGACATTAAATTCACTTTTTCCACCAATGCATTCAATTAGGGGTGTAATGATTGATCCATATATCAATAGCTTGATTTATATTCCCCAAATCAAACAAAATCGATCTGTGATCGGGCTTCCGGAAGATATATACGGACGTACTTCCTATTTTCCCCGGAGACTCCCGAATTTCAGTGCCCCTCCTGAAAATCTCCCGGGTCAACCATTCTCCTGAATTTATTCCGATTTCCACCCGGTCAACAATATAGGGGGCGTGCCTTAAAGGCACTGCTTTTAACGTCCTCTCTCACCTGAAAAGGAGTCTATTATATATGTCTCTATTATCCATACGTCTATCTCTAACCCATAAAGTAGGCAGGCACGGAGCTATTTCTCAGTGTGTTTATTCCAACCGGCACGTTAATACACTGACACACAACATCCGGGTTCCCATCATGCATTGCTTCAAAACTACAGCAAGTAGTAATGTCAAAAAACACAACAGAGACGAAGCGGAAGAACGAAGAAGGGAAATGGCGACGGCGAGTAAGAAGAAGAAGTACGCTTGCAAGTTCCAAAATGATTGGAAACAAATAATTTCAGTTCATCCAAGACAGCTCGAAGGGGAAGGGGTATGCTGCCTGCAAATTTTTGTAGATCAGATATCTCCATTGAACACGGTGGCCGCACGGAAAAAGTAATTCATGAACGGATTATATATATATATATATATATATATATATATATATACATATATATATATATATATACATATATATATATATATATATATATATATATATATATATATATATATATGTCTTGATTGGATTATCCAGAGAATAGTGCTCGATACCGTGGTAGAGCGCAATATGTAGGTGTGGGAAAAATCACAAGACTACTTCGTCTCTACAGAACTGTTTCATGAGGGGTTCCCTCAATCTCCTGATGATTGAGGGAACCCCTCATGAAACAGTTCTGTAGAGATGAAGTAGTCTTGTGATTTTTCCCACACCTATATATATCTATATATATATATCTATATATATATATATATATATATATATATATATATATATATATATATATATATATATTTAATGGAAGCATTCACATACAATGGTTTATATAGGGCACAGAGTGGGTGGGTACAGGCAGGCGTAGGGTGTGGTGATTGGCTCATGTGTTACCTAGAAGGTGTTTCCGTCTGTGGCGGCATGTTGAAATGATTTCACTGCACTTGTTGAGGGATGATAGATCTGGATGATATATAATAAACAGTTTCTCTTTTAAGCATAGGTTGCATCTTTTATTACCACTGTTGTAAGGTGTGCTGGGTGCAAGAATTTGCCATGTTATTGAATATTCAATAATGTTGAAACATGAAACAGTTCTGTAGAGATGAAGTAGTCTTGTGATTTTTCCCACACCTACATATTGCGCACTACCACGGTATCGAGCACTATTCTCTGGATAATCCAATCAAGATATATATAAAATACAACCCTCCCCGGTTGCCGAATTCGGAGGTCTCAAGGATGGCAAGTATGTATATGGATCTAACAGTGATACGAGAAACAAAATCATTGGCTTTAAGAACAGCAAACTTTATATAAAGTTGGTTTTAGCACTTTTAAAATGATACGAGACTGTAAACACAAAACGAAACAACAACTTATAACAAGTTGTGTTTGCCTTTAATGAGCAAAACAATTAGACAGTTGAACAAGTAAGCATTGTCTTGGTAAGATTTGTTAAAACAAGACATACAATTTAAGCTTTAAAAACGTGTAAGGGGATCTGGAAAAATGAGCAAACAAAACTTTTTGTATCTAAATTTTTTGGGGCTCAGAAGAAGTATTTTTTTCTTGTCTGAAACCACATTCTTATGTCTCACTGACAAATTACTATTCAGGGGATTGTGACTAAGTTTGTTCAGATGTTTTGACAAAACATTTAAAATATATACACTATATTGCTTAAAGTATTTGGCCTTACATCCAAATAATCAGGATCAGGTGTCCTAATTTCTTGGCCCAGCCCCAGGTGTATAAAATCAAGCACTTAGGCATGGAGAGGGTGGTGGTGGGGGGGGGGGGGGCATAGGGGGGGGGGAGGTGATCCATCCATCCATCATCCATCCATCTTCTTCCGCTTATCCGAGGTCGGGTCGCGGGGGCAGCAGCCTAAGCAGGGAAGCCCAGACTTCCCTCTCCCCAGCCACTTCGTCTAGCTCTTCCCGGGGGATCCCGAGGCGTTCCCAGGCCAGCCGGGAGACATAGTCTTCCCAACGTGTCCTGGGTCTTCCCCGTGGCCTCCTACCGGTTGGACGTGCCCTAAACACCTCCCTAGGGAGGCGTTCGGGTGGCATCCTGACCAGATGCCCGAACCACCTCATCTGGCTCCTCTCGATGTGGAAGAGCAGCGGCTTTACTTTGAGTCCCTCCCGGATGGCAGAGCTTCTCACCCTATCTCTAAGGGAGAGCCCCGCCACACGGCGGAAGAAACTCATTTCGGCCGCTTGTACCCGTGATCTTATCCTTTCGGTCATGACCCAAAGCTCATGACCATAGGTGAGGATGGGAACGTAGATCGACCGGTAAATTGAGAGCTTTGCCTTCCGGCTCAGCTCCTTCTTCACCACAACAGATCGGTACAACGTCCGCATTACTGAAGACGCCGCACCGATCCGCCTGTCGATCTCACGATCTACTCTTCCCTCACTCGTGAACAAGACTCCTAGGTACTTGAACTCCTCCACTTGGGGCAGGGTCTCCTCCCCAACCCGGAGATGGCACTCCACCCTTTTCCGGGCGAGAACCATGGACTCGGATTTGGAGGTGCTGATTCTCATTCCGGCCGCTTCACACTCGGCTGCGAACCGATCCAGTGAGAGCTGAAGATCCCGGCCAGATGAAGCCAACAGGACCACATCGTCTGCAAAAAGCAGAGACCCAATCCCGCGGCCACCAAACCGGAACCCCTCAATGCCTTGACTGCGCCTAGAAATTCTGTCCATAAAAGTTATGAACAGAATCGGTGACAAAGGACAACCTTGGCGGAGTCCAACCCTCACTGGAAACGTGTCCGACTTACTGCCAGCAATGCGGACCAAGCTCTGGCACTGATCGTACAGGGATCGGACTGCCATAATAAGACAGTCCGATACCCCATACTCTCTGAGCACTCCCCACAGGACTTCCCGAGGGACACGGTCGAATGCCTTCTCCAAGTCCACAAAGCACATGTAGACTGGTTGGGCAAACTCCCATGCACCCTCAAGGACCCTGCCGAGAGTATAGAGCTAGTCCACAGTTCCACGACCAGGACGAAAACCACACTGTTCCTCCTGAATCATTGTCATGAAAAAGGGAGGTTTTTGTTATGAAAAATTGAGGGTTTTTTTGGGTGGGTGCACCAATTGTAAGTGTATCTTGTGGTTATTATGTTGTTTTAATAATACAAATATTTTTTTTTATTAATAAAAATTCTTCTGCGGCCCGGTACCAATCGAGCCACGGCCCGATACCGGGCTGCGGCCCGGTGGTTGGGGACCACTGTTCTACAGGATTGCTTGTTATTTTTATTGAATGGTAGTCTGTTTATTTCAATTGTTGGTTTTTCCTTTATTACCTCTTGTGTTATTTATTTTACCCCATATTTGTTCCCACAACCGCACATTAAGTTGGAGTCTTTAATCTTGTTATATGCAAATATAATTGCAATAAAGTCTATTCTATTCTACTCACTGGGCACTAAATGTAGCAAAACGTTTTAGTGATAACTTAAAAAATATTATTCTAACAAGTTCCCGCCACTCAAACAAACAAGATGCACATCGATCCTGCAGAGTGAGGCCAAGCTGAGCCGACCCACGCCTGACGGGAGACTCGCGGAGGAGGCGACACAGTCCAGTGAGAAGATGGATTCAGCAATAAAACCACAGGGCTTTAAAGGCGGCATCGGCTCGTGCGGCATTTGTAACGTCATCCATTTTTCATGACGAACTTATTGGATCAAACGCCGTACAGTTCAGTGCTTTTATTCCGATGGCAGTTTTGAGCCTGGCAAAGGACGAAAAAGAACGCCTTAGTCTTTCCGCACAAGAAGGCTTTCATTTTCCAGGAACATTCCACCGAGTTCTGAAACCCACTGATGACGTACGAGTAATTCTCCGAGAGACTGTGTTTTTCTTTGTGTTGACAAAAGGGCCTCTCAAAATAATGATATGTAATTTCACTGTTTCCAAGCGTAAGAGCCACAAAACAGTGTTCTTACATCCCCTGGGAGTTACTCTGTGTTCTTTTAGCGGCGGACCACTCAGACTTGCTGACAATTCCGTAGCTCTACAGCAGGGGTGCCCACACTTTTTCTGCAGGCGAGCTACTTTTCAATTGACCAACTCGAGGGGATCTACCTCATTTATATATATCATTTATATTTATTTATTTATGAAAGAGACATTTTTGTAAACAAGTTAAATGTGTTTAATGATAATACAAGCATGTGTAACACATATAGATGTCTTTCTTTCACAAAGACAAGAATATAAGTTGGTGTATTACCTGATTCTGATGACTTGCATTGATTGGAATCAAACAGTAATGATGATAACGCCCACATTTTCAAATGGAGGAGAAAAAACGTTGTCTTTTCTGTACAATACCACATGAAAGTGGTTGGTTTTTGGCATCTAATTCATCCAGCTTCCATACACTTTACAAGAAAAACATTGGCGGCAAATTCCGTAGCTTGCTTGATTGACATTCACGGCACCCGAGGGTCTTGTGAGATGACGCTGGCTGCTGCCAGTTCATTATTATGAAAAAATGACAGAGAGGAAGGCGAGAAACACTTTTTATTTCAACAGACTTTCGCGCTGTCCCTTCCGTCAAAACTCTAAAGGCCTACTGCACATTTCCTATCTTCACAATAAAAGCCCTGCTTCATGCTGCCTGCGCTAACAAAATAAGAGTCTCGGAATGCTGGCGTGCACATCACTTGTGCACGCCAGCCTTCGGAGGGATCGCTTGTGCACGCCAGTTTTCCGAGACTCTGTATTTAGTTAGCGCAGGCAGCATGAAGCAGGGCTTTTATTGTGAAGATAGGAAATGTGCAGTCGGCCATTAGAGTTTTGACGGAAGGTACGGCGCGAGAGTCTGTTGAAATAAAAAGTGTTTCTCGCCTTCCTCTCGGTCATATTTTCATAATAATGATCTTGCAGCAGCCAGCGTCATCTCACAAGACCCTCCGGTACCGTGAATGTCATTTAAGTGACGTCTTGGTGAAGATTGATGATCACTAATTTTTAGGTCTATTTGTTTTTAAAAGCCTGGCTGGAGATCGACTGACACACCCCCCGCGGTCGACTGGTAGCTCGCGATCGACGTAATGGGCACCCCTGCTCTACAGTAACCCCCCCTCCCCCTGAGTGCACTTGTGCATTGCCAAACAGTATTTTGACTCCTGCCAGCGTGAACGAGCAGCATTGTGTGACTGTTTAGCGAAATGCATGTTCATTCACATTTCCATCTAAAAGTGCAGAAAGAGAGAGAGAGAGAGAGAAAAAGAGAGGAAAAAGGGGGGTTTGGATACATTTTGTGAAAAGAAAAGGGCCGGCGGGCTCATCCTGCCCGCGGCGGTGGCGTTACTAATATCGCTGTGCCGCAAATTAATTCGGACACAAAAGGAGAGGTCGGCGCCTCCTGTTGGCGCCTGCGAGGGGAGGCTCTGAGGTGCAAAGCCCAAATGTCTTAGTCCGGATCACCAGCAGTGGGAGGTCTGAGTCAAGCAGTCTTCTAATTGGGAGGGTAGATCCCCTGATAGAAGTGAAATGAAGTGAATTATATTTCCTCAAGTGACTCAAAGCGCTTTACATTGTGAAACCCGATATCTAAGTTACATTTAAAACCAGTGTGGGTGGCACCGGGAGCAGGTGGGTAAAGTGTCTTGCCCAAGGACACAACGGCAGTGACTAGGATGGTGCAAGCGGGGATCGAACCTGCAACCCTCAAGTTGCTGACACGGCCGCTCTACCATGTGGGTTGATTGTTAGGCATTTTCATTAACGTCCTCCCAGCGCGGTAATAACACACAACAACAGCAGTCACGTTTTCGTCTACCATTCGTCTACCATAAAGGATTTTGTCTAAGCACATTCAGAGCTACAAGTGTGTTCATCCTCATGCAAAACGAAGCGAAACCCCCAGATGAAATGTTGATTTAACACCGTTTTATTATTAGGCTTGGGTGCTGGCTTGATATTATTTTTTAGTGAAACATTTTCTGCCATGCACGGTGTGACAGGGGTTAGTGCAGGCCTGGGCAATTATTTTGAAATGTGCCTGTGGACCGGTATATCTATTTTTAGGAACACTAATACAAAACCTCACAATAATGTCTGATTGAATGCTAAAAACGTTCTGACAAACCGCCTTTAAAAACTTAATGGAATTTTTAATTTTTCTATGAACGATAAAACACTGAATATTGACAAAATACAAACCCCGTTTCCATATGAGTTGGGGAATTGTGTAAAATATAACCGGAATACAATGATTTGCAAATCATTTTCAACCCATATTCAGTTGAATATGCTACAAACACAACATACCGTATTTCCTTGAATTGCCGCCGGGGCGCTAATTAATTTAAAATGTCTTCTCACTCCTGCGCTCACCAAAGGCATGCGGTAAGAGTAAGCATGTGCTGATTTTTTTAAAACCTCTTCTCACTCCGGCACTTACCAAAGGTATGCAGTAAAAATTTGAGTGTGATGTAAGCTTGGATCTTTAATCCTACTGAATAGCTCTCAATCTTCTTCCCCTTACGCGATTTGAAATTACCGGTATTGAGATCAGCCTCCTCCATTTTGAAAATGATGACAGGGGGAGTGTCACTCGTGACGTCACGAGTTTGACCAGGCGGTAATACTAAGCGTGCGCTAATTATTTTTGGAAGGATTTTGACCCGGCAGTAATTCAAGGCAGGCGCATACTATAAGCCCTGCGGAAATTCAAGGAAATACGGTATTTGATGTTCAAACTGATACATTTTTTTGTTGTTGCAAATAATCATTTACTTTAGAATTTGATGCCAGCCACACGTGACAAAAAAGTTGGGAAAGGTGGCAATAAATGCTGATAAAGTTGAGGAATGCTCATCACACACTTATTTGCAACATCCCACAGGTGTGCAGGCTAATTGGGAACAGGTGGGTGCCATGATTGGGTATAAAAACAGCTTCACAAAAAATGCTCAGTCTTTCACAAGAAAGGATGGGGCGAGGTACACCCCTTTGTCCACAACTGCGTGAACAAATAGTCAAACAGTTTAAGAACAACGTTTCTCAAAGTGCAATTGCAAGAAATTTAGGGATTTCAGCAGATACGGTAAATAATACCATCAAAAGGTTCAGAGAATCTGTAAAAATCACTCCACGTAAGCGGCATGGCCGGAAACCAACATTGAATGACCGTGACCTACAATCCCTCAGACAGCACTGTATCAAAAATCGACATCAATCTCTAAAGGATATCACCACAAGGGCTTAGGAACACTTCAGAAAACCACTGTCACTGAATACAGTTGGTCGCTACATCTGTAAGTGCAAGTTAAAGCTCTACTATGCAAAGCGAAAGCCATTTATTAACAACATCCAGAAATGCCGCCGACTTCTCTGGGCCCGAGATCATCTAAGATGGACTGATGCAATGTGGAAAAGTGTTGTGTGGTCTGACGAGTCCACATTTCGTATTGTATTTGGAAATATTTGACATCGTGTCATCCGGACTGAAGGGGAAGCGAACCATCCAGACTGTTAGACGCAAAGTTCAAAATCCAGTTTATATTTACATCTAACACAATTTCCCAACTCATATGGAAACGGGGTTTGTATGAACGTCACACCCCCTTTACAATCAAGTGAAACACAACAAAAATGCAACAAACTGTGAAATATGAACGCGACGGGTACAAAATAAACCCATCTACACTCGAATATATCTGATATATCACTGAACTTTAAAACTTTGTTGTGAAAATCTCCTACCGCATCTGTGGAAACGCCTCCCACCCACACTGCTTGGTGCCTCATCTGAGCTGCTGTGACGTAGATGACCATAGTAACTAATTAGATGACCATAGTAACTAATTAGATTACCATAGTAACTAATTAGATGACCATAGTAACTAGTATATCATCCAAAATCGCAGTTTCCAAGCATTGAAATACTTTGCATAGTTGAAGACTTACGGTCATTAGAAGACATGACTGCACATCATAATGGCAGCTATTCTTTACATCTTAAAGATCTAAAAAAAAATTATTTGGGAATGTCCGGCGGGCCAGATTGAAAAACTTAACGGGCCCAAATCTGGGTTAGTGCATGTGCCTCACAATACGAAGGTCCTGAGTAGTCCTGAGTTCAATACCGAGCTCGGGATCTTTATGTGTGGAGTTTACAAGTTCTCCCTGTGACTGCGTGGTTTCCCTTCGGGTACCCCGCCTGAGATAGGTAGAAAATGGATGGATGGATGGATTTTCTGCCAGTAAGATTGATATAGGTTGGTATACAATTGCTTTATTCAATTACAGAATATCTAAGACTACGTCCTACACCAGACCTGGGCAAATTAATGCCCGGGGGCCACATGCGGGCCATTAAGCTTTTCGAAATGGCTCGCCAGACATTCCCGAATTATTTTTTTTTAGATCTTTAAGATGGAAAGTGTAGCTGCCATTATGATGTGCAGTCATATTTTCTAATGACCGGAAGTTTTGAATTATACAAAGTATTTCAAAGGTTGGAATCTGTGCTTTTGCATGATATACCAGTTACTATGGTAATCTAATTAGTTACTATGGTCATCTAATTAGTTACTATGGTGATCTAATTAGTTACTATGGTGATCTAATTAGTTACTATGGTCATCTAATTAGTTACTATGGTCATCTAATTAGTTACTATGGTAATCTAATTAGTTACTATGGTCATCTAATTAGTTACTATGGTCATCTAATTAGTTACTATGGTCATCTAATTAGTTACTATGGTGATCTAATTAGTTACTATGGTCATCTAATTAGTTACTATGGTAATCTAATTAGTTACTATGGTAATCTAATTAGTTACTATGGTGATCTAATTAGTTACTATGGTCATCTAATTAGTTACTATGGTAATCTAATTAGTTATCATGGTCATCTAATTAGTTACTATGGTCATCTAATTAGTTACTATGGTAATCTAATTAGTTATCATGGTCATCTAATTAGTTACTATGGTCATCTAATTAGTTACTATGGTCATCTAATTAGTTACTATGGTCATCTAATTAGTTATCATGGTCATCTAATTAGTTACTATGGTCATCTAATTAGTTATCATGGTCATCTAATTAGTTACTATGGTCATCTAATTAGTTACTATGGTCATCTAATTAGTTACTATGGTCATCTAATTAGTTACTATGGTCATCTAATTAGTTACTACAATACAAAGATCCTGAATAGTTCTGGGTTCTCGGAATCTTTCTGTATGGAGTTTGCATGTTCTCCCCAAGAATGCGTGGGTTCCCTCCGGGTACTCCGGCTTCCTCCCACCTCCAAAGACATGCACCTGGGGATAGGTTGATTGGCAACACTAAATTGGCCCGAGTTTGTGAATGTGAGTGTGAATGTGAGCTAATGCAACAAAATTCCGTTCTTAACTGTACTGTAAATTTCAAATATCAATGACAATAAAAAGGAAGTCTAAGTCTAATGTTGTCTGTCTATCTATGTTGGCGACATGTCCAGGGTGTATATCGCCTTCCACCCGAATGCAGCTGAGATAGGCTCCGGCGACCCCCCGCGACCCCAAATGGGACAAGCGGTAGAAAATAGATGGATGGATGGATGGATGGATGGATGGGTAATCTAATTAGTTACTATGGTCATCTAAGTCAGTGTTTTTCAACCTTTTTTGAGCCAAGGCACATTTTTTGCGTTGAAAAAATCCGGAGGCACACAACCAGCAGAAAACATTAAATAACAAATGTCAGTTGACATTAAAACTTTGTTGTCGCAATTGTTGAATACGACTTTAAACCATAACCAAGACAATATAGGTCTTTTCTCAAAGTAGGTGTACTGTCACCTCCTGTCACATCACTTATTTTGAGTTTTCCTGTGTGTAGTGTTTTAGTTCTGGTCTTGGCTCCTATTTTGCTGGCTTTTTCTTTTTTTTTGGAAATTTTCCATGAGCAGTTTCATGTCTTCCTTTGAGCGATATTTCCCGCATCTACTTAGTTTTAGCAATCAAGAATATTTCAGTCGTATTTATCCTTCTTTGTGGGGACATTGTTGATTGTCATGTCATGTTTGGATGTACAATGTGGATGCAGTCTCTGCTCCACAGTAAGTATTTGCTGTCGTCCAGCATTCAATTTTTGTTTACTTCTTAGCCAGTTCAGTTTTAGTTTCGTTCGGAATAGCTTTCCCTAAGCTTCAATGCCTTTTCTAAAGGGGCACTTGTACTTTGTTTATTTTTGGTTTAAGCATTAAACACCTTTTTACCTTCACACTGCCTCCCCGCTAATCCCGACATCTACAAAGCAATTAGCTACTGGCTGCCACCTACTGATATGAAATAGTATTACACGGTCACTGCCGAGCTCTCGACAGTACAACACTCAACAACAACCCATCATTTACAGACTATACTTACTGCTTTGCAAAAAATATTTTTAACCCAAATAGGTGAAAATACATAATCTCCCACGGCACACCAGACTGTATCTCACGGCACACTAGTGTGCCGCGGCACAGTGGTTGAAAAACACTGATCTAAGTCACAGCAGCTCAGACGAGGCACCAAGCAGTGTGGGTGGGGAGCGTTTCCACAGAGTGTTTCCAGAACGGCCAGTCTGAAATGCGGGTGTCAGGGACGGACGTGGAAGGAGATTTTTACAACAAAGTTCTGCAAGAAGAGTAATATTATATCAGATCGTAGGTGTTTTTTTGTTTTTTTACTCTTTGTGTTCATATTTTGCTGTTTGTTGCATTTTTGTTGGGTTTCGCTTGATTGTAAAATAAGTGGATGGAGAAGGGCGGGGGTGACATTTATATGTTGTCAATATTCAATGTTTTATCGTTTATAGTTAATATCGTAAATCCCACATTCTTTAATTTCATGTACATTCTGGGTGTTTCAGCCCCCCCAAAATGTTTTTATTGTTTTCATTTCGTTTGATCAATTAGATCGTCCATGAGTGTGTCACATCCAGGTTGCCCCGGTCGTCGAGCTACAGCCACTGGTAAAGTTACTAAACATTTCAGATAGAGATGTCCGATAATATCGGACTGCCGATATTACCGTCCGATAAATGCTTTAAGATGTAATATCGGATATTATCGGTATCGGTTTCAAAAAGTAAAATTTATAGTTAATATTGTAAAACCCACGTTTTTTATTTTCATGTACATTCAGGGTGTCTCATTCAGTAACAAAAATTTAAATTACATTCCGTTTTTTAAGGCGGTCTTTCATGACGTTTTTAAGCATTCAATCAGACATTATTGTGAGGTTTTGTTTAAGTGCTCCTAAAAATAGATACAGCGGCCCCCAGACACATTTTTTTTTCTGTAAATTTGACCCCCGAGTCAAAACAATTGCCCAGGCCTGTCCTACACCCTCTGTAAAAATACAAATAAAATAAAATATTTAACGGTTCATTCCATCTGCATGAGCAGAGAACCCAACTTCAAACACTTCACTCAACACAGACGTCAGAATGTCATCAAAGCTCACCTTTAAAGGGCTCATATGATGAATTTTTTTCTACAGTTCAAACAATTCCGTAAGGTCTACTTAAAAGGTGCCATATGTAATAATTGCATGTCAAGTCATCATTAAATGGCCCTGATGTGTCAAAAGGCATTAATAAATCATATTCTTTTAGAATACCTTTATAATTGATAATGGTAGTTCAGACGGGATATACTCATTTCAAATTTAGATTTACAGCCCCCAAAAAATCGTTATTGTTTTCAGCTCATTTGAAATTTCAATTTGTGTGTCACATCCAGGTTGACAGTTAGGCGCCGCCCTCTTCGTCGAGCTACTGCCACTGGTAAAGTTACTAAACATTTCAGATAGAGATGTCCAATAATATAGGACTTTTGATATTATCGGCGATAAATGCTTTAAAATGTAATATCGGATATTATCAGGTTTGGTTTCAAAATTATCGGTATTTGTTTCAAAAAGTAAAATGTATGACTTTTTAAAACGCTGCTGTGTACGTTCATGTACAAACCTTAAAGACACTTCCTTTGCGTGCCGGCTCAGGCACATATCTACGGCTTCTCACACACATAAGTGAATGCCATGCATACTTGGTCAACAGCCATACAGGTCATATTGAGGGTGGCCGTATGAACAACTTTAACACTGTTACAAATACGCGCCACACTGTGAACCCACACCAAACAAGAATGACAAACACATTTCGGGAGAACATCCGCACCGTAACACAACATTAACACAACGGAACAAATACCCAGAACCCCTTACAGCACTAACTCTTCCGTGACGCTACAATATTCACCCCCCCACCCCCCCTGTCACCCTCTAACCTCGACCCCGCCCACCTCAACCTCCTCATTCTCTCTCAGGGAGAGCATATTCCAAATTCCAAGCTGCTGTTTTGAGGCATGTTAAAATAAATAATGCACTTTGTGACTTCAATAATAAATATTGCAGTGCTATTTTGGCATTCTTTTCCATAACTTGAGTTGATTTATTTTAGAAAACCTTGTCACACCACAACAAAAATATGCATAATAATGTGTTAATTCCATGACTGTAAGTATCGGTATCGGTTGATATCGGTATCGGTAATCAAGATATCGGATGTCGGCAAAAAAGCCATTATCCGACATCCCTAATTTCAGACCTTAGTAAATCTAAAAGGCGTCATTACAATCCTAAACTTATTCATGACAAAGCCAGTAAGAAAACGAGGATTTTTATCGAGGATGCCTTGGAAAGATGGAGACGATCGAAGACGGAGAATATTTTTTTCATCTGACGCCAAACTTACTAATTAGGCTTGTGCAGCCCTTTGAGACACTCGTGATTTAAGGCTATATAAATAAACTTTGATTGAATTTGTTGGCCCTTTATCTGCACGAAACAACAATCAAAAACCGATTATTTAGGGGGTTATAGTCATGTTCTAGACATGTTGATCCCATCTTTAAAAAGTCAAAATTAAAGCTTTTAAATGTATTTTAAAAAGCTGCTTTCAACCAAATATATATGATAATTGCTTATTTAGCACATGCAAACGCACAAGTGCAGGTGTGTGTTGACAGCGTCGAGTTTAGGTGTGATGGGTCTCCTGGAGTCTTATGTATGGGGTGCTAAGTGCACCTGTCACGGATTTGGCACCTCGGCTATTTAAGATGAATACCTGCAGCCGAGCTTCTTTCTTCATGCTACCACCCGGGTGTTGTTGATCCTCGCCTCTGGATTACCTCTTGCTTTCACATTCGCCCCTCATCTTGTTCCTCTCGAGTGTTTTCTTCTTTGTTTCCCTTTGACTCCTTTCTGCCTCTAAGTTTTTGTTTGTTGTTTTTTTTTTTTTTTTTTTCGCCTACAGCCTGGTTGCCCGTTTCCTTTCTTGTAGCGAATTGTTTTTTCACGGTACATATTCCTTTTTTTCCAGGCCCATCGCCTTTTCATTGTATGTTTTTTTTGTGTTTTGTTGTGTTGTACTTTATCCTTGGTGTGATTAAACTTATTTTCCGCTTCCTTTGCATCTGGCAACAATGCGGAACATTACATGTAATTTAGACCACAAGGAAGTGTTTTTAACTGTTGCAAAAAAAAGTAAAAAAAATCACAATACGATCCGTTAAATGCTGCTTCTAGTTTTGTGCACCTCAATGCTTTGTACAAACCCCGTTTCCATATGAGTTGGGAAATTGTGTTGGATGTAAATATAAACGGAATACAATGATTTGCAAATCCTTTTCAACCCATATTCGGTTGAATGCACTACAAAGACAAGATATTTGATGTTCAAACTCATAATTGTTTTTATTTTTATAGGCAAATAATAATTAACTTAGAATTTCATGGCTGCAACAGGTGCCAAGGTAGTTGGGAAAGGGCATGTTCAGCACTGTGTTGTATCACTTTTTCTTTTAACAACACTCAATAAAGGTTTGGAAACTGAGGAAACTAATTGTTGAAGCCTTGAAAGTGGAATTATTTCCCATTCTTGTTTTATGTAGAACTTCAGTCGTTCAACAGTCCGGGGTCTCCGCTGTCATATTTTACGCTTCATAATGCGCCACACATTTTCGATGGGAGACAGGAATGGACTGCAGGCGGGTCAGGAAAGTACCCGCACTCATTTTTTACGAAGCCACGCTGTTGTAACACGTGCTGAATGTGGCTTGGCAATGTCTTGTTGAAATAAGCAGGGGCGTCCATGAAAAAGACGGCGCTTAGATGGCAGCATATGTTGTTCCAAAACCTGTATGTACCTTTCAACATTAATGGTGCCTTCACAGATGTGTAAGTTACCTATGCCTTGGACACTAATGGACCCCCATACCATCACAGATGCTGTCTTTTGAACTTTGCGTCGATAACAGTCTGGATGGTTCGCTTCCCCTTTGGTCCAGATGACACAATGTCGAATATTTCCCAAAAAAAATTTGAAAAGTGGACTTGTCAGACCACTTTTTCACTTCTAAGATGATCTCGGGCCCAGAGAAACCGGCGGCGTTTCTGGATGTTGTTGATAAATAGCTATCGCTTCGCATAGTAGAGCTTTAACTTGCACTTACAGATGTAGCGGCAAACTGTTTATAGTGACAGTGGTTTTCTCAAGTGTTCCTGAGCCCATTTGGTGAAATCCTTTAGAATAGAGTTTTAGAATAGAGTTTTATTGTCATTATTGCAATGAACAGGTTCAAAGAACAACGAAATTGGAGCAGCTCCTCCTAAGGTGCATATACAATATGGTAGTATAAATTTAAAAAAATAAATAAAATAAATAAATAAATAAAAAATAAATTAAAAAACTCCTCTCTGAGCTGCTACCTTACCGTGGTAGAGGAGTTTGCGTGTCCCAATGATCCTAGGAGCTATGTTGTCTGGGGGTTTTCATGCCCCCTGGTAGGGTCTCCCAAGACAAACAGGTCCTAGGTGAGGGATCAGACAAAGAGCAGCTCAAAGACTTCTATGGAATTACAACGAAATGAACCCAGATTTCCCTCGCCCGGACGTGGGTCACCGGGGCCCCGCTCTGGAGCCAGGCCCGGAGTTGGGGCACGATGGCGAGCGCCTGGTGGTCGGGCCTGTTCCCATGGGGCCCGGCCGGGCACAGCCCGAAGAGGCAACGTGGGTCACCCCTCCAATGGGCTCACCACTCATAGGAGGGGCCATAGAGGTCAGGTGCATTGTGAGCTGGGCGGCAGCCGAAGGCAGGGCACTTGGCGGTCCGATCCTCGGCTACAGAAGCTAGCTCTTGGAACGTGGAACGTCACCTCACTGGGGGGGAAAGAGCCTGAGCTAGTGCGCGAGGTAGAGAAGTTCCGGCTGGATATAGTCGGACTCACCTCGACGCACAGCAAGGGCTCTGGAACCAGTTCTCTCGAGAGGGACTGGACCCTCTTCCACTCTGGCGTTGCCGGCAGTGAGAGGCGACGGGCTGGGGTGGCAATTCTGGTTGCCCCCCGGCTCAAAGCCTGTACGTTTGAGTTCAACCCAGTGGACGAGAGGGTAGCTTCCCTTCGCCTTCGGGTGGGGGGACGGGTCCTGACTGTTGTTTGTGCTTACGCACCAAACAGCAGTTCAGAATACCCACCCTTTTTGGGTACACTCGAGGGAGTACTGGAAAGTGCTCCTCCGGGTGATTCCCTTGTCCTACTGGGAGACTTCAACGCTCATGTTGGCAACGACAGTGAAACCTGGAGAGGCGTGATTGGGAAGAATGGTCGCCCGGATCTAAACCCGAGTGGTGTTTTGTTATTGGACTTTTGTGCTCGTCACAGTTTGTCGATAACAAACACCATGTTCAAACATAAGGGTGTCCATATGTGCACTTGGCACCAGGACACCCTAGGCCGCAGTTCCATGATCGACTTTGTAGTTGTGTCATCGGATTTGCGGCCTTATGTTTTGGACACTCGGGTGAAGAGAGGGGCGGAGCTTTCTACCGATCACCACCTGGTGGTGAGTTGGCTGCGATGGTGGGGGAGGATGCCGGACAGACCTGGCAGGCCCAAACGCATTGTGAGGGTCTGCTGGGAACGTCTGGCAGAGTCTCCTGTCAGAGAGAGTTTCAATTCACACCTCCGGGAGAACTTTGAACATGTCACGAGGGAGGTGCTGGACATTGAGTCCGAGTGGACCATGTTCCGAACCTCTATTGTCGAGGCGGCTGATTGGAGCTGTGGCCGCAAGGTTGTTGGTGCCTGTCGTGGCGGTAATCCCAGAACCCGTTGGTGGACACCAGCAGTGAGGGATGCCGTCAAGCTGAAGAAGGAGTCCTATCGGGTTCTTTTGGCTCATAGGACTCCAGAGGCAGTGGACGGGTACCGACGGGCCAAGCGGTGTGCAGCTTTAGCGGTCGCGGAGGCAAAAACTCGGACATGGGAAGAGTTCGGGGAAGCCATGGAAAACGACTTCCGGACGGCTTCGAAGCGATTCTGGACCACCATACGGCGCCTCAGGAAGGGGAAGCAGTGCACTATCAACACCGTGTATGGTGCGGATGGTGTTCTGCTGACTTCGACTGCGGATGTTGTGGATCGGTGGAGGGAATACTTCGAAGACCTCCTCAATCCCACCAACACGTCTTTCTTTGAGGAAGCGGTGCCTGGGGAATCTGTAGTGGACTCTCCTATTTCTGGGGCTGAGGTCGCTGAGGTAGTTAAAAAGCTCCTCGGCGGCAAGGCCCCGGGGGTGGATGAGATCCGCCCGGAGTTCCTTAAGGCTCTGGATGCTGTGGGGCTGTCTTGGTTGACAAGACTCTGCAGCATCGCGTGGACATCGGGGGCGGTACCTCTGGATTGGCAGACCGGGGTGGTGGTCCCTCTCTTTAAGAAGGGGGACCGGAGGGTGTGTTCCAACTATCGTGGGATCACACTCCTCAGCCTTCCCGGTAAGGTTTATTCAGGTGTACTGGAGAGCAGGCTTCGCCGGATAGTCGAAACTCGGATTCAGGAGGAACAGTGTGGTTTTCGTCCTGGTCGTGGAACTGTGGACCAGCTCTATACTCTCGGCAGGGTTCTTGAGGGTGCATGGGAGTTTGCCCAACCAGTCTACATGTGCTTTGTGGACTTGGAGAAGGCATTCGACCGCGTCCCTCGGGAAGTCCTGTGGGGAGTGCTCAGAGAGTATGGGGTATCGGAATGTCTTATTGTGGCAGTCCGCTCCCTGTATGATCAGTGTCAGAGCTTGGTCCGCATTGCTGGCAGTAAGTCGGACACATTTCCAGTGAAGGTTGGACTCCGCCAAGGCTGTCCTTTGTCACCGATTCTGTTCATAACTTTTATGGACAGAATTTCTAGGCGCAGCCAAGGCGTTGAGGGGTTCCGGTTTGGTGGCCACGGGATTAGGTCTCTGCTTTTTGCAGATGATGTAGTCCTGATGGCTTCATCTGGCCGGGATCTTCAGCTCTCACTGGATCGGTTCGCAGCCGAGTGTGAAGCGACTGGAATGAGAATCAGCACCTCCAAGTCCGAGTCCATGGTTCTCTCCCGGAAAAGGGTGGAGTGCCATCTCTGGGTTGGGGAGGAGACCCTGCCCCAAGTGGAGGAGTTCAAGTACCTAGGAGTCTTGTTCACGAGTGGGGGAAGAGTGGATCGTGAGATCGACAGGCGGATCGGTGCGGCGTCTTCAGTAATGCGGACGTTGTATCGATCCGTTGTGGTGAAGAAGGAGCTGAGCCGGAAGGCAAAGCTCTCAATTTACCGGTCGATCTATGGTCATGAGCTTTGGGTCATGACCGAAAGGATAAGATCACGGGTACAAGCGGCCGAAATGAGTTTCCTCCGCCGGGTGGCGGGGCTCTCCCTTAGAGATAGGGTGAGAAGCTCTGCCATCCGGGAGGAGCTCAACGTAAAGCCGCTGCTCCTCCACATCGAGAGGAGCCAGATGAGGTGGTTCGGGCATCTGGTCAGGATACCACCCGAACGCCTCCCTAGGGATGTGTTTAGGGCACGTCCAGCTGGTAGGAGGCCACGGGGAAGACCCAGGACACGTTGGGAAGACTATGTCTCCCGGCTGGCCTGGGAACGCCTCGGGATCCCCCGGGAAGAGCTAGACGAAGTGGCTGGAGATAGGGAAGTCTGGGCTTCCCTGCTTAGGCTGCTGCCCCCGCGACCCGACCTCGGATAAGCGGAAGATGATGGATGGATGGACGGATGGATAAATTAAAAAAAAAGATAGAGATGACAGATGTATCTATGTATACATACATAAAACATTATTTCACATTGTAGTCCTAGAAAATAGAAAAACATTTAAACATTACACATGAGGACATGATGGACATATGGACACTCAGTGCCTGTTTAGTGCTACTATGGCTCTTTAGAGATTGATGTCGGTTTTTGATACAGTGCCGTCTAAGGGATCGAAGGTCACGGTCATTAATTGTTGGTTTCCGGCCATGCCGCTTACGTGGAGTGATTTCTCCAGATTCCCTGAACATTTTGATGATATTATGAACCGTAGATGTTGAAATCCCTAAATTTCTTGCAATTGCACTTTGAGAAATGTTGTTCTTAAACTGTTTGACTATTTGCTCACGCAGTTGTGGACAAAGGGGTGTACCTCGCCCCATCCTTTCTTGTGAAAGACAGAGCATTTTTTGGGAAGCTGTTTTTATACCCAATCATGGCACCCACCTGTTCCCAATTAGCCTGCACACCTGTGGGATGTTCCACATAAGTGTTTGATGAGCATTCCTCAACTTTATCAGTATTTATTGCCACCTTTCCCAACTTCTTTGTCACGTGTTACTGGCATCAAAATCTAAAGTTAATGATTATTTACAAAAAAAAATGTTTATCAGTTGGAACATCAAATATCTTGTCTTTGTAGCATATTCAACTGAATATGGGTTAAAAATGATTTGCAAATCATTGTATTCCGTTTATATTTACAACTAGCACGATTTCCCAACTCATATGGAAACGGGGTTTGTATTTTTATGCTTGGAAGCATTTCCATCCACCCGTGATTCACCCCTTTCATGTTTCATCCAAGCATTTTTTTTTCCTCATTAAACTGTTTATTTTTTATTTTTTATTTTTTATTCAGCATGTTCCCTCCCTTCTTTACATGCTGAGGTCATGCAGCAAAGTTAACAATGCAACATGGCACGGGTGCAAACTATAAAGGGCAGTACAAACGTCACAATTAGGATAGGGTGTCAACATTTATTTTAGTGTTATGTGTGTGTATGCGTGTACAGCAATACACTGCAAAAAGTCAGTGTTCAAAAACAAGAAAAAAATACAAAAATGAGGGGCATTTTATTTGAAATAAGCAAAATTATCTGCCGATAGGACAATAAAATTTGGCTTGTCAAGATTTTCAAAACAAGTAAAATTACCTCACCTTAATGAACCCCAAAATACCTTTAAAATAAGTATATTCTCACTACTAACAAGTGCACTTTTCTTGGTAGAAAAAAAAGAGACCTTTTTGCTAAATATTTTGAAAAGTATTCTTAAATTAAGCAAATGGTGCCATTATCTTGACATAATGATCTGTGCTCGGCATCATATATGGTGTGGATTGTTTTCCCGAGGTGCGAAGTGACTGGATCGGACATGGTGTGAAGGTGATGACATCTTTTTTTTTTAACACTCAATAGTTCTATAAAAACAAAGGGTATAAACAAAAAACTTGCACAAAAGCAAAACTATGGACATAAAACAAATCTTTTAAACTATGCCATGAATAAAATAATATATCGTCCAGGTAAACGTAAAGAAACCGATCAGTCATGTCCCTAAATATGTGAAGTGAAGTGAATTATATTTTTATAGCGCTTTTCTCAAGTGACTCAAAGCGCTTTACATAGTGCAACCAATATCTAAGTTACATTTAAACCAGTGTGGGTGGCACTGGGAGCAGGTGGGTAAAGATTCTTGCCCAAGGACACAACGGCAGTAACTAGGATGGCACAAGTGGGAATCGAACCTGCAACCCTCAAGTTGCTGGCACGGCCACTCTACCAACCGAGCTATACCGCCCCGTCATTAATGAAACCCTGAAAAACGACAGGTGTATTAGTTAGTCCAAACGGCATGACTAGATAGCCCTCTGATTAGTGCCCGGGCAACAGGTGCGCGTACCAAACACTAACCAGAGGCAGGTGAATGTAATCTGCCGTCATGGCAACTGAGACACAAACTCTAAAGGTGCTGAAAAGACAAGTGAACTGAAAACATAAATACACTATATGATCAGGGCAGCGGATCATAACAGTACCCCCCCTTAAAGGACAGATTCCAGATGTCTCCCAGCGGATCATAACATCATGATTTTTTTATTCTTGCTTGAAGTAAGAAATGATTACTTTAAAAAAAAGTAGTTTTGTACTTGTGAGAGTTGATGACACAGCTTTGCAACAGTTGATATTCTAGTTTCAAGTATGTTTTACTCAATATAGGTCATAAAACATTAGCAACAAGCTGTAAAATTACCGAGATCATTTAAGACCAAAACCCTTAAAATAAGTAAAACACCAACATAAAATATACTAAGTCAGAATAATTATCTTATCAGACACAAAATAAACAAATATCACCCTTACTTGAGATATTTAATCTTACTTAGATTTCAGTTTTTGCAGTGTATGAACTATTTGTCAAGAATCATACTTGTGTTAGTCCATATTTTTGTTAAGGGTTGCTTACAGACAGACAAGTGTCGTCATTAATATTCTGGCCTGTACATAATACCGCTAACGCCGGAGTGAAACTACATTCCTGTATCTACTAGTATTGTCCCAACACCAAATTTATTTAGACTTTTTTCGGTACTTTTCTAAATAAAGGGGACCACAAAAAAATTGCAACATTGGCTTTATTTTAGTAAAACATCATAGAGTACGTTAAACATACGTTTCTAATTGCAAGTTTGTCCTTAAATAAAACAGTGAACATCCAAGACAAATTGTCTTTTATTAGTAAGTAAACAAACAAAGGCTCCTAATTTAGTCTGCTGACGTATGCAGTAACATATTGTGTCATTTATCATTCTATTATTTTGTCAAAATTATAAAGCACAAGTGGTAGAAAATAAATTATTAATCTACTTGTTCATTTACCGTTAAAATATCTGCTTACTTTCTCTTTTAACATGTTCTATCTACACTTCTTGTCATAGTTTGTTGTTGACGAACCCCAAGATGCAGAAAAGGAGGCAGGCCTTGCGTAAGAAAACATAATTTAATTCAACACTGAGACAAAACCGAACAAAAGGGTACGAACAAAAGGCGCGCACGAGGCGGATAACAAATTTGGCTAAGAACAAAAATACTTACTGTGACACGACGGAACTATGGCATGAACAGAGTGAACAGAAGTAGACAAAGCTACAAGCGACAAGACAGGTAGTGGTGACATCGACACGACACGACAATAATCCAGCCTCTGACTGGAGGACAAAACAGGCTCAAATAGTGTCCGGCTGATTGACACCAGGTGTGGCCAGGTGCCAAATAGCCACAGCTGAGGGCACACAGCACTCAGGGAGACAAACAGGAAACAGAAACAAAATAAGAGTCATGATAGGTACCAAAGACAGGAAATACTACACACACACCGAGGAAAAACTAAAACACAACCAAACTGTCACGGGCAAGCCTGACACTTCTGTTCAAATGTAATAGCCACGTATTCTTCTGTTGTTTGGATGCTTTTCATTATTTTAGGATGATACTACAAATTCGGGAATCAATCAGATACCGAGTGGTTACAGGATCATACTCAAAGTCCTCAAGTCTCCAGGAACATATTTCTTGAGTTTATAAACATAATATCCATCCATTTTCTACCGCTTATTCCCTTTCAGGGTCGCGGGGGGCGCTGGCGCCTATCTCAGCTACAATCGGGCGGAAGGCGGGTTACACCCTGGACAAGTCGCCACCTCATCGCAGGGCCAACACAGATAGACAGACAACATTCACACTCACATTCACACACTAGGGCCAATTTAGTGTTGCCAATCAACCTATCCCCAGGTGCATGTCTTTGGAAGTGGGAGGAAGCCGGAGTACCCGGAGGGAACCCACGCAGTCGCAGGGAGAACATGCAAACTCCACACAGAAAGATCCTGAGCCTGGATTTGAACCCTGGACTGCAGGACCTTCGTATTGTGAGGCAGACGCACTAACCCCTCTTCCACCGTGAAGCCCTAAACATAATATAAATATATAAAAAAAACAAAAAAAAACATTATATAAATATATAAAAAAAACTAAAGATGTTGCGATGCTAAAAAAATATAAACACAATTGTAGTATGGACTAGATATGCCTCTGGTGTCTGTTTACCGTCACTTCCCTTTAGTA
Source organism: Nerophis ophidion (assembly GCF_033978795.1). NCBI lineage: Eukaryota > Metazoa > Chordata > Actinopteri > Syngnathiformes > Syngnathidae > Nerophis > Nerophis ophidion. The sequence continues at coordinate 13,474,389 of NC_084637.1, read as the reverse complement.
AACCAGAACAAGGATCATTGATTAATTAAGTGTTGCAGACCGATCCCTAGATCTGGGTTGATGGCCGCATCTTCTCTGATGTCATAATCAAAATATCGCGCTTTATAATAATTTCCGAACTACTCTCCACTGATTTCTCCCCTGCCGTATCACAGCCGACCTAATCAAGTCTCATCTTCGTCGTCTCTGGCTCCAGTGCGCAATGATTTTACTGTTTTACATTCCTTTTTTCATTTCGCACGACATGTCTTTTGCGCCGCTCTCTCCATCACCCTCTTGAGCGGAGTGGCGTCCCAGACAGAAGCCACCACCAACTGTCACCATGAACCAGCCAAGCGCGGCTGCTGGATGCCAGCACTGGGCACTATCCAGTCGAATCACACCAGCATACATTTCACTCAAAGATCTTTTGCTCGTTGTCCATCCAAGGCTGCCACACACCACCACATACCCATCATGGGATACAAAGTAGCACATATAAGGCATTAGGGTTATGCATCTCTTTGTGATGGACGATTCAATACGCATCTTATACACGCCTGACAGTAGGATTCAAAAACGATTAACCCTGCAGCACCCCTTGTTGTCCATCCATCCATCCATTTTCTACCGCTTATTCCCTTTTGGGGTTGCGGGGGGCGCTGGCGCCTATCTCAGCTACAATCGGGCGGAAGGCGGGGTACACCCTGGACATGTCGCCACCTCATCGCAGGGCCAACACAGATAGACAGACAACATTCACACCCACATTCACACACTAGGGCCAATTTAGTGTTGCCAATCAACCTATCCCCAGGTGCATGTCTTTGGAAGTGGGAGGAAGCCGGAGTACCCGGAGGGAACCCACGCATTCACGGGGAGAACATGCAAACTCCACACAGAAAGATCCCGAGCCTGGATTTGAACCCAGGACTGCAGGACCTTCGTATTGTGAGGCAGACGCACTAACCCCTCTGCCACCGTGAAGCCCACCCCTTGTTGTAAAGTTTTTTAAAATTTGTAAAAGACAACGTCGATCAACAAAGATGCTGTAAGGCAGGGGTCGGGAACCTTTTTGGCTGAGAGAGCCATGAACGCCAAATATTTCAAAAAGTATTTCCGTAAGAGCCGTATAACATTTTTCAACACTGAATACAACTAAATTTGTGCATTTTTAAGTATGACCAACATTTGTAGAGTATAATAAGTCTCTTATTCTTTTTAACAACATTGTTATTATACAATGTTGTTAAAAAGAATAAGAGACTTATCATACTCTACAAATGTTGGTCATACTTAACAACATTGTTATTATAAAAGCCCTGCGATGAGGTGGCGACTTGTCCAGGGTGTACCCCGCCTTCCACCCGATTGTAGCTGAGATAGGCGCCAGCGCCCCCCGCGACCCCAAAAGGGAATAAGCGGTAGAAAATGGATGGATGGATGTTATTATAAAAGTTAACAAATAATACATATAATACTTCTTACCTTTAATGCGACATCTTGAACAGGTGCGGTAGGAAACGGATGGTTGGATTAAAATGCATGAGAATGTTTTATAATTTGAACGTTATTTTTGACACTGTGATTACCAGCGGAATTATTCATTACTTATGTTAAGCAATGTCAGCGAAGATTTACCTGAGAGCCATAGGTTCCCTGCTCCTGGTTTAAGCATTAGACACCTTTTTACCTGCACACTGCCTCCCGCTATTTCCCACATCTACAAAGCAATTAGCTACCAACTGCCACCTACTGATACGGAAGAGTGTTAAACGGTTACTTGGCATAGCTCGGTTGGTAGAGTGGCCTGGCTAGCAACCTGAGGGTTCCAGGTTCGATTCCCGCTTCCGCCATCCTAGTCACTGCCGTTGTGTCCTTGGGCAAGACACTTTACACACCTGCCCGCAGTGCCACCCACACTGGTTTAAATGGAACTTAGATATTGGGTGTCACTTTGTAAAGTGCTTTGAGTCACTAGAGAAAAGCGCTATATAAATATAATTATCTGAGAGCCATATGCAGTCATCAAAAGAGCCACATCTGGCTCTAAAGCCATAGGTTCCCTACCTCTGCTGTAAGGCAAAGATCAAGTAAAAAGACAAAACAGGTGGCGACTTGTCCAGGGTGTACCCCGCCTTAGGCCTGAATGCAGCTGTGATAGGCTCCAGCATCGCCCCCGCGACAGATTCACATTTCAATTGTATTTATTTTTTGGACAGACCCCAAACAAGACTTTTTAAATGAACATACTGTATTCTTGTTGGATGGGATGACATAAAAATAATCAATCCATCCATCTTCTTCCGCTTATCCGAGGTTGGGTCGCGGGGGCAGCAGCCTAAGCAGGGAAACCCAGACTTCCCTCTCCCCAGCCACTTCATCTAGCTCTTCCCGGGGGATCCCGAGGCGTTCCCAGGCCAGCCGGGAGACATAGTCTTCCCAACGTGTCCTGGGTTTTCCCAGTGGCCTCCTACCGGTTGGACGTGCCCTAAACACCTCCCTAGGGAGGCGTTTGGGTGGCATCCTGACCAGATGCCCGAACCACCTCATCTGGCTCCTCTCAATGTGGAGGAGCAGCGGCTTTACTTTGAGTTCCTCCCGGATGGCAGAGCTTCTCAGCCTATCTCTAAGGGAGAGCCTCACCACACGGCGGAGGAAATTCATTTCGGCCACTTGTACCCGTGATCTTATCCTTTCGATCATGACCCAAAGCTCACGACCATACGTGAGGATGGGAACGTAGATCGACCGGTAAATTGAGAGCTTTGCCTTCCGGCTTAGCTCCTTCACCACAACGGATCGGTACAACGTCCGCATTACTGAAGACGCCACTCCGATCCGCCTGTCGATCTCACGATCCACTCTTCCCTCACTTGTGAACAAGACTCCTAGGTATTTGAACTCCTCCACAGAATTTCTAGGCGCAGTCAAGGCGTTGAGGGGTTCCGGTTTGGTGACCGCAGGATTAGGTCTCTGCTTTTTGCAGATGATGTGGTCCTGATGGCTTCATCTGACCGGGATCTTCAGCTCTCACTGGATCGGTTCGCAGCCGAGTGTGAAGCGACTGGAATGAGAATCAGCACCTCCAAGTCCGAGTCCATGGTTCTCGCCCGGAAAAGGGTGGAATGCCATCTCCGGGTTGGGGAGGAGACCCTGCCTCAAGTGGAGGAGTTCAAAATAATCCAAAGAAATGTAAAAAATAAAAAAAATGTAAAATAAATTTTGGCCTTCAGTGCAATCAAAGAAAAACCTACTCAGTGGCCTGGTGGTTAGAGTGTCCGCCCTGAGATCGGTAGGTTTTGAGTTCAAACCCCGAGTCATACCAAAGACTATACAAATGGGAACCATTACCCCCCTGCTTGGCACTCAGCATCAAGGGTTGGAATTGGGGGTTAAAGCACCAAAAATTATTCCCAGGCGTGGCCACCGCTGCTGCCCTGCCCACTGCTCCCCTCACCTCCCAGGGGGTGATCAGGGGTGATGGGTCAAATGCAGAGAATAATTTCGGCACACCTAGCGTGTGTGTGTGACAATCATTGATACTTTAACTTTAATTAAAAGTAAATATCCAGCGTATTTCAGAAACGCTCGGCGTAGCTTGCAAATGTAGTCGACTTGTTAAATGGGAACATTATCACAATTTCAAAAAGGTTAAAAACAATAAAAATCAGTTCCCAGTGGCTTGTTGTATTTTTTTAAGTGTTTTTCAAAATGTTACCGTTATCCCTAAATAAAGCTTTATGGTGCCTTATTTTCGCTATCTTCGAAACGACTATCCATTTCCCTGTGACGTCATACAGGGCTGCCAATACAAACAACATGGCGGTTACCACAGCAAGATATAGCGACATTAGCTCGGATTCAGACTCGGATTTCAGCGGCTTAAGCGATTCAACAGATTACGCATGTATTGAAACGGATGGTCGGAATATGGAGGCAGATAGCGAAAAAGAAATTGAAGAAGAAATTGAAGCTATTGAGCGAATAGCTATTGACGCTATTCGGCCATAGCATGGGTGTACCTAATGAAGTGGCCCATAGCATGGCTGCCTTATTAGCATCGCCGGTAAAATGTGCGGACCAAACGATCAGGACTTTTGCATCTTGTGACACTGGAGCAACTTAAATCCGTCGATTGGTAAGTGTTTGTTTCGCATTAAATGTGGGTATCTAGTTTCAAATGTACATACAGCTAGCGTAAATAGCATGTTAGCATCGATTAGCGTAGCATGTTAGCATCGATTAGCTGGCAGTCATGCCGTGACCAAATATGTCTGATTAGCACATAAGTCAACAACATCAACAAAACTCACCTTTGTGATTTCGTTGACTTAATCGTTACAAATGCATCTGCAGGTTATCCATACATCTCTGTGCCATGTCTGTCTTAGCATCGCAGGTCAAATGTGCAGACACTCTGGTACATTCAATGGGTGTCTGGCGGCAGATTTCTTGCCAGTGGTGCAACTTGAATCCCTCCCTGTTAGTGTTGTTACAACCTCCGACAACACACCGACGAGGCATGATGTCTCCAAGGTTCCAAAAAATAGTCGAAAAAACGTAAAATAACAGAGCTGAGACCCGGTGTTTGTAATGTGAAAATGAATATGGCGGGTGTGTTACCTCGGTGACGTCACGTTCTGACGTCATCGCTAAAAGACCAATAAACAGAAAGGCGTTTGATTTGCCAAAATTCACCCATTTAGAGTTCGGAAATTGGTTAGAAAAATACATGGTCTTTTTTCTGCAAAATCAAGGTATATATTGACGCTTGCAAAGGTTTGGTGATAATGTTCCCCTTTAAAGGTTTTCAGATGTAATTTCACCCTGTTGCCATGATGGATAAAAAAATGCTGATTCTACAGGTCCAACATCAAAGAATCTTATCACAGGCATAACCTAGATAGCTATTTGGGGACCTCGTAGGCTGGTATGGCGTAGTGGGTATAGCGGCCGTGCCAGAAACCTGAGGGTCGCAGGTTCGCTCCCTGCCTCTTGACAGCCAAATCGCTGCCGTTGTGTCCTTGGGCAGGACACTTCACCCTTGATCCCGGTGCCACACACTGGTGAATGAATGATGAATGAATGATAAGTGGTGGTCGGAGGTGTCATAGGCGCAAACTGGCAGCCTTGATTCCGTCAGTCTACCCCAGGGTAGCTGTGGCTACAAATGTAGCTTACCACCACCAGGTGTGAATGAACGATGGGTTCCCACTTCTCTGTGAGCGCTTTGAGTGTCTAATAATAGAAAAGCTCGATCCATCGATCCATTTTCTATTGCTTATTTCATTTTGGTGTCATGGGGGGCGCTGGTGCATATCTCATCTACAATCGGGAGGAAGTCGGGGTACACCCTGGACAAGTCGCTACCTCATCGCAGAGAAAAGCACGATATAAAATCTAATCCTGTTGGGATGTCGCATGGCTGCAGTTGTGTGACCTCAAGTATGCAAAAATCCAGGAGAGCAGAAAGCCGGTAAGATGATTTTAATTTCATCAAAGTAAAAGATATAAACAGAAAGCAGTCTTGCATGGAGATGTTCCCAACATGGTTTTAACTTCGAGCACTGAGGAGTGCTCGAGTGAAACATAAATAGACCTATGTTGATTGACCGCAGCTGAGGACCGCTGCCAATCAACGGCGAGTGTGACAAAAACAGTGCTCAGCGGAGTAAACAGGAAGTATGACAAAATAAGAGCACTGAACAGGAAACAAAGTACAAAACACGAAAAACTATCAGAAAGTAAGTGACAGATCGTTACAGGACCTCCCCCTCAAGGAACAGATACCAGATGTTCCCTGGAAAAGAAAAATGGAAAAAAATGTCCACAAAGTAAGGGAGGATGGAAGGAGGATTTGGTGGAAGGTCGCCAAACCTCGTGTCCCCGCAGCCAGCGAGGGAAAGTCAGGTGGCGACGGCGCGTAGAGCGCCGCTGGAACTGGCGGGGCGGGCGGCCACGGAACAGCCACATCATTGGCCGAAAAAGAGACGAGTGCATCCCGCGAGGAGGACGCCCAGGGCACGGCCACATCCGCGGCTGACGTGGAGGCGGGCGCGCTGAAGCAGGCCCGGAGACAGCAGACAAAGCGGCGGGGGCTGCAGCCAAAACAGATACCTCTGCAGGAGGCGGCTGAGGAGCCGATGTTGGTGCCGGCGTGGAAGCGGCAGACGTCATCAACGGCGTGGAAGCGGCAGACGTCATCGGCGGCGTGGAAGCGGCAGACGTCATCGGCGGCGTGGAAGCGGCAGACGTCATCGGCGGCGTGGAAGCGGCAGACATCATCGGCGGCGTGGAAGCGGCAGACGTCATCGGCGGCGTGAAAGCGGCAGACGTCATCGGCGGCGTGAAAGCGGCAGACGTCATCGGCGGCGTGAAAGCGGCAGACGTCATCGGCGGCGTGAAAGCGGCAGACGTCATCGGCGGCGTGAAAGCGGCAGACGTCATCGGCGGCGTGAAAGCGGCAGACGTCATCGGCGGCGTGAAAGCGGCAGACGTCATCGGCGGCGTGAAAGCGGCAGACGTCATCGGCGGCGTGAAAGCGGCAGACGTCATCGGCGGCGTGAAAGCGGCAGACGTCATCGGCGGCGTGAAAGCGGCAGACGTCATCAACGGCGTGGAAGCAACAGACGTCATCGGCGGTGTTGAAGCGGCAGGCGTCATCGGAGGCGTGATTGTTGCAGATGTCATCGGCGGCGTGAAAGCGGCAGATGACGCCGGGAGAGGAGCAGCAAATGCTGGCCGAGGAATAGCGGATGCCGGCGGTGACGAAGCCCGGCGTGGTGCTGCTCTTGGCGGCGTTGGGGCTCGGCGTGGAGCCGGCGTTGGGGCTCGGCGTGGAGCCGGCGTTGGGGCTCGGCGTGGAGCCGGCGTTGGGGCTCGGCGTGGAGCCGGCGTTGGGGCTCGGCGTGGAGCCGGCGTTGGGGCTCGGCGTGGAGCCGGCGTTGGGGCTAGGCGAAAGCCCGCCAGGGACGTAGATGTCTCCGTGGAAGGAGACGCTGGCGGGGATGACAGCGGTGTGTGCCTGGCTGCACCGCAGTGTATAGTGGGCCCCCCTCCACTAGGTGGCTGCCAGACACCGTTCACACATGCGGGAAAACGTGCCTGCTCGTCGGAGTCCCCCGGTGCGAAAACCAGGGACGGGCGGGAGGGGACCAGGAGGAGGGACGAAGACACGTCCCGTGCCGAGTCCCAGCAGGAGGACAAAAGCGACCTCACTGTGGGCTCCACTGGAGCTCTCGGCGAACCAAAAAAGAGAGCGGGAGCTGGCAAAAAGAGCAGCCGGGGAGCAGCCGCTGGAAGCTGCGTAGGAGCAGGGAGAAGCAGCTCAGCAGACGACGGGAAGGATGGCGGCGGCGGACGTGCCGGTCGGAGAGCCGCAGTCGGCGACGGAGCCGCAGGAGCCGCGAGACGTGAAGGAGGAGGCGGGCGCGCCGGTCGGTGAGCCGTAGCCGGCAGCGTTGCCGAGAGGAAGGATGGCGGCGGAGGACGCGCCGGTCGGAGAGCCGTAGCCGGTAGCGTTGCCGCGGGAGCCGCGAGGCATGCAGGAAGTGGCGGACGTGCTGGTCGGAGAGCCGTAGCCAGCCGTTGAGCCGAGAGGAAAGATGGCGGCGGGGGACGCGCCGGTCGGAGAGCCGAAGCCGGTGGCGTTGCCGCGGGGAGAGGGTCCGCGTCTGTAGGCTGGGACCGCACAAACCTGGCCTTCAAGTCCTCCAGGAATTGTGCGGTCCAGAACGTCGGCTGAGGATTGCCGACAGGGATTCTCGCGAGGTCACAATTTTCTGGCTCGAAGTTACTGTTGGGATGTCGCATGGCTGCAGTTGTGTGACCTCAAGTATGCAAAAATCCAGGAGAGCAGAAAGCCGGTAAGATGATTTTAATTTCATCAAAGTAAAAGATATAAACAGAAAGCAGTCTTGCATGGAGATGTTCCCAACATGGTTTTAACTTCGAGCACTGAGGAGTGCTCGAGTGAAACATAAATAGACCTATGTTGATTGACCGCAGCTGAGGACCGCTGCCAATCAACGGCGAGTGTGACAAAAAACAGTGCTCAGCGGAGTAAACAGGAAGTATGACAAAATAAGAGCACTGAACAGGAAACAAAGTACAAAACACGAAAAACTATCAGAAAGTAAGTGACAGATCGTTACAAATCCATTATTATTATTCTACTTCTTCTTCTTCTTATTATTATTATTATGATGGGGGTGTGGGGGGGAAGCAAGAGAGTGGTTTCCGCCGGCTATGGCATTGTTTTGAAGATAAACTGAAGGCTCGTCTGGCGCAACAACCGGCCAACGTATCTACATCTATTATCGTCTGTAGTCATGTAAACTATGGTAGCAATCGTGTAGATCTTTTTGCTGGTAGCCGTGGCTGTCGTGTTGTTTTAACGACAAAAAATGTTCACCGGATTTTTTGTTTAGTTTCTACAATTGATTTATCTAAAGGTTCAGAGCTGATTCTGTCAAGGCGTGGACTACGGTGTGGTTTGTTTTCCCGCGGTGCAAATCGATTGGACCAGACACGATGTGAAGGTAACGACATCTTTTAATCTTAATTCAAAAAAAGGTACAAACAAAAGGCGCTCACAGAGGAGGTACAAAAATTTGACTCTGAAAACAAAAACTCGCACAATGGCAGAACTATGAACAACAAAAAGGAAAACACTTACTGTGATGTGAAAAGCATGAATCCGTGGCAAGAAGTGAGCGATCAGATATCAAGGGTGTGTAGAGGGTGAGTAGGAGGTGTGTCGCCGGCCTGACTGCCTGGCAACGACAGGCTTAAATAGTGCTGTGGTGCTTGAAAACAGGTGTGTGAGTCGTGAGAAAAAGTAAACTATTTGGTAGGCATGGAAACAGAACAATGGAGTGAAAAAACAGGAACTAATGGAGTCAAAAACAAAGCAGAACAAAACTAAATAGACATTATCACAAAGACATGACAGATTCTTATTGATCGCAGGCAAATCGCTCACAACCCTACTAGGAATATAACAATCGGTGTTAACGATAAACCTCAGTAAAACAATTTGTTTTACCTTTTCAAATTTTAACCATCTTATAACGCACTTACTAATGATAACTCACAGCACAGTGATGCTGCTCATTTTACAATTAATAATAGATTACTCAAAATTAATCCCAATACTCCACATCGTTTAACCAGCCCAGTAAATAAGACTAGAGGGGTATATTTTTGCCATCATTCCAATCAGTGACGGAGCAGGAAGGGGCTATGAATACGTTTGCGGTAAAACATTTATATGAAACACCCCGTCATTAATTCTTCGACATTTTATATGCCCGTATTCACTGAAGCCCCCACAAATCATAGTGCCTGACACACACACCGTGTGATCTAAGTATCAGAAGGGGTTGGGCCTGAAGCCAGAATGATATTTCATGTCTTTTCTTCCATGGAAAGTATGTGTCCTGCTGTTTTTTTATTTTTTGAATAATACAATTTTTGTCATGATCTGTGGTCTGGATCATGTTTTTTGTTATTTTCTGTTAGTTTAAGACTCCATTAGTTCCTGTTTATGGGCACCCTTGTTTGTTTTAGTTTCCATGACGACTAATGATTTCCACACGCCTCTTGCGTTTGGGTCACACCTGTCTCTAATCAAGAGACTATTATTTAAAGGCCTACTGAAACCCACTACTACCAACCACGCAGTCTGATAGTTTATATATTGATGATGAAATCTTAACATTGCAACAATGTTTAGTTTACTAAATTGCAATTTTAAATTGTGCGCCGAAATATCCCGCTGAAACGTCTCGGTATGATGACGCCTGCGTGTGACGTCACGGATTGTCGAGGACATTTTTTTCCAGCATCATTCCCAGCTATAAGTCGTCTGTTTTCATCGTGGAATTCCACAGTATTCTGGACATCTGTTGTTGCTGAATCTTTTGCAATTTTTTCAATGAACAATGGAGACATCAAAGAAGAAAGCTGTAGTTGGGAAGCGATGTATTGCGGCCGGTTTTAGCAACACAAACACAGCCGGTGTGTCATTGTTTACACTCCCGAAAGATGACAGTCAAGCTTTACTATGGAACAGAGATGTCAAGCGAACACGGTTGGATTGGACTACATACAAAATACAGTGTATTATGCAGCAATCATTTCGAAAGATTGTGTTTCGAGGAGGATCCCTTGCGAGGGGAAGAGATGGGCATCGCCACCACCCGTCGACTGGTGTTGAAGAAAGGTGCGGGGCCGACCTTCAGGTTGTACAGGTACGACCATATAATCTCACTAAAACACTAGTAACACAATAAGCAGACAAGGGATTCTCCAGAATTATCCTAGTAAATGTGTCTAATAACATCTGAATCGCTCCCATTGCCCTCTAGCTTTTTTTTTCTTCTAGTTCTTCACTCTTACTTTCCTCATCCACGAATCTTTCATCCTCTCTCAAATTAATGGGGAAATCGTCGCTTTCTCGGTCCAAATCGTTCTCGCTGCTAGTGGCCATGATTGTAAACAATGTTCAGATGTGAGGAGCTCCACAATTCGGGACACCACGCGCATATCGTCTGCTACTTCCGGTACAGGCAAGGCTTTTTTATTAGCGACCAAAAGTTGCGAACTTCATCGTTGATGTTCTCTACTTAATCCTTTCAGCAAAAATGTGGCAATATCACGAAATGATCAAGTGTGACACATAGAATGGACCTGCTATCCCCATTTAAATAAGAAAATCTCATTTCAGTAGGCATTTAAGCCTGTCGTTGCCAGTTAGTTAGTCTGGCGACATTGCTCCTTTCAAGCCATAGTTTCATGCTTGTTTTAATGCGATACCACAGTTCATGTTGCTCATTCCATGTGCGATTCCTAGTTTTGCTAGTTATTTCTTTCATGCCACAGTAAGTTTTGTTTGTTCTATGCCATAGTTTGGTTGGTTGTTTTCATGTCTATAGTTTCATGTTCTAAGTTTTGTTGCCTCAACTTCCGCGAGCGATAGGCACTCTTGCCTTGGGGTTGTTTTCTGTTTTTTTTTTTTGTATTTTGTTTAGTGTTAGTGAATAACTAAATATGTTCCTACCTGCTACCCTTGTCCGGAAAAGTCTGTTTGCATCCCGGGAGAACAAACTACGCAGAAAGATGCGACCTCCGCCCCCGTCATGACAATTTCAGTGCGTATTAGTACTTTTTGAGCCTGCTCAACAAAACGGTGATGACATTTTCATATTGTTACATCTCTGAAACAGACATTTAAAAAGTGGCGTACCGTATTTTCCAGACACTAAGGCGCACTTAAAATCATTTAATTTTCCCAAAAATTAGTAGTGCGCCTCATGACCTGATGTGCCTCGTGTTCGTATAATTCAGGTTGTGCTTACCGACCTTGAAGCCATTTTATTTCGCACAAAGTGTAATGCCAGCAGATGGCAGTCACACATAAGAGATAAGTATGGACTGCAGGTGGACGCCTGTTCAATAAATGACTTTGCAAGCAAGCAAGACCAAAACTGATGTTTCACTGAGAATATAAAATGTTAATATATATCATTTTAATGTACACTGTTTTTAAAAACAACTTAGAATTTTGCAGTGAACAACTGGCAGCTCAGTTTTTTACTCAGCTAAAATTTGCAGTATTTTTATTTTTTACTACAGTTTTTACTGTAAATTTTTGCAGCTGACCTGCCTTTTTAAATTTTTTTTTTTTTACATTAAAATCTGTGGTTGTAGTTTTTACAGTGCATTATTGTAAATACAATTAAAGGCACCGATGTGTTTTTTTTTACGGTAAAATTCTGGTGACTGGGCTTCCAGTTTTTTGGTTTTTTGTTTGTATTTTTTTTTTGTTTTTTTTACAAAAAAATTTAATTGTTTCTTTAACAGTATACAAGTTGATGGATAACTCGCTCCAAAAATCATATATCAAGCAGATTTATCTTATTTCAACCGGAAAAAAAAAATATTTGGAATGCATCAAAATGTAGTATTTGTAGTAAAATTAGATGATATAAAAGTATGCAGTACATGTATTGTTTTCTGTCAAAATGGTGACAGATAGAAATATAAATAATTCAAAGCATGTTAAAGCATGTCAGAAGCATTTAAGTCCCATCTTAAAACTCATTTATAAACTCTAGCCTTAAAATGGACACCCTTTTTAAACAAGTTGATCTGACGTTTCTTTTCTTTTCTCCTCTGCCCCCCTTTCCCCTGTGGAAGGGGGGCGGGGGGGTGGGGGGGGGGCATGGATGAAGTTCTGGCTGTCCAGAGTCCGGACTATTATGTTAGATCCACTATGGACTGGACTTTCACAATATTATGTCAGACCCACTCGACGTCCATTGCATCCGGTCTCCCATAGAGAGGGCGGGGATTTAACCACATTTGCGGTCCTCTCCAAGGTTTCTCATCGATGTCCCACTGAGTTGTGAGTTTTTCCGTGCCCTTATTTGTCGTTGTGGCTTGTGCAGCCCTTTGAGACACTTGTGATTTAGGGCTATATAAATAAACATTGATTGATTGATTGATTGGTTATGTCCAGGCATTCGTGGGCCACATAAAATAATGTGATGGGCCCGACCTGGCCGCCGGGCCTTAATTTTGACACTTTTGCATTACAATAATGTTTTTTTTTTCTCAACATGACAAAGTTTCACCATGTTATTTGTTCCCTTACTCTCATAAATCATGACCGCACAAACCTAAGAAGCTGGCAGTTGTAATTAAGCGACCAAGAGAAGGTACATGTGTGCAAATACAGCTGAGTGCGGCGGAATATTGCATCAAGTATTCAAGGACGCATCTGTCAGCGCGCTTACACGCCATACGCTGACGGATGTGTGTGTTTGTGCTCGTGCTCAAATGCATCTTTCAATTACCGCCGACAGGAACCTGTACACGGCGTCAAGTAATAACCCAACTTCCACCTGAACATGCAAAATATCTCAAAAAATGAATACAACCCTCACAATGCAGCAATCCTTTTTAATGCAGTATATTATCTTAAAGCAGGGGTGTCAAACTCAAACACAGATTGGGCCAACATTTAAAACTGAACAAAGCCACGGGCCAAGGTTAAACAAATTAATCATATTATAGTGTCCCGGAAGAGTTAGTGCTGCAAGGGCTTCTGGGTATTTGTTCTGTTGTGTTTATGTTGTGTCACGGTGCGGATATTCTCCCGAAATGTGTTTGTTATTCTTGTTCGGTGTGGGTTCAAAGTGTGGTGCATATTTGTAACAGTGTTAAAGTTGTTTATACGACCACCCTCAGTGTGACCTGTATGGCTGTTGAACAAGTATGCATTGCATTCATTTGTGTGCGTGTGTGTGTAAAAGCCATATATATTACGTGACTGGGTTGGCACGCTATTTCTATGTAGGAAAAGCGGATGTGACGACAGGTTGTAGAGGACGCTAAAGGCAGTGCCGATAAGGCACGCCCCCAATATTGTCGTCCGGGTGGAAATCGGGAGATATTCGGAAGAATGGTTGCCCTGGGAGATTTTCGGGAGGGGCACTGAAATTTGGGTGTCCTGGAAAATCGGGAGGGTTGGCAAGTATGAGTATTAGCGGGCCAGCTCTAATGTTACTTTCATATTGCCTCAAGGGCCAAATTAAATTACACGGCGGGCCAAATTTGGCACGCGGGCCAGAGTTTGACACCCATGTCTTAAAGGATCTTATTATAGTCTACTGCAGGGGTGTCACACGTACGGTCCGAGGGCCGGATCAGGCCCGCGAGATGAGTTTGCTAAGTATAAAAATGCACCTGCAATTTTTGAATGCTGTTCTAATTGTGTCCACTGGATGTCGCAATAGCGATTCTTTGTATATTTGTTGATTGTGTTACATATGAACTAAATATGATGTTAGTACATCAGTCCAGGAAAATGATCAAACTACATGAATAATATCCTGTAATTTGATTTTGATACGTTTTTTTTATCTTCATGGATTGGAAATTGACACCAAAAAGGGACAAGCGGTAGAAAATGGATGGATGGATGGAGTTGACGGATGAACATTATCACATAATTTATTCCGAAAATATAAATAATGACAAATAAATGATTAACCACAACATGTATGTGTAAAAAACAACAACAACCCTACAACATTATGATTTGTACATTTGCGCTTGTTCTTTTTTTAAAAAATGAAAACAATCTGAAGTTGTCTTTATTTTTAAGTTATCGTGCAGTGATTTTACCAGTCTGGCCCACTTGGGAGTAGATTTTTCTCCATTTGGCCCCTGATTTAAAATGAGTTTGACAACCCTGATCTACTGTAAATCTTGAATAGATGTATTATCCAAAAAGTTAAAGTTAAATTAGCAATGATCGTCACGCACACACTACGTGTGGTGAAATGTGTCCTCTGCATTTGACCCATCCCCTTGTTGACACCCTGGCAGGTGAGGGGAGCAGTGAGCGGCAGCGGTGGCTGCGCCCGGGAATAATTTTGGGTGATTTAACCCCCAATTCCAACGGTTGATGCTGGGTGCCAAACAGGGAGGTAATGGGTCCCATTTTTATAGTATTTGGTATGACTCGGCCTGGATTTTAACTCACAACTACCGATCTCAGGGCGGATACTATAACCACTTGGCCACTGTCTTTTTCGTTTTTTCCAGGTAACATTCGAATTGCCCTTTCTAATTCGGAACAACAAATAGGTCAAAATTTTACTATTTTTTGCTAAATTGAATATGAATTTAAAAACAGCAACAATCACAATTAGTTTTATTTATATTCAGGTTAGATCTTAATCCCAATACTTCAGACCTTCAACATTCACTGCGTGGATGGATAATAACTAATTGTATTCAAATCTTTCAAAATTAGGGAAAAAAATAAATAAAATAAAAATAAATTAGAAAAATTATATATATATATATATATATATATATATATATATATATATATATATATATATATATATATATATATATATATATATATATATATATATATAACATTGATGAGATGGGCTTTCAAATGGTTAAAATACAGAAATAAAAATAACATGACATTTTATCTATTTTTATTTATTACTGTTCAATCCAAAAATGTTTTATATATTCTAAACTATGATAGCCCAAATTGGGCCCGCGTGCCCAATTTGGCTCGTCATGTCATCTCGTTTGGCCCGCCAAAAGGGTGGGTTTTGTTGCGTTCGATCAGTCTTCCTCTCAGGGTACAAAACACGTTGGTCATTCCCAAGTTATTTTGAGATGACATTTATGTTTAGCAAGAAGGATCACCGAGACAGAATAGTACTTGGCCAAATTTGACTAAAGCTATAGGAGACCAGCCCTTACAACGCGATAATAGCAGCATCAAGAAGCGGTCTAAAATTAAGATAAAAAGACTCAACTTAAGGCTTTCTCCACAGAAATGGAGTACATTATACTCCCAGTAGACATTCCAGTGTCTTCAAGGTGAAACACAGAGTTTACTAACGAACATAAGATAAAAGCACGGAGATCACGACTACATAGGAAAATACCAGCAGCTTTAAACATCCATCTATCCATCCATCCATTTCCTACCGCTTGTCCCGTTCGGGGTCACAGGGGTTGCTGCAGCCTATCTCAGCTGCATTCGGACGGAAGGTGGTGTACACCCTGGACAAGTCGCTACCTCCATCCATCCATCCATTTTCTACCGCTTATTCCCTTTCGGGGTCGCGGGGGGCGCTGGCGCCTATCTCAGCTACAATCGGGCGGAAGGCGGGGTACACCCTGGACAAGTCGCTACCTCATCTTGCTTTAAACATGACTGGATTAAAAAACGAAAACTTAAAGATATCTAATTCTCACACTACCAAATAGAATACATATTTATATTGAACTTTTTCAAGATGCACGATCATCGATGGCATGTAAGGTAGACTTCACTGTAAAAAACAAAAAGTCAGTAGATTTTATTGTAAAAAACCTGGCAGCTCAGTCGCCAGGAATTTAAAGTCAAAAGTGGTGCCTTTTTTCCCATTCCCAGTAATTCACTGTACAAACGGAACAGAAATTGTACCGTAAAAAAAGAATATAAGAGAAACTAGGCAGTAGAAAATAATCATCTTCACCGACGTCCTTCAATAAAAACCTAAACGCTTCGAAACTTAGCCTACTCCATATGTCTAATCTATCTGGGTAAAGTATGAAAGTGATCAGATGACATATATAGCAGGAACTGGTTACAGAACACCTGGAACTTGCAATAATCGGTTGAATATACAGAAAGGATGCAGAGTCGCATGGTAACTGAATAAGGCAAATGACTTATATTCATATATGGTGGTATACTGGGGATGCTGTTGCATGGTAAAAATCACTGTTGGGCCCACGGACCATTGACACATTATTACAAAACGTTTAGGCACCCCTCCCCTTAACTCCATGAGGATTTTTTGTTCCTGATTTTTTCTACTATTTTGCTTAGAAATGATGTATGCACCAGAGGGTTGATATCTGGCAACAAGTATACCAATATATCTTCGTCTTTTTTTTCAGTCAAGCATGAGTGTGGTAGCATTATGATCTGGGGATGCATGAGGAGCTATCGTTCACTGATAGAAACCCAAATTCTAACATGTGCGTTGACAAGAGGATTAAAGGGGAAAATTATCACCAGACCTACGTAAGCGTCAATATATACCTTGATGTTGCAGAAAAAAGACCATATATTTTCTTAACCGATTTCCGAACTCTAAACGGGTGAATTTTTGCCAAATTAAACGCCTTTCTGTTTAGCCCTCTTGAAGCGATGACGTCAGTACGTGACGTTGCCTAGGTAAGAAAGCCGCCATTTTCATTTTCTCAAACACATTACAAACACCGGGTCTCAGCTCTGTTAGTTTCCGTTTTTTCGACTATTTTTTGGAACCTTGGAGACATCATGCCTCGTTGGTGTGTTGTTGGAGGTTGTAACAACACTAACAGGGAGGGATTCAAGTTGCACCACTGGCCCCGAAGATGCGAAAGTGGAAAGAAATCTGCCGCCAGACCCCATCAAATGTGCCGGAGTGTCTGCACATTTTACCGGCGATGCTAAGGCAGACATGGCACAGAGATGTGTGGATAACCTGCAGATGCATTTGCAAAGATAAAGTCAACAAAATCAAAAAGGTGAGTTTTGTTGATGTTGTTGACTTATGTGCTAATCAGACATATTTTGGTCGCGTCATGACTGCCAGCTAATCGATGCTAACATGCTATTTAGGCTATAGCTGTATGTACATTTGGAACTATATTACATTTCCTTCCACCCACATTTAATGCGAAAAAAAACACTTACCAATTGATGGATTTAAGTTGCTCCAGTGTCACAAGATGCGAAAGTCCTGATCGTTTGTTCTGCACATTTTACCGGCGATGCTAATGCAGCTATTCGGCCATGCTATGGCTATGAAAAGCGTCAATAGCTATTCGCTCAATAGCTTCAGTTTCTTCTTCAATACTTTCATACTCCAACCATCCATTTCAAAACATGCGTAATCTGTTGAATCGCTTAAACCGCTGAAATCTGAGTCTGAATCCGAGCCAATGTCGCTATATCTTGCTGTGCTATTCGCCATTGTTTGTTTACATTGGCAGCACTGTATGACGTCACAGGGAAATGGATAGTCGCAACGCAAATAGCGAAAATCAAGCAGTTTAAAGCTTTTTTTAGGGATATTCCGGGACCGGTAAAATTTTGAAAACAACTTAAAAAAACAACAACAAGCCACCGGGAACTGATTGCTATTGTTTGTAACCCTTTTTATAATGTGATAATTTTCCCCTTTAAGACAGTGCTTAGATAAAATACGGTGCTCACTAAATATAGATATTTCTGGGCATAATTTGACATTTTGACTTGTGTTGCCAGGTATTCAAGCAATAAATAAAGGCTATGTGGTTGGTGGGGATATTATTGTGTGTTTTCCAAGCATTACACTGATTCCTCTAGTTTATATTCAGATTTTATGCCTATAGTATTCTTCATATGTAAACAATAATGTGGTTTCTGAGGAATGTACACAATTTTGGGAGATACTGTACACACTCAGAAGCACAATTTGGCACCCCTGCAGAATAAAATGAGTGTGTATCTATGCCGTGCAGTTCTAAATGAGACGAACAATAGTTTTTGGGACAGTGTCAATCAAACCTGAACATTTTGTCCGTGTAAACGCAGCATTTTGAGCTCGTTAAATTTTGTTGGGGTACCTACTTATGTGGCAGCACCGCAAACAAGCACAAAAGCCTTTAAATCCCTGAGTTGGATAATTGTCACTGCTGCAACTCAAAAGACAACATATCCTCCAGCTTTACAATTAGCATATTCATTATTTAACTGGGGAGCAGCTGGCTAATTGGCAAATGAAATGCATTCAATAATGTTCACACAAGGAGTGGAATTTGATTATGTTGAAACTGGGGGGAAAACAGGAACAGTTAAGACAAAAGTGTTAGCCTACTGTATGTCATCCTTGCTGCGATTAGACTTGCATGCAAATAAAGTGACTCACAAATCCCACAATTTAGTCCAGCTCTAACACAGCTAATAAAAAAAAGCCCGGGTGGTTGGAATAGACTGCTAAAAGCTTGCGACTGATATCTAATAAAAATACAAAAATGTGCTTAAAGACCTATGCAGTCTGATAGTTTCTATATCAATGATGAAATATTAACATTGCAACACATGCCAATACGGCCTTTTTAGTTTAATAAATTGCAATTTTAAACTTCCTGCGGAGTTTGTTGTTGAAAACGTCGCAGAATGATGACTCGTGCGCGTGACGTCACAGACTGTCAGGAAATATTAGCGCGGCACCACTAGCGGTTAAAAGTCATCTGCTTTAATCGCATAACTACACAGTATTCTGAACATCTGTGTTGCTAAATCTTTTGCAAATCGTAAAATTACTAATGGAGACTACACAGAACAATGCTGTTGGTGGAAAACGGTGTATTGCAGCTGCCTTTAGCAACCAAGACACAGCCGGTGTTTCTTTGTTTTTAACACAGAGCATTCAATTGAACAAGTTGTTCTACGTCAACCAGCATGTTTTTAAATGGGATGATTGTGATATATATCTTACCGGAGACATCATTGGATTATTCGTCCTCCTGCAGTAGCTGTTTAAAAGGCAGATGTGAGCTTGGCTCCTCGGCTTCTCTCTGAGACACTGGCGTGTTCACCGCAGCCATCCGACCTCGAGGTATGTCTTTACAATCTCACTAAAACACTATTAAAACAATAAGCAGATGAGAGATCTTCCAGAATTATCCTACTAAATGTGTCTAATTACATCTGAAACACTCACAGTGCCGCCGCTTTTTATTTTATTTATTTTTTATTTTTTCTAGTCCTTCGCTATCAATATGATCATCTACAAATCTTTCATCTTCACTCAAATTAATTGCGAAATTGTCGTTTTCTCGGTCCGAATAGCTCTTGCCGCTGGAGGCTCCCATTATAAACAATGTGAGGACGTGAGGAGCCCTCACCCTTGTGACATCATCATCTGCGACTTCCGGTAAAGGCAAAGCTTTTTTATCAGTACCAAAAATTGCGAACTTTATCGTCGATGTTCTCTACCAAATCCTTTCAGCAAAGATATGGCAATATCGGGAAATGATCAAGTATGACACATAGAATGGAGCTGCTATCCCCGTTTAAATAAGAAAATCTAATTTCAGTAGGCCTTTAAAGTGACTATTTGCAAACCTGCCTAGAGGGCGCTAACTTTCAAAAGTGTTGTAAGGAGTATATTCTGTCTATGAGCATCTAAACTTTGCCCCATGTAACACCCCCACACACATTAGATATGTTTGTTGTCAGCTGATTATAGAGATTTGGCGGAGTTTTCTAGTAACATTGACTATTGTTGAACATTTAGCCCAACGTCACTGCAAATTGTTAGTTACTAGTGATAAGGTATCACTACTTAACTTAGAATAATAATGTGTAAGTTATCACACAACTCTTATGCTTAAAAGCCGTTGCTTAGTTATTATCAAATGTGCTGAAGTTGTACTTTTCTATCTGTGCAAAGGCACAACTTGTAATCTTGCTTTGCAGTTGTCTCGTATCCGCAGTTTGTTTACAGACCCTGCCTGCTGACAGCCATCGAGTGCCTCAAAGCAGACAAAACAGAGACAGGACGAGATCACGAGAGTCAGAACATTTCCATTCTGAATAACAATGTATTGTGTCTACTGGGGCTCAGTGATGTTAACTGGAGACCTCCCGAATAAATAGAGGAGCACGTAGGACTGTACCTTAGAGCGTAGGGCGAAACTGTAACTGAGTGTACAGCCCAATATGTCTCTCCTCATGAGTAAAATTCAACTCTGTCTCTGCTTGATTCGTTCTTCTTGTCTTGTGTAATAGATAGTTTGGTGTTTGAACCTGCCATTTATACATATACACTATATACATATATATGTATACAGTGCATATGTATATTTATAAATACTGTATACATGTTTATATACACACACACATACATACATACAAATATATATATATATATATATATATATATATATATATATATATATATATATATATATATATATATATATATACACATATATACATATATATATACATATATACTGTATATATACACAGTATATATGTATACATACCTATATACATACAGTATATATATGTTTATATATGAAGAGTTCATATGCAAAAGCGGATAAATCCATTTTGACCGATTCTGTATATTAACGATTTTCTGCCTGCTGGTGTTGCCGGTACATGTACAAGCGTACAATGGTTTATTTAATATCAACATAAGCAAGTCATGAAAGCCTAAACTTTTAAGAAATGCTGATGTAATGAATGGCTTTCAAGTAAGAGTGTTTGATGTGGTTTTACGTCAAAAGCAGATATATCCAAATTATGATATGTTGCAAAAACAGATATCTCCAAAATCGTTTTCTTTGCGGTCGTTATTTCGCATAATATTCAATATAAAGATAGAGAGAAAAACAGAACGTGAAATTTATCGAAAGCCACATTTCAAGGTAACAACTGCTCACATTTCTTTACTTCATTATTCAACAGTTTCGATCCCTTGGTACGTATAAATCTAGCTGTCCCTGCGAAAATTGTTTTTTCGTACTTGCTAACCGGACATGCTTTTCTGGAACTGTGACCTCACATATTTACGTTGTGCTTTTCAGCACAAAATGAAAAAACAAAAAAACAGTGTTGCAATGAAGACAATGTTTTATTAATAAAACAAGCACAAATGCTCAACCTGGTTTGCCTATCAAAAACACTCCTGTGCAGATAACAGCTCACTCATCATCGCTATCGACATTAGCTCCATGCTCGACAACATCGTTTAACGCAGCGGTGTAAAACTCACGGACACGCGTGCTAGCGCCAACATCAAATAATAACTTCAACACGTCAGTTTTTTTCGCTGGCTTAACAGTTTTGTTCACAGGAGAAGCTTCCAAATTATTCATGCGTGGATAACAACACTGAGTGACTCCGTGCGCGCCGCCATTTTGTTTGTCACGTGATCCCGTACTGCAGCGCTGGTTGGGCAAACGGATATATCGGCTTTTGTGGTAGGTGATCCATGGCGCTTATTGGCCTTTGCAATAAATCGCTGAAATAAATGACGTTAAAAGCGGCATTTGTCCGCATTTGCAAACAAATTGATTTTGGTATACCACAATAGAAGTGGCGGACTATATATTGCCGAGGCTGGGCTAAACTTTATCAAAATGGCGTTTATCGGTTTTTGCGTATGAACTCTTCATATACTAACTGTATATATATATACAGTCTATATACAGTATATATATATATAAATATAGTATATATTAATACAGTATATATATATATATATATATATATATATATATACTACACGCGTTGTTAAAATCCGGAGGTAAACCACCAGTAAAAATAATTAAAAAACAAAATTCAGTTGAAAGTAAAAAGTTGTTGTCGCAATTGTTGGATACGACTAAATCATAACCAACCATGAATCACTTTAGCTCTTGTCTCAAAGTAGGTGTACTGTCACCACCTGTCACAAAACACTGACTTATTTTGACTTTTTTATTGTTTTCCTGTGCGTTGTGTTTTAGTTCTTGTCTTGCGTTCCTATTTTGTTGTCTTTTTCTCATTTGTTGGTATTTTCCTGAAGCAGTTTCATGTCTTCATTTTGAGCAACATTTCCTGCATCTACTTTGTTTCAGCAATCAAGAATATTTACGTTGTTGCTATCTTTTTTGTGGCATTGTTGATTGAAATGTCATGTACGGATGTACTTTGTCGAAGCTCTCTGCTCTACTGTAAGGTTTTGCTGTCGTCCAGCATTCTGTTTTTGGTTACTTTGTAGCCAGTTCAGTTTTAGTTTCGTTCTGTATAGCCTACCCTAAGCTTTAATGACTTTTTTTAGGGGCACTCACCTTTTTACCTTCACGCTGCCTCCCGCCATTTACAAAGTAATTAGCTACCGGCTGCCACCTACTGATATGGAAGGGTATTACACGGTTACGCTGCCGAGTTTGTGACAGCACCGACACTCAGCAACAACACATCATTTGCAGACTATAAATACTGGTTTGCAAAAAATATTTTTAACCCAACTAGGTGAAATTATATAATCTCCCATGGCATTCCAGACTGTATTACACGGCACACTAGTGGTTAAAAAACAGGACTAGAGTATAAATTGTGATCCAGGGCTGTGTGCAAATCTGCAACAAAAATAACTTCCCTGGTAAATGACAGAAAGAGAATAGAGCACCAGCTTCCCACACAATCCGTGTCTCTCCACACTAATTAGCTGCATTTTCACTGTCATTCAACACTGCCTCTTGACTTATTTATATGATTATTTCTTCCTTCCGTGGTTATCTGCAGTTTCGACCCCCCCACACCCCCCTAAATGGTTTCTGCAAACATGCAGCCTGAAGGTTCATGCTTGTTGGGCACAAGCTTCTCATTTTGTGGGAGTACAAAACAAAAACAAACAAAACATTATTTGCCAATTTTTCAGCGCCCACAATTTGAGAAGATGCATGGATTTAATGGTCTTTACTGACTGTACCAATTATTTTGGCTCCTGTTTTCTTCCTGGTTCTGCTTTGGGGTTTTAATCCCCCTAGTTCTCTGTCCAGAAGCCCACTAGTAACGAGTAATCCAACTGATTAATTGTGTGTATGTTACAACGCCGTTTGCGGGACTTTTGATGTATCGTGACCAGGGTTGCAAAATTCTAGGCATATTCAAAGTTGGAAACTTTCCATGGGAATTAACGGGAATATATGGGAATTAACGGGAATTAAAGGGAAGTTAATGGGAATAAAAATGGAATGCAACATGCTAGATCTTGCAGCTTGATTATTAGCAAAAACAATCAGATTTTTTGCAAATTCAGTTAAATTTCAACCCTGTACGGTGCATTCCTCCATCACATGCACGCATACTTGCCAGCCTTGAGACCTCCGATTTCTGGAGGTGGGAGGTGGGGGGAAGGCGTGGTCGGGGTTGGGGCGGAGGCGTGGTTATAATACAATAAATATATAAATCTACAATTCACCAACTCGAGTATTTCATAGATATATATGTATGAAATACTTGACTTTCAGTGAATTCTAGCTTTATATATTTATTGTATTATATATATATATATATATATATATATATATATATATATATATATATATATATATATATAAATAAAATAAATGGTTGAATTTCAGACGGCACCTATCAAATACACAGTAAAAAAAAAGTTATACTAACTGTACTGTGCTGGCTGGTTACTAAAAAAAAACAACAACAACACTTTTCATTATTTGAGTAACCTTTGTTCTGCCATTTATTTCTTCATTTTGCTCGTCGACGGTGTAATATATTGGGTTGGAGTCAATAACCAGGCGAGGTGATAAAGTTATGTCTCTTTACTGTGGGCTTCGGAACAGACTCCCTCACTTGCCGTCAGGTGCCCAACACTACGTAAATCGTTGGCCAATCAAAAAGCAACCCCATAACGCTATAGCCAACATTCACCAGGAGATGGCAACAGACAACATACAGTAGATCACTCTATTACAGACGGCGTCGCCATGGCTGTAACTCCCTCGTTCTTCTGCTTCGTCTCCTTGTGTGTGCAGTTTTTTATTCAAATCCGTAGATGTTGTAACGTGATTGGGCTGGCAAGCTGTTTATATAGTGGGAAAGCAGACGTGAAAACAGGCTGTCCCCACTCAGGTCCGCAAGGAGCTGGAGGCCATGCCCCCTCCAGCTCAGGCTGAATTTCGGGAGATTTTCGGGGGAAATCTTCTTCCGGGAGGTTTTCGGGGGAGGCGCTGAATTTCGGGAGTCTCCCGGAAAATCCCGGAGGGTTGGCAAGTATGCCTGCACGGATAATTTCCAACATGCTGATTATTTGATTGAAACTTTTATTAGTAGATTGTACAGTACAGTACATATTCCGTACAATTGACCACTAAATGGTAACACCCGAATAAGTTCTTCAACTTGTTTAGGTCGGGGTCCACACTACAGGAGGGCTATTGAGGCCACACCGGTATTTGAGCCCTAGGACTTCATCCAGTCAGGTAAGTTTTGATGATATTACTGGGGTAAATATATTTGATCTATGGTATTTAAGTTTAATAGAGATGTAATTACTTGCTACTCCAGCAGACTTCCACTCAAGCTAGCTAGCTGTTCCTGTACTTTTATAAAATGATTTTGGGGCCAGTATCTCTAGCTAACTAGGTTTATGTACCACCAAAATCTCATAATGAACCGGAAATATTTATCCGTTAGCTGTGATGCTAATTTTCTCTATGTTAAATCCCATTCATTTATGCTAACAACGTTCGTGATCCGATTGACCTTTTTTGTGATCTGTAAAGTTAAACTCTCCATCCATCCATTTCCTACCGCTTATTCATGTCATGACTGTTGATCATGTTTTTGTTTGGCCATGTGCTACTTGTTTTTTGTACTCTCAGTTCCTGTTGTTGCACTTCCTTGTTTGTTTTGTTTCCATGACTACCCATTAGTTTTCACCTGTCCTTATGTCACGCACCTGTCTCACGTTTTGCACTCGCACACCTGTCACTAATCGCCACAGCATTATTTAAACCTGTAGTTGCCAGGTAGTCAGCCTGGCGACTTTACCTTTACCCACGTCATCATGCCATGCTACCTCTACTCACTTCATGCCATGCTGCCTCTGTCACTCATGCCGATCCATAGTTTTGCTTCTTGTCATGCCACGTAAGTTTTGTATATTAATGCCACGGTTAGTGTCTTTTGTTTTTTGTCCAGAGTTCTGCCTTTGTGCTAGTCGTTTGTTTTCATTAGTCAAGTTTGTTCTCCGCCATTGTGCGCGCCTTTTGTTTGCTTCTTTTTTTGTAGTTTGTTAGTGTTATTAAAAAATATGTACTGACATTCACGTCTTACTTTCCTTTGCCTTCTGAAAAAACAAACCCCATAGTCTACGTATTGACAATTCCCTTTGGGGTTGCGGGGGGCGCTGGTGCCTATCTCAGCTACAATCGGGCGGAAGGCGGAGTACGCCCTGGACAAGTCGCCACCTCTTCGTAGTAAAGTTAAACTAGCAAATACTAAATCAAAACGTGTAGTTTGCTCTGCCTTCTGTTCTGCAAGCCATCCAAGAATGTAGGTTAAAGTTTGATTTAGCAGGCTGATTGAGTGTTCATTTATTCATCTAGCCGCAATGGTTCTTAACCCGGGTTCAATCGAATCCTAGGGGTTCGGTGAGTCGGCCTCAGGGGATCGGCGGAGCCTCCGCCGCTGAGGTCAAGACACACCCAACTCATCGTGTAAAAAAAAAACTTCTTCCTATCGGCGTATTACGGATACCCCTAAACTATTTTCCCTCGGATTTGCAGGTCTGTAATTTGTTGGGAGTTCATGCACTGTGTTTGTGTTGTTCTTTAAACATGGTGATGTTCATGCACGGTTCATTTTGTTCACAAATAGAAAAACATAACTCTGTTTTAAATTAGAAAAAAATAAAATTAAACATTTCACTAAAGAAGGGTTCGGTGAAGGCGCATATGAAAGATTTCATTGGATTTAGCGATTAGGAGGGACAGATTGTTTGGTAAACGTATAGCATGTTCTATATGTTATAGTTATTTGAATGACACTTACCATAATATGTTATGTTAACATACCAGGCACTTTCTAAGTTGGTTATTTATGCGTCATATAACGTACACTTATTCAGCCTGTTGTTCACTATTCTTTATTTATTTTAAATTGCCTTTCAAATGTTTATTCTTGATGTTGGGTTTTATCAAATAAATTTCCCCAAAAAATGCAACTTATACTCCACTGCGACTAATATATGTTTTTTTCCTTCTTTATTATGCATTTTCGGCAGGTGCGACTTAAACTCCGGAGTGACTTATACTCTGAAAAATACGGTACATATTTTTTTCCTTCTTTATTATGCATTTTCGGCAGGTGAGACTTATACTCCGGGGCAACTTATACTCCGAAAAATACGATATATGTTTTTTTTCCTTCTTTATCCTGCATTTTCAGCAGGTGCGACTTATACTGCGAAAAATAGGGTGTATGTTTTTTTCCTTCTTTGATGTGCATTTTCGACAGGTGTGACTTATACTCCGGAGCGACTTATACTCCGAAAAGTACGATATATATATTTTCTCCTTCTTTATTATGCTTTTTTGGCAGGCGCGACTTATACTCCAAAAAATACGATGTATGTTTTTTCCCGTCTTTATTATGGATTTTCGGCAGGTGCGACTTATACTCCAGAGCGACTTATACTCCAAAAAATACGATATATGTTTTTTTCCTTCTTTATTATGCATTTTCGGCGGTGCGACTTATATTCCGAAATTTGCGATATATATTTTACCCATTCTTTATTATGCATTTTCGGCACGTGCGATTTATACTCCAAAAAATACAGTATATGTTTTTTTCCTTTTTTTTCTATGCATTTTAGGCGGGTGCGACTTATACTCCGGAGCGACTTATACTCCAAAAAATACAATATATGTTTTTTTTCTTCTTTATTTTGGATTTTCGGCAGGTGCAACTTATACTCCGGAGAGACTTATACTCCGTAAAACACAAAATATGTTTTTGGTCTTCCTTATTATGCATTTTCGGCAGGTGCGACTTATACCCCAGAGCGACTTATACTCAAAACAATATATATTTTTCCCTTCTTTATTATGCATTTTCGTTAGGTGCGACTTATACTCCGAAAAATACGGTATATATTTTTTTCCTTCTTTATCATGCATTTTCAGCAGGTGCGACTTATACTCCGTAAAATACAGTATAGGTTGTTTTTCTTCTTTTATATGCATTTTCGGCAGGTGCGACTTATACTCCAGAGCGACTTATACTCCGAAAAATGCGATATATATTTTTTCCCTTCTTTATTATGCATTTTCGGCAGGTGCGACTTATATTAAAAAATGTCGATATATGTCTATTTTCTTCTTTATTGTGCATCTTCGACAGGTGCGACTTAGACCCCGGAGTGACTTATATGCCGAAAAACACCGTATATGTTTTTTTCCTTCTTTATTATCCTTTTTCGGCAAGTGCGACTTATACTCCGGATCGACTGAAATTCCGAAAAATACGATATGTGTTTTTTTTCTTCTTTATTATGCATTTACGGCAGGTGCGACTTATACTCCAGAGCAGCTTATACTCCGAAAAATACGATATATATTTTTTTCCTTCTTAATTATGCATTTTCGGCAGGTGTGACTTATACTCCGGAGCAATTTATACTCCGAAAAATACGATGTATGTTTTTTTTCCTTCTTTATCATGCATTTTCGGCAGGTGAGACTTATACTCCTGAGCGACTTATACTCCGAAAAATACTATATATGTTTTTTTCCTTCTTTATTATGTGTTTTAGGCGGGTGCGACTTATACTCCGGAGCGACTTATACTCCAGAAAATACGATATATGTTTTTTTCCTTCTTTATCATGCATTTTCGGCAGGTGCGACTTATACTCTGTAAAATACGGTATAGGTTTTTTTCTTCTTTGATATGCATTTTCGGCAGGTGCGACTTATACTCCGGAGCGACTTATACTCCGAAAAATACGATATATATTTTTTTCCTTCTTAATTATGCATTTTCGGCAGGTGTGACTTATACTCCGGAGCAATTTATACTCCGAAAAATACGATGTATGTTTTTTTTCCTTCTTTATCATGCATTTTCGGCAGGTGAGACTTATACTCCTGAGCGACTTATACTCCGAAAAATACTATATATGTTTTTTTCCTTCTTTATTATGTGTTTTAGGCGGGTGCGACTTATACTCCGGAGCGACTTATACTCCAGAAAATACGATATATGTTTTTTTCCTTCTTTATCATGCATTTTCGGCAGGTGCGACCTATACTCCGGAGCGACTTATACTCTGTAAAATACGGTATATGTTTTTTCCCTTCTTTATTATGCATTTCGGCAGGTGCGACTTATACTCCGGAGCGACTTATACTCCGAAAAACACGGTATATGTTTTTTCCCTTCTTTATTATGCATTTCGGCAGGTGCGACCTATACTCCGGAGCGACTTATACTCCAAAAAAGACGATGTATATTTTTTTCCTTCTTTTTTATGCATTTCCGGCGGTTGCGAATTATACTCCGGAGTGACTTATACTCGAAAAACACGGTATATGTTTTTTTCCTTCTTTATTATGCATTTTCGGCAGGTGTGACTTATACTCCGGAGCGACTTATACTCCGGAAAATACGATATATGTTTTTTCCCTTCTTTATCATGCATTTTCGGCAGGTGCGACTTATACTCCGAAAAACACGGTATATGTTGTTTCCCTTCTTTATTATGCATTTTCGGCAGGTGCGACTTGTACTCCGGAGCGACTTATACTCCGAGAAATGCGATATATTTTTTCCCCCCTCTGTGATAGGCATTTTGGGCAGGTGCGACTTATATTCTGGAGCGACTTATATTCTGAAAAATATAATATTTATTTTTTTCCTTCTTTATTATGCATTTTCGACAGGTGTGACTTATACTCCAGAGCGACTTATACTCCGAAAAATACAATATATTTTTTTTCCTTCTTTATTATGCATTTTCGGCAGGTGCGACTTCAACTCCGGAGTGACTTATACTCTGACAAATACGATATATTTTTTTTCCCTTCTTTACTATGCATTTTCGGCAGGTGTGACTTATACTCCGGAGCGACTCATACTCCGAAAAATATGGTAATGTGGCCGCTGAGCGTGTCGCAATCTCCTTGCTTTCATGAGCCAGATTTCATTCCAAAAACCTACTCTCCCCGACGACTCTTTAAGATTTATTTTGTTTCCATAGAAACTGGGGTTAGTCTCATGTATTCAAGTCTTACAGTCGCCCAGTGGAGAGGCTCCGGAAAAGACAATAACCTCTTCCCGCACAAGTGGCCGGGAGTTTTTATACGGCGGAGGAGCATTCATCAAACGCCGGCAGCTCTTAAGTGTAGTTGGATCATGACGACATGTAAAAATTATGGAAATCAATAACTGCTTTCAGTGTCACAGATCGATAGAGGTCCGTGTGCACCTCACACTGGTCAACATGCGGGGTTGTCAATTAAAATTTCCATTTTAATTGAGGCAGAATGAGAAATGAATACCGGGATATTAGTCAAGCTGGAAATCAATAGCATGAGACATACAGTTCGAAATGAAAATGAGTATTTATGCTAATGTGCACACTATGAATTGGTGTGTTGATCCAATTATTGTGTTTGTTAGTTATTCCAAGAATATGGATGGGGGAGCTCAGTTAATTAACATTCTTATTTACAATGTGGGCTCCGTGGCCTGCATCCTGGAGGGGCAGGTTTGCCAAGGAAAAGCCAACAGACAGCGAGGAGGAAATCCAATTAATTCCGTTCTCGACTGCGCACGGAGACAAGATGCAGCCTAATGCGGTGGTAATCATTTTGTGACGGAAGAAATAAGACAAGTGGCTTGATTTATTTTGAACTTTCCTTCAACGGGGACGGCGTGGCGAAGTTGGGAGATTGAATGCGTAAAGGGGAACTGCACTTTATATTTTTTTAGGGAATAAGCGGTAGAATGTGGATGGATGGATGGACATGCCTTGGAATCAATACAATTCTATTTTAACTAAAATGACCTACAAAACCCCGTTTCCATATGAGTTGGGAAATTGTGTTGGATGTAAATATAAACGGAATACAATGATTTACAAATCCTTTTCAACCCATATTCAGTTGAATATTCTAAAAAGACAGCATATTTGATGTTCAAACTGATATATATATATATATATATATATATATATATTTTTTTTTTTTTTTAAATAATCATTAACTTTACAATTTGATGCCAGCAACATGTGACAAAGAAGTTGGGAAAGGTGGCAATAAATACTGATAAAGTTGAGGAATGCTCATCAAACACTTATTTGGAACATCCCACAGGTGTGCAGCCGAATTGGGAACAGGTGGGTGCCATGATTGGGTATAAAAACAGCTTCCCAAAAAATGCTCAGTCTTTCACAAGAAAGCATAAGGCGAGGTACACCCCTTTGTCCACAACTGCGTGAGCAGATAGTCAAACAGTTTAAGAACAACGTTTTTCAAAGTGCAATTGCAAGAAATTTAGGGATTTCAACATCTACGGTCCATAATATCTTCAAAAGGTTCACAGAATCTAGAGAAATCACTCCACGTAGGCGGCACGGCCGGAAACCAACAATAAATGACCGTGACCTTCGATCCCTCAGACGGCACTGTATCAAAAACCGACATCAATCTCTAAAGGATATCACCACATGGGCTCAGGAACACTTCAGAAAACCACTGTCACTAAATACAGTTCGTCGCTACATCTGTAAGTGCAAGTTAAAGCTCTACTATGCAAAGCGAAAGCCATTTATCAACAACATCCAGAAACGCCGCCGGCTTCTCTGGGCCCGACATCATCTAAGATGGACTGATGCAAAGTGGAAAAGTGTTCTTTGGTCTGACGAGTACACATTTCAAATTGTTTCTGGAAAAATTCGACATTGTGTCATCAAAGGGGAAGGGAACCATCCAGACGGTTATCGACGCAAAGTTCAAAAGTCAGCATCTGTGATGGTATGGGGGTGCCGTATGGTATCGAAAGCACTGGAGAAGTCAAAAAACATGACCCTCAGACCACTCGCAGGCTTTTCTAGGTGGGCGTGGGCTCGGTTCAGCTGGTAGATGACTGCGTCCTCCACTCCCAGTCGGGGCTGGTGGGCGAATTGTGAATAGTGTCAAAGTGCTTTGAGTTCCTTTAAAAAAGAGGTAGAAAAGCGCTATACAAGTACAACCCATTTAACATTTCAATGGAAGAAAAAAAAAGGTGTCCAACATGTGCAGAAGGGGATAAAAATCTCATAGAGAAGAAGAAGCAGTAAGGCATGCCAGAGGAGAAGATCTTTAACTCCATGATCAATAGTTGGTTGACTCACATCTCATGTTTGCTCTTGTTCTCCAAATGCTCTGAAAGGGACCTGCAAATATTTGCTTCCTTTAGCGACTTTGTGCTGGCTTTTTTTCGTTTTCCAAAGTTGCTTGCAAATCTAATGAATGGGCTGCAGTTTTTGGGCTCGGGGGTTAAATCACCAAATTGACTCACTGCTCCCCTCACCTCCCAGGGGGTGGAACAAGGGGATGAGGTCAAATGCAGAGGTTAATTTCACCACACTGAGTGTGTGTGCAACTAACAGTAGTACTTTAACTTTATTGTTGCTTATTTGGACTGGCTTTTCTCTCTGTGCGGTGGTAGTTTCTCTTTTCTCCATTTCCTGGTCACCATGCCCGCCTAGTACGTCGACTCGGCACTTCAAAACATACACTTTATTGCCAAAAGTATTTGGCCACTGACGGAGATATATATATATATATATATATATATATATATATATATATATATATATATATATATATATATATACATATTTAAGAGTTACTTCTTTCTATAGTCATATTTGAAATAGCTAGTGGTTCCCATTTGTACTCTATTTTTTCTCCATCTCGTGACCGATGGTAAACTGAGTTACCTTGAGTTTGGAAATGTGGGGAGTAGCAATACTCCTTTCTTATCTCATCCTGTCTCAGGCTAAGTAGAACAATAGACGTGTATTCGCCCTGTAGGGTGGGCTTCCGTAATTTTCAGTTTTCAGATCAGCTTGGTTACTCAATTGAATGTGTTGTTCTAGGCTGGTCTCTCCAAAGCTTTGGAAATAAATTCCAAAATACCTATTCTGTTCTGGGTGATCATTTAAACTCAGTTTATGTGTCATCAAAAAAACTTGGGATGACCAGTAACTTAAATTCCCTTGGAGGAACATCTGGTCCAAGCGCAACACCACCCATCCAAATGATCAGAATCAGGTGTCCTAATCACTTGGCCTGGCCACAGGTGTATAAAATCAAGCACTTCTGCATGGAGACTGTTTCTACAAACAATTGTGAAAGAATGGGCCGCGCTCAGGAGCTCAGTGATTTCCAGCGTGGAACTGTCATAGGATGCCACCTGTGTAACAAATCCAGTCGTGAAATGTCCTTGCTTCTAAATATTCCAAAGTCAACTTTCGGCTTTATTATAAGAAAATGGAAGAATTTGGGAACAACAGCAACTCAGCCACCAAGTGGTAGGCCACATAAACTGACAGAGAGGGGTCAGCGGATGTTGAAGCGCATAGAGCATAGAATTTGCCAACTTCCTGCACAGTCAGTTGCTACAGACTTCATGTGACCTTCAAATTAGCCCACGCACAGTACGCAGAGAGCTTCATGGAATGGGTTTCCATGGCCGAGCAGCTGTATCTAAACCATACATGACCAAGTCCAAAGCGTGGGATGCAGTGGTGTAAAGCGCGTCGCCACTAGAGCGGTGGAAACATGTTCTCTGGCGTAATGAATCACGCTTTTCCATCTGGCAATCTGATCGACTAGTCTGAGTTTGGAGGTTGCCAGGAGAACGGTATATTTTGGATTCCATTGGAGGGATTATGGTGTGGGGTTGTTTTTCAGGAGCTTGGCCCCTTAGTTCCAGTGAAAAGAACTTTGAATGCTCCCGGGTACCAAAATATTTTGGAAAATTGCATGCTCCCAACTTTGTGGGAACATTTTGGAGCAGGGCCCTTCCTCTTACAACATGACAGTGCACCAGTGCACAAAGAAAAGTCCATAAATACATAAATGACAGTCTGGTGTGGATGAACTTGACTGGCCTGCACAAAGTCCTGACCTTTGGACGGACTACTACAGAATTGCTGGCCTTCTGCTCCGGCAGAAATGTGGTCACTATGATGCTGTTGTGGCGGTGTATCATATGTGACCGTGTTAAAAGCAATCCCAGTTTGGGGAACATAATCATAACTATTTCATAAGAACTAACATTGTGTTAGCTCTTTGTGATGACTGTCAGTATGTCCACGTAATCATGAAATATTGATTTATGCACTTGGGCTGTCTCCTAGGAGAAACACTAACATGTAGAAAGGTATGGATCCTGCACAAGATGGTTCTAATACGAGCCAAAATTACAAGCTGCAATACTACTGTCAGCCTGTAAGGGGCCATAAATCATTATTTACTACAAACCCCGTTTCCATATGAGTTGGGAGATTGTGTAAGAGGTAAATAAAACGGAATACTATGATTTGCAAATCATTTTCAACCCATATTCAATTAAATGCACTACAAAAACAACATATTATGATGTTCAAACTCATTAACTTTATTTTTTTTTGCACATAATAATTAATTTAGGATTTCATGGCTGCAACACGTGCCAAAGTAGTTAGGAAAGGGCATGTTCACCACTGTGTTACATTACCTTTTCTTTTAACAACACTCAATAAATGTTTGGGAACTGATGAAACTAATTGTTGAAGCTCTTAAAGTGGAATTTTTCCTATTCTTGTTTTATGTAGAGCAGGGGTGTCAAACTCAAATACAGAGCGGGCCAAAATTTAAAACTGAATTAAGCCGCGGGCCGAGGTTGAACAAATTAATCCTTTAATAGGGACCCAAACAAGTTTTGCATTGAATATTGACCAAGCAAGGCTAATATAACTTTATAGTGACATCAAATAATAATAATTAAAAAATATCAATGGCATATCAAATAAAATAAAAATACAAATTGAATGCATCTTTTCGGCGGCGGGTTTGAGTTGGGGTGGGGTTTGGTGGTAGCGGGGGTGTATATTGTAACGTCCCAGAAGAGTTAGTGATACAAGGGGTTCTGGGTATTTGTTCGGTTGTGTTTATGTTGTGTTACGGTGCGGATGTTCTCCCGAAATGTGTTTGTCATTCTTGTTTGCTGTGGGTTCACAGTGTGGCGTATATTTGTAACAATGTTAAAGTTGTTTATATGGCCACCCTCAGTGTGACCTGTATTTTTATTTGTTTTTCTTATTCATGAAAAAGGGACGTTTTTGTCATGAAAAAGAGAGGTTTTAGTGGTTGGTGCACTAATTGTAAGTGTATATTGTTTTTTTTATGTTGATTTAATTTGAAAAAATAAATAATAATAATAATATATATATTTTTCTAAATAAAAATGAATAAAAAATTATTCTGCGGCTCGGTACCAATCAGGGGACCACTGGCATATTCAACTGAATATGGGTTGAAAATGATGTGCAAAACATTGTATTCCGTTCATATTTACAACTAACACAATTTCCCAATGGGCTTCATGGTGGCAGAGGGGTTAGTGCGTCTGCCTCACAATACGAAGTTCCTGCAGTCCTGGGTTCAAATCCAGGCTCGGGATCTTTCTGTGTGGAGTTTGCATGTTCTCCCCGTGAATGCGTGGGTTCCCTCCGGGTACTCCGGCTTCCTCCCACTTCCAAAGACATGCACCTGGGGATAGGTTGATTGGCAACACTAAATTGGCCCTAGTGTTTGAATGTGAGTGTGAATGTTGTCTGTCTATCTGTGTTGGCCCTGTGATGAGGTGGCGACTTGTCCAGGGTGTACCCCGCCTTCCGCCCGATTGTAGCTGAGATAGGCGCCAGCGCCCCCCGCGACCCCAAAAGGGAATAAGCGGTAGAAAATGGATGGATGGATGGACAATTTCCCAATTCATATGGAAATGGGGTTTTTACAACCATAATGGCGGATGTCTTGAAAAGAACTACAACATTTAAAGGGCGGCCAGATATGATGAATATTTAATGTTTCCAGTTTAGGCCACGCCCACTTCAGTGGCCCCTCCTTTATAGGATCAACTCCATTCTTCTTCTTTACCTTCTGAACAGACATTCCTTCACAAGGTATGACAAAGAAAATTATTAGACATGGCTTATTAAAGTGTTAACACGGCTCAGTTTATTTTGTGAAAACAAATCCGAGCAGGCAGATTTATATTCGCATCAGGCCTATTCATTTCCTTTATTGGTGCACATATCAGATCATCTATCTGAGTAGAGCCTGCCTCTTTTATCATCTGTTAATGTCATTTCATATCACACACCAAATATGCAGAGGAAACTCTGCAAAATATATGTCACTAAACGGAGAGCCAAGAGGCGACATGCGCACCCACATTATTTATAGTGATTGCTAAATTAATTACGGCACGCGTTACTCAAAATGTTCCGGGAGGCTGACGCCTGAATGCACCGGCGCGATGCAGTCACGACATTTGAAGTGCACGGTTGGAGACGAAGGCCAAACGGCTACGGAACGACGTCAAGGTTTTTTAATTTTAACGGTGGTGATATGAGCAGCACAGCGTGGCGTTAATAGAGACTGGAAGCCGACAGTTAGGGTAAGATGTGCAAGACTGACGGATTTATTTATTAAACAGTCATTGGCAGTGTTCGGGTAATTCCTTTAAAAAAGCGACAAAAAATTACAAACCCCGTTTCCATATGAGTTGGGAAATTGTGTTTGATGTAAATAAAAACGAAATACAATGATTTGCAAATCATTTTCAACCCATATGCAGTTGAATATGCTACAAAGACAACATATTTAATGTTCAAACTGATAAAATGTTTTTTGTTTTTTATTTGCAAATAATCATTCACTTTAGAATTTGATGCCAGCAACACGTGACAAAGATGTTGGGAAAGGTGGCAATAAAAACTGATAAAGTTGAGGAATGCTCATCAAACACTTATTTGGAACAACCCACAGGTGTGCAGGCTAATTGTGAACAGGTGGATGCCATGATTGGGTGTAAAAACCGCTTCCCAAAAAATGCTCAGTCTTTCACAAGAAAGGATGGGGCGAGGTACACCCCTTTGTCCACAACTGTGTGAGCAAATAGTCAAACAGTTTAAGAACAACGTTTCTCAAAGTGCAATTGCAAAAAATGTAGGGATTGCATCATCTACGGTCCATAATATAATCAAAAGGTTCACAGAATCTGGAACAATCACTCCACGTAAGCGGCATGGCCGGAAACCAACATTGAATGACCGTGACCTTCGGTCCCTCAGACGGCACGGTATCAAAAACCGACATCAATCTCTAAAGGATATCACCACATGGGATCAGGAACACTTCAGTAAAACACTGTCACTAAATACAGATCGTCGCTACATCTGTAAGTGCAAGTTAAAGCTCTAGTATGCAAAGCGAAAGCCATTTATCAACAACATCCAGAAACGCCGCCGGCTTCTCTGGGCCCGAGATCATCCAAGATGGACTGATTCAAAGTGGAAAAGTGTTCTGTGGTTTGACGAGTCCACATTTCAAATTGTTTCTGGAAATATTCGACATCGTGTCATCAAAGGAGAAGCGAACCCTCCAGACGGTTATCGACGCAAAGTTCAAAAGCCAGCATCTGTGATGGTATGGAGGTGCCGTATGGTATCGAAAGCACTGGAGAAGTCAAAAAACATGACCCTCACACTGCTCGCAGTCTTATCTAGGTGGGCGTGGCCTCGGTTCAGCAGGTAGATGACTGCGTCCTCCACTCCCAGGATGGTAGGATAGAAAGGTACATACAGGTTTTGGAACAACATATGCTGCCATCTAAGCACCGTTTTTTTCATGGACGCCCCTGCTTATTTCAGCAAGACAATGCCAAGCCACATTCAGCACGTGTTACAACAGCGTGGCTTCGTAAAAAAAGGAGAGCGGGTACTTTCCTGGCCCACCTGCAGTCCAGACCTGTCTCTCATGGAAAATGTGTGGCGCATTATAAAGCGTAAAATATGACAGCGGAAACCCCGAACAGTTGAACGACTGAAGCTCTACATAAAACAAGAATGATAAAGAATTCCACTTTCAAAGCTTCAACAACTAGTTTTCTCTGTTCCCAAACGTGTATTGAGTGTTGTTAAAAGAAAAGGTGACGTAACAGAGTGGTGAACATGCCCTTTCCCAACTACTTTGGCACGTGTTGCAGGCATCAAATTCTAAATTAATTATTATTTGCAAAAAAAAAAATTTGTTTATGAGTTTGAACGTCAAATATGTTGTCTTTGTAGCATATTCCATTGAATATGGGTTAAAAAGGATTTGCAAATCATTTTATTCCGTTTATATATACATCTAACACAATTTCCCAACTCATATGGAAACGGGGTTCGTATATATATAGTATCTGGCATATGCAGGTGAGTGACGTTTCATGACAGGGTGTGTGTCCCTTTGTTTGTTGTATTTGTTTATTTGAAGGACAATTAAGAAGATGGCTCCTTTCTATTTAGCGCCATGTTAATTTCCATTTGCAGTCCTTTTATGTTGCATTTGTGAAGTGAATTATATTTATATAGCGCTTTTCTCTAGTGACTCAAAGCGCTTTACATAGTGAAACCCAAGATCTAAGTTACATTCAAACCAGTGTGGGTGGCACTGGGAGCAGGTGGGTAAAGTGTCTTGCCCAAGGACACAGCGGCAGTGACCAGGATGGCGGGAGCGGGGATCGAACCTGCAACCCTCAAGTCGCTGGCACGGCCACTCTACCAACCGAGCTATACCGCCCCACTAATGTCCACAATTAAACTGCGCAGGATTGAAAATGCACAACAATATTGAAATGACATTATGATAAACAATTTAAAATACAAGTAAAATACATACAGTGTATGTGAGTTACAAAACGGTGGGCGGTCAAGGTACAACGTTTTTGCAGCTTCATTTAAAGTCCAGAAGTATATAATGTGCAGTAGTTTGTATTAAAGTCCACGACTTTAAAGGGGAACTGCATTTTGTTTGGACTTTTGCTTATCTTTCACAAACTTGGAGCCTTAAAAATACAGTCAAACACCTCCATTAGGGTTTTATATGCACTTATATAATAACATTTATTAATTACGTATTTTGATCATTTCGAGCATGCGTGTTGCAGCCATGAAATTCCAAGTTAATTATTATTTACAAAAAAAAAAAATAAAGTTTATGAGTTTAAACACCGGAAAAGGGTGGAGTGCCATCTCCGGGTTGGGGAGGAGACCCTGCCCCAAGTGGAGGAGTTCAAGTACCTAGGAGTCTTGTTCACGAGTGGGGGAAGAGTGGATCGTGAGATCGACAGGCGGATCGGTGCGGCGTCTTCAGTAATGCGAACGTTGTATCGATCCGTTGTGGTGAAGAAGGAGCTAAGCCGGAAGGCAAAGCTCTCAATTTACCAGTCGATCTACGTTCCCATCCTCACCTATGGTCATGAGCTTTGGGTCATGATCGAAAGCATAAGATCACGGGTACAAGCGGCCAAAATGAGTTTCCTCCGCCGGGTGGCGGGGCTCTCCCTTAGAGATAGGGTGAGAAGCTCTGTCATCCGGGAGGAACTCAAAGTAAAGTCGCTGCTTCTCCACATCGAGAGGAGCCAGATGAGGTGGCTCGGGCATCTGGTCAGGATGCCACCCGAACGCCTCCCTAGGGAGGTGTTTAGGGCACGTCCAGTCGGCAGGAGGCCACGGGGAAGACCCAGGACACGTTGGGAATACTATGTCTCCCGGCTGGTCTGGGAACGCCTCGGGATCCCCCGGGAAGAGCTAGACGAAGTGGCTGGGGAGAGGGAAGTCTGGGCTTCCCTGCTTAGGCTGCTGCCCCCGCGACCCGACCTCGGATAAGCGGAAGATGATGGATGGATGGATGGATGGAGTTTAAACATCAAATATCTTGTCTTTGTAGAGCATTCGATTAAATAACGGTTGAAAATTATTTGCAAATTATTGTATTCCGTTTATATTTATATCCAACACGATTTCCCAACTCAAATGGAAACGGGTTTTGTATATCCTGATAATTTACAATATGATAATTAAAAAAGAATTTTGTGTGAGGTGTCTAAATATTTCCACCCCCGACATGTCAATCAAAAAAACAGTGCCCAGTCAGAGCACCCGGGTTAGAATACCTCAATTAACCTCAGAAAAAAAAAAATCCAAGAAATGGATCTTGCTCCATATTCTGCTAATGATGAATTATAATGGCCTGGAGATAATAATCTTAATTATTTGAATCCATTATACTAACTACAAAAGCACTGAGCGAGCGCGGACCTCTGCCAGGCCCTACCTCCCAATAGTAAAGAAGTCCAGACGATAATGCAGACCAGCCCCCTTTTCTCATATTTCCTGAAACATGGATGAAAATCCACCCATACCTTTTTGCGCTAATAAACAAAATGAATCCTCTGTCTTTGTCTCTGTCTGTGGGGCACTACTGTAGCATTAGTGGTGTGTCGTCAGGGCCAACAAGGCCTTCCCTGCTGGAATACCATAACCAGAAATCTTAGTTGGAAAAGTCGGCAAAAATCCCCCCAGGTTCGAGTCCCACATGGAGTGCCACAAGTCGAACCGGGGTGTGATTTTTTAACATTATACCGACTTTTTTTCACTTTTCTCCCCGACTTCCCATGAGACTTTGCTGGGCGTGTTTTGGACATTTTGGGTATCCTGGCCGTGGGACTCATACATGCCAACCCTCCCGGATTTTCCGAGAGACTCCCGAAATTCATCGCCTCTCCCGAAAACCTCCAGGGACAAATTTTCTCCCGAAAATCTCCCGAAATTCAGGCGGAGCTGGAGGCCACGCCCCCCTAGCTCCTTGAGGACCTGAGTGACGTGTCTGAGAGCGTGTCCGCCCAATGACGTTATAACTGTAGAATGATCGAGGGCGAGTTCTTGGTTTCTTATGTGGGTTTATTGTTAGGCAGTTTCATTAACGTCCTCCCAGCGCAGTAACAACACACAACAACAGCAGTCACGTTTACGTCTAACACTCTACCGTAAGGCAGTTCGTCTGCCGTAAACAGCATGTGACACTCTTAAACAGGAAAATAATGCCATCTACTTTACATGATGCACCACAACACCTCCTGGCAACTTCAACCCTTTAATCCTCCTCCATTCACATCCCATCTCCCCGGATTGTAAATAACCTAATGTCCATCCATCCATCCATTTTCTACCGCTTATTCCCTTTCGGGGTCGCGGGGGGCGCTGGCGCCTATCTCAGCTACAATCGGGCGGAAGGCAGGGTACACCCTGGACAAGTCGCCACCTCATCGCAGGGCCAACACAGATAGACAACATTCACACTCACATTCACACAATAGGGCCAATTTAGTGTTGCCAATCAACCTATCCCCAGGTGCATGTCTTTGGAAGTGGGAGGAAGCCGGAGTACCCGGAGGGAACCCACGCATTCACGGGGAGAACATGCAAACTCCACACAGAAAGATCCCGAGCCTGGATTTGAACCCAGGACTGCAGGAACTTCGTATTGTGAGGCAGACACACTAACCCCTCTGCCACCTAATGTAAATAATCGAATATATTTCTAATGTATATACTTGTTCTTATGCTATGCTTTGCTGGCTGTACATATCCTACTAAGTCACACCTACACTGTTTTAATGTCCATTTCTCTGTTGATGCAATGACTGAAGTGCTGATATCAACCAAAGCTCCTCATCCCACCCCCCGGATTGTAAATAATTCAATGTATATACTATGATGATTAACTTGTGTGGTGACTGTATTATGCTGATAGTATATATTTGTACCATGGATTGAATAACGTGGACCCCGACTTAAACAAGTTGAAAAACTTATTGCGGTGTTACCCTCTAGTGGTCAATTGTACGGAATATGTACTGAACAGTGCAATCTACTAATAAAAGTTTCAATCAATCAATCATGCATTTGTGACAATAACATCTACTTTAGAAAGTGCAGTGCACAACTGCGCACACAACAGTTGCAAATATACTACTCCCCTCTTAACCACGCCCCCAAACCACGCCCCCGAAATCGGAGGTCTCAATGTTGGCAAGTACGGTGGGACTCGAACCTGGGTAGGTATTATGAACATTTTTGGAACTTCTGTTGACATTTCCAACTTTTCTCATATTAAAACAGATGACAGCCTAATTGACCTTTGCTGTTTTATTTTTAATGAAACAATAGAAAATACGTACTCATATAGCAGTACACTTGTTATTAGTGACAATATACTTATTTTAAAAGCCTACTGAAATGAGATGTTCTTACTGAAACGGGGATAGCAGGTCCATTCTATGTGTCATACTTGATCATTTCGCGATATTGCCATATTTTCGCTGAAAATATTTAGTAGAGAACATCGACGATAAAGTTTGCAACTTTTGGTCGCTAATAGAAAAGCCTCGCCTTTACCGGAAATCGCAGACGATGACGTCACCGGTTGAGGGCTCCTCATATCCTCACATTGTTTTTAATGGGAGCCTCCAACAAAAAGAACTATTTGGACCGAGAAAACGACAATTTCCCCATTAATTTGAGCAAGGATGAACGATTCGTGTTTGAGGATATTGATAGCGACGGACTAGAAAAAGAACAAAAACGCAATGGCATTGGGACTGATTCAGATGTTTTTAGACACATTTACTAGGATAATTCTGAGAAATCCCTTATCTTTCTATTGTGTTGCTCGTGTTTTAGTGAGTTTAACAGTACCTGATAGTCGGAAGGGTTTGTCCACGGGTGTCTTGAGGCCAGTGTCTGATGGAAGTCGACGGCAGCTGCATGGATGGCACAAGCTCAGCTGATCTCCGGTAAGTGGCGACTTTTTACCACAATTTTCTCACCGAAAACTGCTGGTTGACATTTGGTCGGGATCCATGTTCGCTTGACCGCTCTGTTCCATAGTAAAGTTTGAACTCCGGGAATGTTAAACAAGGAATCACTGTGTGTTTGTGTGGCTAAAGGCTAAAGCTTCCCAACTTTTGCGATCTGCTGCTCAGATCTTCACATGTTTGTTTTTTTCCATCTTTGTTTCATTCTCAGTCTGACCCGTTTACTTCCTGTTTTTGTCCATCACTATGGTTACGCATCAGTCCACCTGTTAGTCTCGCCCCGCACACCTGATACTAATTTTCACCCTCCTATTTAAGCTCACCTTTTCTGTTTACTTATTCTCGGATCCTAATTTGCCCACGCGCAACAGTGACGACTCTCATCATTCTATGTATGTATTTTCTCGCTAGCTCTCACGCTAAGCCACTTTATTTTCCAGCTTTCATGCTGAATGTTTTTTGTTTACTCTTTTGTGTCCTCGTACCAAGTTTTAGTTTTCCTTGTGTTTTATCCTAGCTTTCACGCTAGCGTCTTTTGTTTACCTTTTCTCTTTACACCAGTGTTTTTGTTCATAGCCTTTTATTATTAAATAAATACCCTTTAACTTACCTTGTTGTGTTCATCGCTTCGACGCATCCTTGGGAAAACAACGCCGGCATTACCATGCCGAAGAAGAGTCATCACACCAACTCCATCTTTCTACTCTGACTTCACCATTATCAATTGAACAAATTGCAAAAGATTCAGCAACACAGATGTCC
Organism: Nerophis ophidion; assembly: GCF_033978795.1. Classification (NCBI taxonomy): domain Eukaryota; kingdom Metazoa; phylum Chordata; class Actinopteri; order Syngnathiformes; family Syngnathidae; genus Nerophis; species Nerophis ophidion. The sequence continues at coordinate 13,431,584 of NC_084637.1, read as the reverse complement.
AGAATACTGTGTAATTATGCGGTTAAAGCAGACGACTTTTAGCTGTGTGTGTGCGCAGCGCTAATATTTCCTAACAGTCCGCGACGTCACGCGTACACGTCAGAATTCTGCGACGTTTTCAACAAGAAACTACCTGGAAATTTAAAATTGCAATTTAGTAAACTAAAAAGGCCGTATTGGAATGTGTTGCAATGTTAATATTTCATCATTGATATATAAACTATCAGACTGCGTGGTCGGTAGTAGTGGGTTTCAGTAGGCCTTTAAGGTCTTCTTTGATGTTAGCTCATTTTACTTGTTTTGGAAAGTCTTGACAAGCCAAACTTTCTTGTTCTATTGGCAGACAATTTTGCTTACTTCAAATGAAATACCCCTGACTTTTTGCAGTGAATCAGTCAATAAACAGTTTACTTAAACAGCCCTTAGCGAAAGGGCGGCACAAGCTACAACGACATCCAATGGAAACATCAAGAAACCTTCGAAGGGATGCCAGTGCTGACCCCGGTTCATACGGCAGCTTTCGTTTCCGACGCACGCTTCTCATTAAGGCACCAAAACCGTGGGTTTCTAGCATTACAGGTCCTGGCTGCGTGCACGGGTCCGTCCCCCCCCTGGGCTTGTTATCGATAGCGCTGCCCTGCCCAGGCTCGATACATGTGCGGAGGTTGAGAATTCATTAGAGCCCAGTGGCGCCAGTAAATCTGATGCAGCAAACGACGACTCATGCCTGCTATGATAGCAAGAATTTATTGCAGGGGAGTATTTTACCGCTCCTGTGTGATGCGGGCGTGAGAGCAGCTGTAAATACTGGGGCTCTCTTCGGGGCATTGCCCAGATAACGCTGCCGTTGGTTGGCAGGTTATCTGTGGTCGCAGCGGGGGTGATGTATGCACGCCCGACACGGGAGCGTCCCACATCTCTCGCAGGGTTTGATTCTGTCTTTGCTGATCCGATCAGATCCGGTGTTGAAATAAACGATGATGTGCGGTAAACACTGAGGGGTGTGAGGATATCTCGGTTGGATTCAAAGACTTGCCGCATCACACTGACCTTCAAAACTCTTAAAAAACGCAATTGTTTTTGGCATATAAAACCAGAAGGCTCATACACTGTTAAAAGTGATGTTTGGGTTTTAGTGTGAAAGACTATTGTTGTCGGTTGGGGACATCTCTGTGCTGCTGACCAGTCTATGCTTGGGATGGTCTCCTGCTGGCCCGACTATGGACTGGACTCTCACTATTATGTTAGATCCACAATGGACGGGACTGTCACTATTATATTAGATCCACTATGGACTGGACTCTCACTCTTTATGTTGGATCCACTATGGACTGGACTCACACTCTTTATGTTAGATCCACTATGGACTGGACTCACTATTATCTTCCATCCACTATGGACTGGACTCTCACTATTATTTTTGATCCACTATGGACTGGATTCACACTATTATGTTAGATCCACTATGGACTGGACTCTCACTCTTTATGTTGTATCCACTATGGGCTGGACTTACACTATTATGTTTGATCCACTATGGACTGGACTGTCACTTTTATGTTCGATCCACTATGGACTGGACTCTCACTATTATGTTAGATCCACTATGGACTGGACTTACACTATTATGTTGGATCCACTATGGACTGGACTCTCACTATTGTGTTAGATCCACTATGGACTGGACTCTCACTATTATGTTAGATCCACTATGGACTGGACTCACACTATTATGTTAGATCCACTAATGACTGGACTCCCACTATTATGTTCGATCCACTATGGACTGGACTCACACTATTATGTTAGATCCACTAATGACTGGACTCACACTATTATGTTAGATCCACTATGGACTGGACTCCCACTATTATGTTTGATCCACTATGGACTGGACTCTGACTATTATTTTAGATCCACTATGGACTGGACTCACACTATTATGTTGGATCCACTATGGACTGGACTCACACTATTATGTTAGATCCACTATGGACTGGACTTTCACTATTATGTTTGATCCACTATGGACTGGACTTTCACTATTATGTTTGATCCACTATGGACTGGACTCTCACTATTATATTAGATCCACTATGGACTGGACTCTCACTATTATGTTAGATCCACTATGGACTGGAATCTCACTATTATGTTAGATCCACTATGGACTGGACTCTGACTATTATGTTAGATCCACTACAGACTGGACTCTCACTATTTTGTTAGATCCACTATGGACTGGACTCTGACTATTATGTTTGATCCACTATGGACTGGACTCACACTATTATGTTAGATCCACTACGGACTGGACTCTCACTATTTTGTTAGATCCACTACGGACCGACATAATGGATATGTGTAGCCTGCACTTTGATGCGTCTCAAGTAAACAACGCCAACATTTTATATGTTCCATTGAAAATATAGAACATTACACTGCAAAAAGTCAATGTTCAAAAACAAGAATACAAAATGAGGGTTATTTTACTTGAACAACCCATAATTATCTGCCAATAGAACAAGAAAATTCAGCTTGTCAAGACTTTCCAAAACCAGTAAAATTAGCTAACCTCAATGAACCCAAAAATACCTTAAAATAAGTGCACTTTTCTTGGTAGAAACAATAAATTGACCTTTTTACTCCATCCGTCCATCCATTTTCTACAACTTGTCCCTTTTGGCGTCGCGAGGGTTGCTGGGGCCTATCCTAGCTGCATTCGGGCGGAAGACGGCGCACACCCTGGACAAGTCGCCCCTCATCGCAGACCTTTTTGCTCAATATGTTGAAAAGAATTCTTAAATGGTAGTGCTAGTGAGGTGGCAGCTTGCTGCGGGGTTTGTTTTCCCGGGATGCAAATGTACTACTCCGGACCAGGCGTGAAGGTAGGAACATATTTAATTATTCACTACAAACATAACATAAACTACGACGTGGAAAAAACACAAAACTGTGGCATGAATCAACAAAACTTACTTGGCATGAAAACGAACAGCATGAACTGTGGCATGAACAGAGCAGCGTGAACTTATCATGAAAGGAGCAGCATGAACTATGGCATGAACACAAGCAATGTCGCCAGACCGACTGACTGGCAAGGGAGGTTTAAATAGTCTCTTGATTAGAGACAGGTGAGCGTCCGAACACCATGGCAACCAGAACAAACAAGAGTGCACCAAAAAACAGGAACTAATGGAGTTCAAAACAAGAGAAAAATAACAAAAAATATAATCCAGACCACCGAACATGACAGTGTTTTACATATAGAAAAACGAATAATAATATAAATCCTTAAATTCAGGCTACATGGAAAAAGATCAAAAATAGACCATTCATCGGCGGTGCGCCCTATAGTCCGGAAAATACGGTACAGTTGCATCTCAACCTACAAGCACATTGAATTCCACAACTTAAAGGCCTAATAAAATGGGATTTTCTTATTTAAACGGGGATAGCATTCCATTCTATGTGTCATACTTGATTATTTCGCGATATTTTTGCTGAAAAGATTTAGTAGAGAACATCGACGATAAAGTTCGCAACTTTTGGTCGCTAATAGAAAAGCCTTGCCTTTACCGGAAGTCACAGACGACGTCATCCGTTGATGGCTCCTCACATCCTCACATTGTTTTTAATGGGAAACTCCAACAAAAAAAGCTATTCGGACCGAGAAAACGACAATTCCACCATTAGTTTGAGCGAGGATGAAAGATTCCTGTTTGGGGATATTGATAGCGACGGACTAGAAAAAAAAAAAAAAAAACACGATTGCATTGGTACGGATTCAGATGTTTTTAGACACATTTACTAGGATTATTCTGGGAAATCCCTTATATTTCTATTGTGTTGCTAGTGTTTTAGTGAGAGTATTAGTACCTGATAGTCGGAAGGGTGTGTCCACGTGTGTCTTGAGGCCAGTGTCTGATGGAAGCTGTATGGACGGCACAAGCTCAGCTGATCTCCGGTAAGTGGCGACTTTTTACCACAATTTTCTCACCGAAAACTGCTGGTTGACATTTGGTCTGGATCCATGTTTGCTTGACCCCTCTGATCCATAGTAAAGCTTCACCTCCGGGAATTTTAAACAAGGAATCACCGTGTGTTTGTGTGGCTAAAGGCTAAAGCTTCCCAACTCCATCTTTCTACTTTTCTCCATTATTAATTGAACAAATTGCAAAAGATTCAGCAACACAGTTGTCCAAAATACTGTGTAATTATGCGGTTAAAGCAGACGACTTTTAGCTGTGTGTGTGCGCAGCGTTAATATTTCCTTACAGTCCGAGACATCACGCGTACACGTCAGCATTCCGCGACGTTTTCAACAAGAAACTACCGGGAAATTTAAAATTGCAATTTAGTAAACTAAAAAGGCCGTATTGGCATGTGTTGCAATGTTAATATTTCATCATTGATATATAAACTATCAGACTGCGTGGTTGGTAGTAGTGGGTTTCAGTAGGCCTTTAATATAATACAGTAGTAATTCAAAGTAGCCATGCTCATTGAAATGCATTGAAATCCATTCAATCCAGGCCTTGGCCCCCCCAAAACAGCATCCTTTTAAAATGCACAATGCCTTTAAAAAAAAGACTATTGCATGAGAAAAACTGTTTGAAAAACAACCCAGTTGTAATCCATTGTACTTCAGCAATTCCTCTTAGATCCAACATGTAGATCCAACAAGTGTCCGAAAAGTCGAGTGTGGTCACTAAGGTTGAGCGTGCACCAAATAATGATGCGGAAAAAGAAAATATTCCTACTTTTGCTAGTTTCAAGAAGAGGACACTTTTCAGTACAGCTTCAGGCGTGCGCCATGGGTGGAATAGTAAGGCTCAGCAAAAGTGACATTTTTTTCCTAACTGACATTTTTCTGTTAGAAAAAAAAATGAAGCAAATGTTTAAATCTGAGCTACATGTGGCTGTCACGTCTATGAGGTGAGTGCCGACTTAATGGCATAGCGAGCTCCCTTTTTGAGAAGTGCCCTGCTCCCTTGTTGTTGTCATAATTATGATGTCTGATCCTCAAAACTAATTGTGTATCGAAGTTGTTGAACACAAAAATTGTGCATCCAGCTTTTTGAGAACCACACTACACGTAGTTGGCCATACTGTACCTCACCTAAGGGTCTGATAATAATTTCTGCAATTCTAAGTATTTTTATATTGTAGAGAAGGCTGCGGTCCCCTCCAAGGTTTCTCCTCGCATCCCATTGGGTTGAGTTTTTTCTAGCCCTGATGTGGGATCTGAGCCCAGGATGTCGTTGTGGCTTGGGCAGCCCTTTGAGACACTTATTCATTGTGTTCACCTGTCTCTGATTAGTGCTCTCCCGCTCACCTGCTTTCCCCGGCACTAATCAGAGGCGGTATTTAAGCTTGTCTTTGCCAGTCAGTCGGCCTGGCGTCATTGTTCGATTCATGCCGTGTCCACGTAAGTGTTATTGGTTTCATGCCACAGTTTCATGTTGTCCCATGCCATAGTCCATGCTAAGTGTTTAGCTTCTATGCTTCTGGGTTAAGTTTTTTTTTCGTTCATTAGCTTCTCATGTGATCGGCACGCTTTTCTTTTGTTTGGTTCCTATCTTGTAGTGAGGGGATGATGAGGTGTCATGAAGCGTTTCGACACATTGCAAAACTGTATTGATATTGTGTCACTACATACTGATATCTGCTGGACTCAACTGACACTAGTATATACAAACCCCGTTTCCATATGAGTTGGGAAATTGTGTTAGATGTAAATATAAACGGAATAGAATAATTTGCAAATCCTTTTCAATCCATATTCAGTTGAATGCACTACAAAGACAAGGTATTTGATGTTCAAACTCATAAACTTAATTTTTTCCCCCGCAAAAAATAAATAACTTAGAATTTCATGGCTGCAACACGTGCCAAAGTAGTTGGGAAAGGGCATGTTCACCACTATGTTACATCACCTCTTCTTTTAACAACACTCAATAAATGTTTGGGAACTGAGGAAACTAATTGTTGAAGCTTTGAAAGTGTAATTATTTCCCATTCTTATTTTATGTAGAGCTTCAGTCATTCAACAGTCTGGGGTCTCCGCTGTCGTATTTTACGAACGTTGTTCTTAAACTGTTTGACTATTTGCTCACACAGTTGTGGACAAAGGGGTGTACCTCGCCCCATCCTTTCTTGTGAAAGACTGAGCATTTTTTGGGAAGCTGTTTTTATACCCAATCATGTTACCCACCTGTTCCCAATTAGCCTGCACACCTGTGGGATGTTCCAAATACGTGTTTGATGAGGATTCCTCTACTTTATCAGTATTTATTGCCACCACCTCTCCGAAATTATTTGTCACGTGTTGCTGGCATCAAATTCTAAAGTTAATGATTATTTGCAAAAAAAAAAAGTTTATCATTTTGAACATCAAATATGTTGTTTTTGTAGTATATTCAACTGAATATGGGTTGAAAATGATTAGCAAAACCGTTTATATTTACATCTAACACAATTTCACAGAATTTGATGCCAGCAAAACGTTACAAAGAATTCGGGAAAGGTGGCAATAAATACTGATAAAGTTGTGGAATGCTCATCAAACACGTATTTGGAACATCCCACAGGTGTGCAGGCTAATTGGAAACAGGTGGGTGCCATGATTGGGTATAAAAACAGCTTCCCAAAAAAATGTTCCAACTTTCACAAGAAAGGATAGGGCGAGGTACACCCCTTTGTCCACAACTGCATGAGCAAATAGTCAAACAGTTTAAGAACAACGTTTCTCAAAGTGCAATTGCAAGAAATTTAGGGATTTCAACATCTACGGTCCATAAAATCATCAAAAGGTTCAGAGAATCTGGAGAAATCACTCCACGTAAGCAGCATGGCCGGAAACCAACATTCAATGACCTTCGATCCCTCAGACGGCACTGTATCAAAAACCGACATCAATCTCTAAAGGATATCACCACATGGGCTCAGGAACACTTCAGAAAACCACTGTCACTAAATACAGTTGGTCGCTACATCTGTAAGTGCAAGTTAATGCTCTACTATGCAAAGCGAAAACTATTTATCAACAACATCCAGAAATACAGCCGGCTTCTTTGGGCCCGAGATCATCTAAGATGGACTGATGCAAAGTGGAAAAGTGTTCTGTGGTCTGACGAGTCCACATTTCAAATTGTTTTTGGAAATATTCGACATTGTGTCATCCGGACCAAAAGGGAAGCAAACCATCCAGACTGTTATCGACGCAAAGTAAACTGAAGTCATGGTGTTGCTGGTTAGTAGATTGATGGTACTTATCAGCTCCTACAAAGCTTTTGGAAGCATTCCACTTTTCCCCTTGGCCGCTGCTGGGGCCACCTTCATCGATTTGTAAATGTACGATTCACAATCCGTCTCCTTTTCTTTTCATTTGAGCGATCGGCGAGACGGCTGGAGCGGCGCCCAGAGGCTGAACTCCATGGATGGACTCCATTGTCTCGCGCTTTATTCATCCCTCATTGGGCAGGAGAGGAGGAGACCCTCACATTCTTTTTTTTTTTTTTTTCCCCCATTCAAAATGATTTGGTCATTTTTCAAACTTCCACCCTTTCCAGATTTTTCAACCTATTCAAACCATTCCACCTTCAACACATTCTACCATTAAATTTACTATATTTACAAGTTTAATAAAATTCCAGGATTTTCCAGAATTCCTTCTTTTCCAAAGCCTTATTTACACCCTTTTTTCTGGCGACTACTCCTTCCACATTTTTCAACGCATTTCAACCGTTCTACCGTCAAAACATTCCTCTCAACCAGGGCAAAAAACGGAATCGTTTTTTTGAACTGGAAAATTTTGATTAGATTAGATAGCACTTTATTCATTCCGTCAGGAGAGTTCCTTCAGGAAAATTACAATTTTCAGCACAATCCCATTCAAGATCAGACAAACATTACAGGGAGACAAAACAGGATTGCTGACGGGTCTGCCGGCTTCCAGCGCCCCTTACAAAAAAAGATGAAATACAGGTAAACAAGGGGGGAGGAATACCATTTTTTAATTCCACATGTTACTTCTTCAACAGTTCTTCACCGATTTAAAAAATGTTCAACACCAACCAATTCAACTCATACAGACCAGGTTTTTTCACGATTGGACTCCGCACAGGCCGCTATCTGTCGTGGAGTTGAGTTTATACCTAAATGGATACATGGATGATACAGCAGAGGATTGGGAGAATGTCATGTGGTCGGATGAAACCAAAATAGAACTTTTTGGCATAAACTCAACTCGTCGTGTTTGGAGGAAGAAGAATACTGAGTTGCATCCCATGAACACCACACCTACTGTAAAGCATGGTGGTGGAAACATCATGCTTTGGGGCTGTTTTTGTGCTATGGGGACAGGACGATTGATCCGTGTTAAGGAAAGAATGAATGGGGCCATGTATTGTGAGATTTTGAGCCAAAACCTCCTTCCATCAGTGAGAGCTTTGAATGGTTGACCAAATACTTATTTTCCACCATCATTTACAAATAAATTCTTTAAAAAATCCTACAATGTGAATTCCTGGATTTTTTTTTCACATTCTGTCTCTCACAGTTGAAGTGTATCTATGATGAAAATTACAGACCTCTGTCATCATTTTAAGTGGGAGAACTTGCACAATCGGTGGCTGACTAAATACTTTTTTGCCCCACTGTATGCGCACTGATTGATTGAAAGAGCACCCACTTGGCGCGATGATGTCATGTTGTCGATGGGAAAATGCATTTTTAGACCATATGATTTTCCTGAGCGGCTAGGAGACCCCGAGTGTAACAAGCGGTCGACTTGTTGCCTTCCATTAGGAAAAATATATATATTTTTTTTAGTATAAGTTTACTGGTTTCAAGAAATGTAATGCCGAACACATATGGTTATGTCAGGATAATGGCACTAGTATTTACTTAATTTAAGAATATTTTTCAACACATTGAGCAAAAAGTGCACTTATTAGTGAGAATATACTTATTTTAAAGGTATTTTGGGGTTCAATGAGGTTAGCTAATTTGACTTGTTTTGGAAAGTCTTGAAAAGCCAAATTTTCTTGTTCTATTGACAGATAATTTTGCTTCGTTGAAATAAAATACCCCTCATTTTTGTATTTTTTTTTGAGTGGAGTGGAGGGCATGGAGTTGACCATCTCAGTCCAAATAAACAAGAAGTGAGCATACATGGGCTTTATGGGTTTATGATTCATTGTACGATTGTGGAACAGTCAATATATTCCCATTAGGGTTGTATGGTATACAGGTATTAGTACAATGAATCATATTCGGTACAATACTGCAGTGTTTTTCAACCTTTTTTGAGCTAAAGCTGTAACGCCGGTTCGGCATCGTGGTACCGGGTTCGATTCCCTCGTGGATGCGTCAAACGAAGAACACAACAAAGGTAGGATCTAACAAGTTTATTAACAAAAGGTGAGCTCTGAACAAAAACACTTGAGCTAATAAAAAGGGAAACAAAAGACGCTAGCGTGAAAGCTAGGAAATATAAAGAACTAAGACTTGGCATGAAGGCATAAAAAGTAAAAACAAAGATGATTAGCATGTGAGCTAAAGATGACTAGGTGGCTGAGCTAATGAGCTAGCGAGAAAAGCATACCTGACGTTACGTTGCGTGAAAACAAACTACAGTCCCAGAAAGAATAAACAGAAGAGGCTGGCTTATAAAGGGAAGGTGATTAGCAGAGAACAGGTGTGCAGGAACCGGGAGTAACAGCTGAAACTAATAAGTAACCATGGTGATGGACTAAACGGGAAATAAACGGATCAAACTGAGAATGAGAACGAAGATGGAAAAAAAAACAATAATATGTGAAGATCCGAGTTACGGATCGCAACAAAGGCACATGCTTTTCATTGAAAAAATCCAGAGGCACACCACCATTAGAAAATAATTTAAAATGAAACTTAATAGCCGATACTGACAATAAAAAGTTGTTCTTGCAATTGTTGGATATTACTTTAAAGCACAGGTGTCAAACTCAAATACAGAGTGGGCCGACATTTAAAACTGAACAAAGCCGCGGGCCAAGCTTGAACAAATTAACCTTTTAATAGGGACCCAAACAAATTTTGCATTGAATATTGAACAAGCAAGACTTATATAATTTTATAGTGACAAGCAAAATTGAGTTTCAAATAATAATGATATCCATCCATCCATTTTCTACCGCTTATTCCCTTTCTGGGTCGCGGGGGGCGCTGGCGCCTATCTCAGCTACAATCGGGCGGAAGGCGGGTTACACCCTGGACAAGTCGCCACTTCATCGCAGGGCCAACACAGATAGACAGACAACATTCACACTCACATTCACACACTAGGGCCAATTTAGTGTTGCCAATCAACCTATCCCCAGGTGCATGTCTTTGGAAGTGGGAGGAAGCCGGAGTACCCGGAGGGAACCCACGCATTCACGGGGAGAACATGCAAACTCCACACAGAAAGATCCCGAGCCCGGATTTGAACCCAGGACTGCAGGACCTTCGTATTGTGAGGCAGACGCACTAACCCCTCTGGCACCGTGAAGCCCATAATAATAATGATAATAATTCAAAAATATCAATGGCATATCAAAAATACAATTTTAATAACAATTGAATGCCTCTTTTCTCTTTGCAGCTTTCTGAGGTGAATATCAAAAGAAACTTTTTTCCACAGGCTAGTAATACATTTTAAAATAAAATAATAATGAATGAATGAATCAAATATTCAGGCCTTTTTACTGCTCAGTTCGCAACACACTGATCTAATCTGATGTGCCCAAGCCAGTGCAGAGGTGTTTGTCATTCTTTTTTGGTGTGGGTTCACCGTGTGGCGCATATTTGTAACCGTGTAAAAGTTGTTTTTACGGCCACCCTCAGTTTGACCTGTATGGCTGTTGACTAAGTATGCCCTACATTCACTTAGGTATGTGTAGAAGCTACAAATATTACGTGACTGTGCCGGCACGCTGTTTGTAAAGAGGACAGGTTGTAGGGGAGGTCAAAGGGAGTACCTTTAAGACACGCCCCCAGTATTGTTGTCCGGTTGGAATTCGGGAGAATAGTTGCCCCGGGAGATTTTCGGGGGGGTTGGCCAGTATACGTATTAGCGGTGAATGCGGTGTATAATACCGGCGGGCCAGCTCTAATGTTAATTTGATATTGCCACAAGGGCCAAATGAAATTAAAAAGCCAGAGTTTGACACCCATGCTTTAAAACATAACCAAGCATGCATCACTATAGCTCTTATCTCAAAGTAGGTGTACTGTCACCACCTGTCACTTCACGCCGTCACTTATTTTGAGTGTTTTGCTGTTTTCCTGTGTGTAGTGTCCTATTTTGGTGGCTTTTCCTGTTTTGTTGGTGTTTTCCTGTTGCAGTTTCATGTTTTAGCAATCAAGACTATTGAAGTTGTTGCTATCCTTCTTTGTGTGGACATTGTCATGTCATGTACGGATGTACTGTGTGGACGCCGTCTCTGCTCCACAGTAAGTCTTTGCTGTCGTCCAGCATTCTGTTTTTGTTGAGCTAGTATGTCCCCCTCCAACCAATAACGTCACAAACACGCGTCATCATTCCACGACGTTTTCAACAAGAAACTCCGCGGGAAATTTAAAATTGCAATTTAGTAAACTAGAAAGGCCGTATTGGCATGTGTTGCAATGTTAATATTTCATCATTGATATATAAACTATCAGACTGCGTGGTCGGTAGTAGTGGGTTTCAGTAGGCCTTTAACTCTTCTTAGCACACGTCATAACACACCTGGTCTGCCAGAGAACAAGAAAATTGAGCAGGGGGGGATTTCATTGTTGCCAACTAAGCGACTTTGTCACTATAATTAGTGAGTAATCTTTCAAAAAAGCAACTATAGTGAAAAATCTGGTAAAGAGACTTTTGGAGAGTGATATGAAAGCACGTTTCTCTCTTCTCAACACGCAACTTTTCTAATATGAAAGCCCTCGCAGGTGGCTTTGTCTTGTTTGTGACAAAAAAAAACAAAAAAAAACTAATCGAATACACAGTTCATTTGTACCTCTAAATACATGTTTTTCTGTCACGTTTTTTGACTCACTTCATGCACGTTATTCTTCTCAGCCACAGCGTCCATTACAATTACATGCAAATTGCGTCATCGTTGCCAATTATGTAAATTGGACAATGACAACAATTTTTGTCCATTTCTGCTCATTCAGTGTGGGTTTCTGTTTTTTTTTTTTAAATCTGTGACTGGAAGAAGTGGATCGACCAAACTTCCTATGTCTTTTACGGTGATGCCTGCTTTTACCTGTACGGTTATGGTGCTTTTCAAAGGCGTAGAAAAAACACTGATTAGAGTGCAATATGCAATATTTCCAATGCGTAATCCATCCATCCATCCATCCATCCATCCATCATCTTCCGCTTATCAAAGGTCGGGTCGCGGGGGCAACAGCCTAAGCAGGGAAACCCAGACTTCCCTCTCCCCAGCCACTTCGTCTAGCTCTTCCCGGGGGATCCCGAGGCGTTCCCAGGTCAGCCGGGAGACATAGTCTTCCCAACGTGTCCTGGGTCTTCCCCGTGGCCTCCTACCGGTTGGACGTGCCCTAAACACCTCCCTAGGGAGGCGTTCGGGTGGCATCCTGACCAGATGCCCGAACCACCTCATCTGGCTCCTCTCGATGTGAAGGAGCAGCGGCTTTACTTTGAGTTCCTCCCGGATGACAGAGCTTCTCACCCTATCTCTAAGGGAGAGCCCCGCCACACGGCGGAGGAAACTCATTTCGGCCGCTTGTACCCATGATCTTATCCTTTCGGTCATGACCCAAAGCTCATGACCATAGGTGAGGATGGGAACGTAGATCGACCGGTAAATTGAGAGCTTTGCCTTCCGGCTCAGCTCCTTCTTCACCACAACGGATCGGTACAACGTCCGCATTACTGAAGACGCCGCACCGATCCGCCTGTCGATCTCACGATCCACTCTTCCCTCACTCGTGAACAAGACTCCTAGGTACTTGAACTCCTCCACTTGGGGCAGGGTCTCCTCCCCAACCCGGAGATGGCACTCCACCCTTTTCCGGGCGAGAACCATGGACTCGTAATCCAGACCTTAAATAGTTAAAGTACCAACGATTGTCACACACACGCTAGGTGTGGTGAAATGTGTCCTTTGCATTTGACCCATCCCCTTGTTCTGGGAGATGAGGGGAGCAGTGAGCAGCAGCGGTGGCCACGCCCGGGAATCATGTTTGGTGATTAAACCCCCAATTCCAACTCTTGATGCTGAGTGCCAAGCAGGGAGGTAATGGGACCCATTTTTATAGTCTTTGTTATGACTCGGCCGGGGTTTGAACTCACAACCTACCGATCTCAACCACAAGGCCACTGAGCAGGACTTGTTATAATAAAATAAAAATAATTAAAAAAAAATTAAATAATAAAGAGGTAGGTGTTTTTCCATACCAACTTGAGGAATTTCACTTGATCAAACCTATTTTAAAACTTCAATTGACAGATTAATAAAATATGTATGCCTTGTGCTGATATTGGTTTAGGCCAGGGTTGGCAACCCAAAATGTTGAGAGAGCCATACTGGACCCATCCATCCATCCATTTTATACCGCTTATTCCCTTTCGGGGTCGCGGGGGGCGCTGGCGCCTATCTCAGCTACAATCGGGCGGAAGGCGGGGTACACCCTGGACAAGTCGCCACCTCATCGCAGGGCCAACACAGATAGACAGACAACATTCACACTCACATTCACACACTAGGGCCAATTTAGTGTTGCCAATCAACCTATCCCCAGGTGCATGTCTTCGGAGGTGGGAGGAAGCCGGAGTACCCGGAGGGAACCCACGCATTCACGGGGAGAACATGCAAACTCCACACAGGAAGATCCCGAGCCTGGATTTGAACCCAGGACTGTATGAACTTCGTATTGTGAGGCAGACGCACTAACCCCTCTGCCCCCGTGAAGCCCCATACTGGACCAAAAATGCAAAAAAGTAATCCGTCTGGAGCTGCAAAAAATGTATTATATAAGTTTTATAAGGATGGCAACACATGATGTAAGTGGCTATATTAGCCTACTATCAAAATGACTATGTGTCGCAGGCTGACGCGAATCTTCGTTGACAGAAATGTTGAAATTTAAAAACAATTTCTACACATTTTTTGGGGAAAACATTAGTAAAACTATTCAGAGGGTGAGATAACTCCTGGAAATGACTGTCTTAGAAAGGCCAAAGGCATAGATATGTGTCCAAATTAAAAGTAATGGCAGAATGTCTTCTTCTAATGGATTTATTACAACCTTTGCAAGCTGGCTAATGTTTGCTGTGGTCTGGAACAACATGGCACACTAACAACTATCAGAAATGTAGCCAATTACATAGAGCTAATGTGTCATGAGGGCTTCACGGTGGCAGAGGGGTTAGTGCGTCTGCCTCACAATACGAAGGTCCTGCAGTCCTGGGTTCAAATCCAGGCTCGGGATCTTTCTGTGTGGAGTTTGCATGTTCTCCCCGTGAATGCGTGGGTTCCCTCCGGGTACTCCGGCTTCCTCCCACTTCCAAAGACATGCACCTGGGGATAGGTTGATTGGCAACACTAAAATTGGCCCTAGTGTGTGAATGTGAGTGTGAATGTTGTCTGTCTATCTGTGTTGGCCCTGCGATGAGGTGGCGACTTGTCCAGGGTGTACCCCGCCTTCCGCCCGATTGTAGCTGAGATAGGCACCAGCGCCCCCCGCGACCCCGAACGGGAATAAGCGGCAGAAAATGGATGGATGGATGGATGGATAATGTGTCATGAGACATGCAGAACTAAATTACATACAATGAGGATGAACGTAAAGGATATTAAATGAGCTCAAATATACCTACAGATAAGGCATAATGATGCAATATGTACATACAGTTAGCTTAAATAGCATGCTAGCATGGATTAGCTTTCAGTCATATGCTTGATTAGCACTCCAACAAGTCAATAACATCAACAAAGCTAATTTTTGTGCATTCACGTACAGTATAAAGCGTTTGGTGGACAAAATGAGACAAAGGAGTGGAAGATTATACATGTAAACAAACTGTTGCAACACAGACAAATCAACTAACTACACAGATGATATACGTAAATGAAATTAAATGAGCTCAAATATACCTACAGAATCAGAATCAGACACACTTTATTAATCCCCAAGGAGGAAATACAAATTTTCAGCACAATCCCATTCAAGATCAGACAAACATTACAGGGAGACAGAACAGGATCACTGACGGGTCTGCCAACTTCCAGAAACCCCTTACAAAAGAGGTGAGATACAGGTAAACAAGTGTGTGTGTGTGTGTATTCATGACACATCCTGACTATTTTATACACCCCGCTAGCAGCAAACCCCGCCACCCCCCTGTGCGTCGGTAAGGTGGGCGGGGTTTGGGGCGCGGGGATGTAAAATATATTCAGGCCGTGTCATGGATACAAATGATTATGGGTATTTGTTGTGTTGCGTTTATGTTGTGTTACTGTGAGGATGTCCTCCTGAAATGTGTTTGTCAATCGTGTTGGGTGTGGCTTCACAGCGTGGCGCATATTAGTAAGTGTTAAAGTTGTTTATATCACAACCATCGGTGTACTCTGTATCACCCAGTATGCCTTTCAATCTTGAATGTGCAATTGCGGAAGCTGCACACAACAT
This sequence comes from Nerophis ophidion, assembly GCF_033978795.1. Taxonomy (NCBI): domain Eukaryota; kingdom Metazoa; phylum Chordata; class Actinopteri; order Syngnathiformes; family Syngnathidae; genus Nerophis; species Nerophis ophidion. The sequence continues at coordinate 13,415,912 of NC_084637.1, read as the reverse complement.
GTTGCCGGACTAACAATCGGTTTGAACATGTTGTTGAAGGTGTCTAAGGCTTCACAGCACGCCCATATTCTTGTCATCAGGATGAACTATTGGATAGTCGCGGGAACGTTAGCGGCTCTAATTGTCATCATTGCTCTGTGAAAAAGGTTTAAATAGCTCTGTGAGTGGTAACGGCGGACAACCTCAGATGTATTTCAGCGGGCGGTTGGCGGGCGGGTACGGTCCTGATAAAATGTTGGTTCGGGTGGACGGCAGGTGGATGACGACTTTGGTGATGCGGATGCGGATGATATAATTGCCTATCCGCGCATCTCTAGTATCCGACTAAGTTAATCGGGCGCTTTCGGGCTGTCAGCACAAGATGATTTGATGGCAGACTCTAAATTATTCACATAGAGCACAGGCAGAGATACTTACTCTATTTTGGAGCATTGCTGACTAATAAATCACCTCCTCCTGACAGTTGGATCTTGTGACCTTTGAAACCTCGAGTCTAAACCGTCTGACCATTAACTCTCAGTCCTGCCTTTAGATTCAACAAGGCATTAAGTGAAACATCCAGAAACTGCAAGACGGAAACTTACCAAAAAAAAAAAAGACTGCGGAAGACAGAAAGGGACTTTTAGTCATTGAAAAGGAGTTTAGCGCTTTAATGAGTAATAGCTATGCAGACACAGATGTCCTTGAACTAAATATCCTCTGTTAATCTGTGGGCAGCTTGTCAACCAAGCATTGATTGAGCTTGAAGTGGCGATGAAGAGACAGTTAGTGTGTACTGAGAGAGAGAGAGAAACACATTATTCCACCAATGAGTTTCAAAAAGCGGCTCAGTAAGGGAAACTCACGGAGAAACTTGATTCTTAAAGAAGTTTTGACTTTACTGGAATCCGCACCACATGCGGGCCAAAGATCCTATGAGAGCTCAATCTAATCTGCTCAATGGACCGTGTGAAGAAACAATTCAACAGCTGTGGCACCGAGCCATCACATGAAGCTCACATTCCACCTCTTTCTGTCACTGCCGCCAAACTCTGATGCAAGTGACATATTATAGCTGGAGGACAATCATCCTCTGGTAAGGAAACACCCTCTTAAGCAACTCAACGCTAAGGAAACGGAAATGCTGATTATCGGTCTTGCTCGACACCGACACCTATTCAATAATACCACCTTAAAGGGGAACAATATCACAATTTCAAAAGGGTTAAAAACAATAAAAAATCAGTTCCCAGTGGCTTGTTGTATTTTTTGAAGTTTGTTTCAAAATTTTACCGGTCCCGGAATATCCCTAAAAAAAAGCTTTGCAGTACTTGATTTGACTATCCATTTCCCTGTGACGTCATACAGTGCCGCCAATGTAAACAAACAACGGCGAATACCACAACAAGATATAGCAACATTAGCTCGGATTTCAGCGACTTAAGCGATTTAACAGATTACGCATGTATTGAAACGGATGGTTGGAGTATGAAAGTATTGAAGAAGAAACTGAAGCTATTGACTCTATTCATAGCCATAGCATGGCCGAATAGCTGCATCGCCGGTAAAATGTGCGGACCAAACGATCAGGACTTTTGCATCTCGTGACACTGGAGCAACTTAAATCCGTCGATTGGTAAGTGTTTTTTTCGCATTAAATGTGGGTGGAAGTAAACGTAATATAGTTGCAAATGCATCTGCAGGTTATCCATACATCTCTGTACCATGTCTGCTTTAGCACCGCCGGTAAATAGCATGTTAGCATCGATTAGCTGGCAGTCAACATCAACAAAACTCACCTTTGTGAATTCGTTGAGTTTATAGTTGCAAATGCATCTGCAGGTTATCCAAAAAACCTCTCTGTGCCATGTCTGCTTTAGCACCGCCGGTAAATAGCATGTTAGGTCGATTAACATAGCATGTTAGCATCGATTAGCTTGCAGTCACGCCGCAACCAAATATGTCCGATTAGCACATAAGTCAACATCGTTGAATTTATCGTTGCAAATGCATCTGCAGGTTATCCATACATCTCTGTGCCATGTCTGTCATCGCCGGTAAAATGTGGAGACACTCCCGCACATTCAATGGGGGTCTGGCGGCAGACACTTTCGCATCTTCGGGCCAGTGGTGCAACTTGAATCCCTCCCTGTTAGTGTTGTTACACCCTCTGACAACACAGCGACGAGGCATGATGTCTCCAAAGTTCCAAAAAATAGTCGAAAAAACGGAAAATAACAGAGCTGAGACCCAATGTTTGTAATGTGTTGAAAATGAAAATGGCGGGTGTATTACCTCGGAGACGTCACGTTCTGACGTCATCGCAAAAAGAGCGATAAACAGAAAGGCGTTCAATTCGGCAAAATTCACCCATTTAGAGTACGGAAATCGGTTAAAAAAATATGGTCTTTTTTCTGCACCATCAAGGTATATATTGACGCCTACATAGGTCTGGTGATAATGTTCCCCTTTAACATTTGACAACCAAACAATTACACAAGGTGACTCGGTAAAGAATCGGCGTATTATCTTCGACCCAACTCTCTTGTTTGAGTAACACATTAAGACTGTTACTATAACAACCTACTTTCATCTACATAATATCACTAAAATTTGTTCCATTGTGTCCACGCTGAGATCATTATTAATGCATTCGTTACGTCTCGTCTACTCTAACGTGTTATTTTCGGATCTCCCCATGTCTAGCATTAAAAGATTACAGTTGGTACAAAATGCGGCTGCTAGACTTCTGACAAGAACAAGAAAGTTTGATCATATTACGCCTGTACTGGTTGACCTGCACTGGCTTCCTGTGCACTAAAGATGCGACTTCAACGTTTTACTACTTACGTATAAAACACTAAACGTTCGAGCTCCATCCTATCTTGCTGATTGTATTGTACCATATGTCATACTTGCCAAACTTTGTCCACAACTGCGTGAGCAAATAGTCAGACAGTTAAAGAACAACGTTTCCTCAAAGTGCAATTGCAAAAAATTTAGGGATTTCAACATATACGCTCCATAATATCATCAAAAGATTCAGAGAATCTGGAGAAATCACTCCACGTAAGCAGCATGGCCGGAAACCAACATTGAATGACCGTGACCTTTGATCCCTCATACGGCACTGTATCAAAAACCAACATCAATCTCTAAAGGATATCACCACATGGGCTCAGGAACACTTCAGAAAACCACTGTCACTAAATGCAGTTTGTCGCTACATCTGTGAGTGCAAGTTAAAGCTCTACTATGCAAAGTGAAAGCCATTTATCAACAACATCCAGAAACGCCGCCGGCTTCTCTGGAGCCGAGATCATCTAAGGTGGACTGATGTAAAGTGGAAAAGTGTTCTTGTGGTCTGACGAGTCCAAATTTCAAATTGTTTTTGGAAATATTCGACATTGTGTCATCCGGACCAAAGGGGAAGCGAACCTTCCAGACTGTTATCGACACAAAGTTCAAAAGCCAGCATCTGTGATGGTATGGGGGTGCATTAGTGCCCAAGGCATGGGTAACTTACACATCTGTGAAGGCACCATTAATGCTGAAAGGTACATACAGGTTTTGGAACAACATATGCTGCCATCCATGCTGCTTTTTCATGGACGCCCCTGCTTATTTCAGCAAGACAATGCCAAGCTACATTCAACACGTGTTACAACAGCATGGTTTCGTAAAAAAAAGAGTGTGGGTACTTTCCTGGCCCGCCTGCAGTCCAGACCTGTGTCCCATGGAAAATGTGTGGCGCATTATGAAGCCTAAAATACGACAGCGGAGACCCCGGACTGTTGAACGACTGAAGCTCTACATAAAACAAGAATGGGAAAGAATTCCACTTTCAAAGCTTCAACAATTAGTTTCCTCAGTTTCCAAACGTTTATTGAGTGTTGTTAAAAGAAAAGGTGATGTAACACAGTGGTGAACATGCCTTTTCCCAATTATCTTGGCACGTGTTGCAGCCATGAAATTCTAAGTTTATTATTATTTGCAAAAAATAAAAAATAAAGTTTATGAGTTTGAACATCAAATATGTTGTCTTTGTAGTGCATTCAACTGAATATGGGTTGAAAATGATTTGCAAATCATTGTACTCTGTTTCTATTTACATCGAACACAATTTCCCAACTCATATTGAAACGGGGCTTGTACAATAATGTAAACCAAGTCATTGTTTTTCATTTAGGATTATTTCATATCTTCATTTAAATAAAATCATATGTTTATCTTATTTAGATAAAGTCAATATATAATGTGAACATAAAAAAAAGTTTTTCCAACGTATTAAATTTTAGACGATTTCTCTTCTTAGTTATTATTTCACGGCGGAAATCTGTCTTTTTGCATGAGGTTGCTCCATGATCTCCGACGACGATAAATTGCAAATGACCGACGACAGAAGTGCGGCGATTATGTTGGGCAGCAGCATCTCGTTGACAGATGCGCTTCCTTAAAAACACAGTTTGGCGCGCGGATGTCAGTTCGACACAGTTCGCGTATCGGTCATGTGACTCTAAAAGCGGTACGCGTACTGACACAGGGTTTTGCTCTATGAGCTCGACGCATGCATCGAAGCATCGGTGTTGCCTGACCCATCGCAAGCCTTAAGTTTTTTTACTCATTAGCTTCTCGTGTGATCGGCACGCTTTTCTTTTGTTTGGTTCCTATCTTGTCTGATTTGTGGGATTTATTGGAAATTAAATATATTCCTACCTTCTACCATTATCTGGAAAAGTCAGTTTGCATCCTGGAAGAACAATCCTCGCAGAAAGCTGCAAACCCCCCATTATGACAATATTTAGTGTCAGCTTCACCACAATTTCACTAAATAACATTGGGTAGAGGGCCACAAAATATGGGCCACCGTATCTAAAATTGGCTCACAGGCTCCAAGTTGAAACCTCTGTTTTAGTACCTATTTTAAAGGCCTACTGAAATGAGATTTTCTTATCCAAACGGGGGTAGCAGGTCCATTCTATGTGTCATACTTGATCATTTCGCGATATTGCCATATTTCTGCTGAAATGATTTAGTAGAGAACATCGACGATAAAGTTCGCAACTTTTGGTCGCTAATAAAAAATCCTTGCCTGTACCGGAAGTAGCAGACGATGTGCGTGTGACGTCAGGGGTTGTAGGGCTCCTCACATCATCACATTGTTTATTATCATAGCCTCCAGCAGCAATAACAATACGGACAGAAAAAAAGAAGATTTCCCCATTAATTTGAGCAAGGATGAAAGATTTGTGGATGAGGAAAGTTAGAGTGAAACACTAAAAAATGAAAAAAAAAAAGAAATAAATAAAATAAAAAAGAGAAAAAAGAAAAGGCGACGGCTCCAGGCGACGGCAGTGTGAGCGGTTCAGATGTTATTGGACACATTTACTAGGATGATTCCGGAAAATCCCTTATCTGCTTATTGTGGTAATAGTGTTTTAGTGAGACTATAAAGTCATACCTGAAAGACGGAGGGCTGCAGTGAATGCCAGTGTTTCTGAGAGAAGCCAAGATCACAGCTGCGCTTTTTGACGGCTGCAGGAGGAGGTCCCATAATCCACTCAAGTCTCCGGTAAGAGCCCACTTAATTTCACAATTTTCCCATCCAAAAACTTGATGTTCGCTTGACCGCTCTGTGTTAAAACTTCACAACAAAGAAAAAAACACCGGCTGTGTTTCGGTTGCTAAAGGCAGCTGCAATCCACCGCTTTCCACCAACAGCATTCTTATTCGACATCTCCATTGAACAAATTGCAAAAGATTCAGCAACACAGATGTTCAAATTACTGTGTAATTATGCGATGAAAAGAGACGACCTTTAGCCGTGAGTGGTGCTGTACTAAGATGTCCGCTCCAACCAATAACGTCACACACACGCGTCAACATAAGCGTCATCATTCCACGACGTTTTCAGCAGGATACCTCGCGGGAAATTTAAAATTTCAATTTAGTAAACTAAACCGGCCGTATTGGCATGTGTTGCAATGTTAATATTTCATCATTGATATATGTATACATTTGTATACTCTAGCCTTTAAATAGACTCCCTTTTTAGACCAGTTGATCTGCCGTTTCTTTTCTTTTTCTTCTATGTCCCACTCTCCCTTGTGGAGGGGGTCCGGTCCGATCCGGTGGCCTTGTACTGCTTGCCTGTGTATCGGCTGGGGACATCTCTGCGCTGCTGATCCGCCTCCGCTTGGGATGGTTTCCTGCTGGCTCCGCTGTGAACGGGACTCTCGCTGCTGTGTTGGATCCATTATGGATTGAACTTTCACAGTATCATGTTAGACCCGCTCGACATCCATTGCTTTCCTCCTCTCCAAGGTTCTCATAGTCATCATTGTCACCGATGTCCCACTGGGTGTGAGTTTTCCTTGCCCTTATGTGGGCCTACCGAGGATGTCGTAGTGGTTTGTGCAGCCCTTTGAGACACTAGTGATTTAGGGCTATATAAGTAAACATTGATTGATTGATTGATAGATGATTTATTTGCAATAAAGGGATAATGTTAAACTTTCAAGGTTTTTTCGTCCTGTTTTACGGGCACGTTTTTTCCGTTGGTACATGTCGACTTGTGCCGCGTCCAACATTTTGGGCCACACGATGTGTGAATAGTCCTCGAGAGAAAGAGATCGGGGCCCTTATCGTCATTGGGGAGCCGGCGGCCAGGAAAGGCGGGCTGTCACGGCTCTTTGGGATGCCAGAAGATGGCCGTTATCGGCCGCGTTCTACGGCCGCCTGGGTCGCTATCTCCGCTCTGCAAGGTTCCTCGTTTTGTGCCGAACGACGTTTTTTTTTCAAACAGGAGTGCATGTGCGGTACGTCCGCATGAAGAGGCGAGGGATCGAAGATTTTGTGACTTTTCCAATTTGCGCTTCATAAAAAGAGCCCTCCACGCAGAGATCAATGCGGGAATAGTGCTGTGAAAGGCTTCAGCATATTCCATTATGCTCGGAGCAAATCAGAATTCCCTTCAACAAGAACGCTGCACATCGGGCTTGTCCTTGCATTTGTATGAAAACTGTACAAATATTCAACATCTAGGCCACATCAGGTTGTGTTTAGGAAATAAAATTGATCACTGCTTTCATCAACTGTGGCTTTTCAAGACATCCAACATTTAGACATTTAGACACACAGGCTACACATACACTCCATAAATACCTTGACAAACACGGCAAAGGCTGTATTTATATCGTATTTTTTATTCAACTAACAGTTGGCCATCATTGAAATCTATTGGCCATCTATTATGTTGCTTGTGTAGAGTTGTGGTCAAAAGTTTACATGGAACATAATGTCATGGCTGTCTTGGGTTTCCATCCATCCATCCATCCATCTTCTTCCGCTTATCCGAGGTTGGGTCGCTGGGGCAACAGCCTAAGCATGGAAACCCAGACTTCCCTCTCCCCTATTTTTAGATCGGGGGCCACATTGAGGAAAATCTACTCCCAAGTGGCACGATAACTTAAAAATAAAGACAACTTCAGATGGTTTTCTTTGTTTAAAAATAGAACAAGCACAAATCATAATGTTTTTTGTTTTGTTTTTTACACATACATGTTGCGGTTCATAATTTATTTGTCGTTATTTATATTTTCTTCATTGGTGATTAATTTTCAATTTATCATGATTAAAAAAGAGAAATTGTATTAAAATCGAATTACAGGATGTTATTTATGTAGTTTCATCATTTTCCTCGACTGGTGCACTTATATCCAAATTTGGCCCGCCCTGTAATTTGATTTGGCCCTTGAGGCAATATCAAATTACCATTAGAGCTGGCCCGCCGCTGTAACACCACATTCACCGCTAATACTCATACTCGTCAACCCTCCCAATTTTCCCAGGAGACTCCCGAAGTTCAGTGACCCTCCCGAATTTCTCCCGATTTCCACCCGGACAATAATATCGGGGGCGGGCCGTAATATACATAATATATGCGGCTCATACACACACACACACACAAGTGTATGGTCAACAGCCATACAGGTCACACTGAGGGTGGCCGTATAAACAAGGTTAACACTGTTACAACTATGCGCCACTCTGTGAACCCACAGCAAACAAGAATGACAAACACATTTCGGGAGAACATCCGCACCGTAACACAACATAAACACAGCGGGACAAATACCCAGAACCCCTTGCATCACTAACTCTTCCGGGACGCTACGATATACACCCACGCTACCACCAAACCCCGCCCCAACTCAAACCTGCCGCCGAAAAAAAGCATTAAATTCGTGTTTTTATTTTATTTTATATGTTGCCATTGATATTTTTTTTATTATTATTATTTGAAACTGTATTTTATATGTCACTATAAAGTTATATAAGCCATGCTTGGTTAATATTCAACGCAAAACTTGTTTGGGTCCCTATTAAAAGGTTAATTTGTTCAACCTCGGCCCACGGCTTTGTTCAGTTTTAAATTTTGGCCCGCTCTGTATTTGAGTTTGACACCATTGACTTATATCATGTGGTTTATTTTGTACATATGTAGCATCTACAAAGAAACAAAGAATTGCTATTGCGACATCCAGTGGACACATTTGGAACAGCGGTTTCAACATTCAATAATTTCAGGTACATTTTTATACTTAACAAACTCATCCAAACCTGTTCACGGGCCCGATCCGGCCCCACGGGCCGTACGTTTGACACCCCTAGTTTAAACTGTCATGAATGTGGAAATTGGGCTTCAGTTTTTGGTACTCACCTCAGAAAAAAACACTCACACAATGATTATTTTACTTAATCGCCATGAAAGGAAAGTAACAACTCATTCATACGCTGACAAAGCAGCATGAGGAGCAACTTAAGGTTTTAAGATATCTTCACTATCATTATCTTTGAATACTCCTATCCTCTCTGCCGTCCAAATTACACACAGTACGCCTCGGTGCTTTGTGGTTACTTTTATAGCGCTTTTACATAGTGAAATCCAATATTTAAGTGACATTTAAACCAGTGTGGGTGGCACTGGAAGCAGGTAGATAAAGTGTCTTGCCCAAGGACACAACGGCAGTGACTAGGATGGCGTAAGCGGGGATCGAACCCGGAACCCTCAAGTTGCTGGCACGGCCACTCTTCCAACCGAGCTATACCGCCCGAAACAATTGTTTATATACTGAACTTTGACAATAGAAATGTGTGTATTTTGGTTTACTAATTATTCAATCATTCTGCAATCCACACACCTGACGGAGATGAGACTCGTGCCTTCATAAACCAGCGCGTCGTGCCTTCATAAACCAGCGCGTCCTGCCTTCCAGTGCCAGAACGTAGCTAATTGTACCTGTACAGTAAGCCTTACACGTCTCTCGCTTCCTTGCTCATGTGCTCCCTCGCTCATTTTTTCCCCTCCGTTGTGCTCACTGTGTCGTCACCCAGCAGCCCTTCGTCATCCCCTGGTTTCGAGCTGTGTGTCTCGTCTCCCTGGATCCCCTCTGGACTCTTTGCTGCCTCACGCCTTCCCTCGGACAACAATGCCTCGCTCCAGCCCCTGACTTCCTGCCCGTCTCTGGACCTCTTAGCCTACCTTGACCTTTCTGGACTTCTGCACCGATCTCAACACGCATTTGGTTTAATCAGACACTTCATTTGTATATTTCAAAAAACACGCCTCAACATAACGACATCCCTCCCTCTGTGCCGTCTCCTTCTCCCGCTGTACCGTTACAGTTTCAAGAGAGCTTCGTGTTTGGCTTGCACTCACTCTTTGTTTAACATGTTTAGGTTCATTCGCCAGTCCTCCAGTGATAGTAATATTTGATGATCATACTTACGATGGGAAGAAATGCAGATTATTTTCCGCAATGGTGTTAAAGATTATCAACTTAGGGCAGCTGCTCCACACTGTGTATAGAGATACACATTTTAGCTCAACAATAAATAAAGTATCAGACAGAGGGAATTGGCTTTTGCGATTGGAATTTTAAAAAAAGCAATAACCCTCAAAGGTGTAAATAGTACTTTTCACAAAAAACTAAATACTGATTGGTGGCTGATTGATCGGAGCGTCCCTGTTCTATACACACTCTAAAAGCAGTTTGTGATTTTTTGCAGCTTTGAGAAACAAACTAATCACAAGATCCATAACAGAGGCTGTTACTGGCCGCCCAGAAGCGTTATCCATTTTTGATTGGTGCGCTTCCACCCTCTTTCTTGCTGAAAAAAACATGAATTGATGAACGTAGACCCCGACCTAAACAAGTTGAAAAACGTACTCTGGTGTTACCATTTAGTGGTCAATTGTACGGCATGTGTACTGTACTGTGCAATCACTAAATAAAAGTTTCAATCAATCAATCAAAAAACCCTCACAAACAAATGAGCTGTATGAAAAAAATCGTCCGATACCGTTTTCAAGACACAGCGTTCGGCCAGCAGTCCATTTCAAGCCAGTCAGTGCATGTAAACTAAGACTTAGTCACAACCTGTTTTAGTTTCATGGCCATCAGTACTAAATATTATTGCCCTATCCTTGGATACCGTTCCCTTAGCATTTATTCATCCTGTGCTTAAAAAGAACCTAACCTCCATTTTGACCCCCTGCTAAACGACAGGCCAACTTTCGTTTAACTTCAAAAATCTTAGAATAAATTGTTGCACAACAGAGAAATGAATACTTAGCATCTAAGATGTGTGAACCCTTTCAGTTGGGTTCAGGGCAAACCACTCTATTGAGACGGCCCTCGCAAAAGTGACTAATGATTTGTTGTTGGGTATGGATTCTGACGAGTCATCCGTGTTGCTGCTACTTTTGATCCCAGCGATGCTTTCGTTACTGTTGATCGCAATGAATCTACTAAAATACAGACTGAGCTTTTTCTTGGTTTAACTTTTATCTCACAGTGCATTCTGTATTAACATGACTCCATGGTATGTTAGGTAACGTGCGGAGTCTCACAAGGTTTGGTGTTTGGCCCTGCTCTCAGCATTTATATGCTGCCGCTCGGTGACATCATTCGCAAATATGGAGTTGGTTTACATTGTTAGGCTGATGAAAGCACACTTTACATGCAACAAAAGCTGACCAACACGGCAGAATGTAGTCACTTGGAGGCGTGTCGTAATCATTTTAACCAACTGGGCAAAGCATGGCATAGATATACATATATACATAGAAATACATATACATACATATACATATACAGATATACGTATACATACATATACATATATACATATACATAAACATAAATATATCCATATACATACACATACATACATATATGTATATATACATATACATACATATACACAAATACATATATATAAACATTTGTATATAAAGATACACATACACACACACACACACACACATATATATATATATATATATATATATATATATACACACATTTATACATGTACATATATATACATATACATTTGTATATACATATTGACGTACACACATTTATATATAGATATATATATACACACATACACATATATCTATATATATATATATATATATATACACACACACACACATACACATATATATATACATACATACATATGTATACATATATATATATATATATATATATATATATATATATATATATATATATATATATATATATACATACATACATACATACATATGTATACATATATATATATATATACATACATATATGTATATACACACATTTACACACACTTATAGATATAGATGTATATATATATATATATATGCACACACACAAATATATGTATATCTATATATACATACATACATATGTATATATATATATATATATATATATATATATATATATATATATATATATATATATATATATATATATATATATATATATATATATATATATATATATATATATATATGTATGTATACATATGTATGTATGTATGTATGTATGGATATATATATATATATATATATATATATATATGCACACACACAAATATATTTATATCTATAAGTGTGTGTATATGTGTGTATATATATGTATGTGTATATATATATATATATATATATATATATATATATATATATATGTATACATACATATGTATGTATGTATGTATAGATATATATATATATATATGCACACACACAAATATATTTATATCTATAAGTGTGTGTATATGTGTGTATATATGTGTATATATATATATATATATATATACACGCACGCACACGCGCGCGCACACACACACACACACACACACACACACACACACACACACACACACACACACACACACACACACACACACACCTTCTTAAGCACAGCAGGGTTTCAATCCATTATAGCGAAGTGTGCAAAAGCTTTTCTTGGTGACCATGCTGCCAGCTCCCATGAGATCATTAACAAACTCCAGGGCTCGGCCCTCACCTTTTCGCGGTATCATCTTTACACCACGGGGTTCAATCTTGCATGGCGCTGCAGAGCGAGACGTTTGACTGTTTTCTTATATTTCTTTCATTCTTGAATGATCGCACCAATAACAAGCTCTTTATCACAAATCCTACTGTGGGGTTTACAATAACTGGAGGAGATCAAACACTTATTTCATTAAATTCAATACAAATACATTTATAACTTAATGTGTTTTTTTTCTCTACGTATGTGTTATATTGTGTCTGTATCTGTAAAAATGAAACTACCACAAAAATGCCAGACTGCTTGTATTTATAAGCCGGTAAATACGCTTTTAAGACAACACAATCTGCAAGGATGTTCTTGCATTTAATGATTTTTGTTCACTCATTAATTACCGTATAACAACGTTGTCTCTTGCAGCTGGGACACCAATTGAATCCATGTTTTAAAAAGCCAATAAAATACTTAATTTTATTATTGCACTGTTTTAGATAAATGCATCCGTAAAAAATATATCAAACATTTTTTTTTCTTGTTTTTTTTCCATTTTCACACATCTCTGAAAGAGGTCCATGGATCCACTAGGGCGGCGCTAAAGAGCAGCATGCGAGTTGCTGACCTCCGGCCTAAAGAATCTGGAGTGTGGGCCCGATCTAATTAAACCAGTGGTCCCCAACCTTTTTGTATCCGCGGACCGGTCAACGCTTGATAATTTGTCCCGCGGCCCGGGCGGGTGGGAGGAATCCTTTTTTTTTTTCTTTTTTCTTTGTCATGAAAAAGGGACGTTTTTGTCATGAAAAAGGGAGGTTTTTGTGGTTGGTGCACTAATTGTAAGTGTATATTGTGTTTTTTATGTTGATTTTATTAAAAAAAAAAATATATATATATATATATTTTGTTTTCTTTTAAATAAAAGTGAATACAAAATTATTCTGCGGCCCGGTGCTTGGGGACCACTGAATTAAACCATATTAGGATTGTGTTTCCTTAACCAATAACATTTCAGAGTCGCCTCTCAGGCATACAGTAATGTGGACTTATTTCTGCTCGACTACTGATTAGAGTCAAACTGCTCACAATATCTGACGAAGGACGATAAATTGATTGGAATTGATGTTCTTAAAAAATATTTTTCTCAGCTCGGGATGTTATCCCGGAGTTATTTGCCATTTTTACAACGGTGCTTCGCATTGCGAACTTTGCTGCTGGGGGGCACCAAATTATTGTGATGCTTGATGGGTTATGCTTGAAATTGCTAGCAGAAATTTAACTCAGGTGTGTCTGCCATGTTGTGTTAGACCGGGGGTCAGCAAACCACGGCTCTCGAGACTCGTCATTTTTTAAAAAAAAAAAGATTGAAGATGGAAAAGATGGGGGAAAATATTTTGTATGTTTTAGTATGTTTTTTGTTTGAGGACAATTATGACACAAACCTTCCCAATCGCTAGAAAGCCCACTGTTTAAAGGGGAACATTATCACAATTCCAGAAGGGTTAAAACCAATAAAAATCAGTTCTCAGTGGCTTATTTTATTTTTCGAAGTTTTTTTCAAAATTTTACCCATCGTGGAATATCCCGAAAAAAGGCTTTGAAGTGCCCGATTTTCGCTATCTGTGAAGCCACCGTCCATTTTCCTCTGACGTCATCCAGTGATATACATGCTATCCAGGCGGATAGCACGGCAACATACAGCGACATTAGCTCTTATTCAGACTCGAATTTCAGCGGCTTAAGCGATTCAACAAATTACGCATATATTGAAACGGATGGTTGGAGTATGGAGGCAGATAGCGAAAACGAAATTGAAGAAGAAACTGAAGCTGTTGAGCAAAAAGCTATTGATGCTATTCGGCCATGTCTGCTTTAGCATCGCCGGTAAAATGTGCAGACCAAACGATCGGGACTTTCGCATCTTGTGACACTGGAGCAAATTAAATCTGTCGATTGGTAAGTGTTTGTTTGGCAATAAATGTGGGTGGAGGGACACGCTGGATGCAAATATAGCTACAAATGTACATACAGCTAGCCTAAATAGCATGTTAGCATCAATTAGCCGGCAGTCATGCCGCGACCAAATATGTCTGATTAGCACATAAGTCAATAACATCAACAAAACTCACCTTTGTGATTTCGTTGACTTTATCGTTGGAAATGCATCTGCAGGATATCCATACATCTCTGTGCCATGTCTGCCTTAGCATCGCCGGTAAAATGCGCAGAACAAACGATCGGGACTTTCGCATCTTGTGACACTGGAGCAACTTAAATATGTCGATTGGTAAGTGTTTGTTTGGCATTAAATGTGGGTGGACGGATAGGCCGGATGCAAATATAACTAAAAATGTACATACAGCTAGCCTAAATAGCATGTTTGCATCGATTAGCATGCCGTGCTAATCGATGCACATTCTACGTAATTCAACTTGAATCCGTCCCTGATCGTGTTGTTACACCCTCCGACAACACACCGATGAGGCATGATGTCTCCAAGGTACGGAAAACAGTCAAAAAAACGGAAAATAACAGAGCTGATTTGACTTGATGTTTATAATGTGTTTGAGAAAATGGCGGTTGAGAGCAAATAATACAAAGGCGTTTAATTCGCCAAAATTCACCCATTTAGAGTTCGGAAATCGGTTAAAAAATATATGGTCTTTTTTCTGCAACATCAAGGTATATATTGACGCTTACATCGGTCTGGTAATAATGTTCCCCTTTAATATATTTGTGTGTATATGCTTCACTGATGAATATTTGGTGAGCATCATTTTGTCCTACTAATTTCCGTGGTTCTTGAACTCACCATAGTGTGGACTGTGACGCAACAGTCTGTTGTCATGTAAAATCTTCCACTCCTTTTTCTCATTTCGTCCACCAAACGCTTTATACTGTACGTGAATGCACAAATATGAGCTTTGTGGATGTTAATGGCTTGTTGGAGCTCTAATCAGGCATTTGACTGCAGGCTAATCAATGCTAACATGCTATTTAGGCTAGCTGCATGTACATATTGCATCATTATGCCTCATTTGCAGGTATATTTGAGCTCATTTAATATCCTTTACGTTCATCCTCTTTGTATACAATTTAGTTTTGCATGCCTCATGACACATCTGTATGTAATATTGGCTGCATTTCCGATAGTTTTTTATGGGCCATGTTGTTCCAGACCACAGCAAACATTACCCAACTTGCAAAGATTGTAATAAATATATTAGAAGAAGACAGCCTGCCGTTTCCTTTAACTTGGACACACACATTTATACCTTTGGCCATTCTAAGACAGTCATTACCAGGAGGTTATCTCACCCTCGGATTTACTAATGGTTGTAAAAAAATGTGTATAATAAATATGACATTTCAACATGTCCGTCAAAAAAGATTTGCTTTACCCTGCGACACAGTCATTTTGATAGTAGGCTAATATAGCTAACATAGACAATTACATCATGTGTTGCCTTCATTATAAGACTTATATACGGCTTTTCATTTGTGGCGGCTCCATATAGAAGAATAAATCAGTTTGGCATACCTGCTCTCTGAGAATCTATCAGGAGACCATTATACTGCCCACTCCTGGTGGCGCACATATACTGGAATACACATAATTGACCATTAAAGAGATTATTATGGAACACACATTGCCAAACCGGATATATCCGTCGCGTATGTGAATGGACAGAAAGCCACAATTACAGCTAAAGGTTGCATGCAAGAGCAAGTGCAAGCCGCCCACTCGGCTTGGAAAATATCTCTCTGTCGAGTCTTGAGATGTGATTTTCCATCTCGCTTGCTCTGCCGGAATCCCTCGTTTTCTTCGGATAGTCTTTGACTGTCTCCCCTCACTGGATTTGACAACTTCACAGCCGGATGTCGGAGACGGGATCATCTTTTAATTAACCTGGGAAACACTTGAGCTCCATTTGCGCATCCCACTCGCGCTGCATTCTGCCAAGTGTGCACGCCGCACTGTCAAAAGCGTCTCTGCTGACAAAATACACACAGCCGACTTCATTCCTGCCCGCTCGCAGCGGACCCCGGCAGTTGGGCATTTTGCAGCCGACGTCCAGCCGACTGGTCGTTATTGTTGAGAAAAACAAAAAAGCTGGAGATTTATTAGTGGAATATGGCTATCTGCTGTGGTGCCAAATCATTTTGTATCTTCCTGCAGCTTACCAACAGAGTAGACAAACAGTAAACAGAAGACAAAAGTGCTGACCAAAGAAATAAGGACCATTGCATTGCTTTAAACCAGGGGGGGGTCCAAACTTTTTGACTTGGGGGCCGCATTGGGTTAAAGAAATTTGGTCGAGGGCCGAAAGCATGAACTAAGTATATGCGTGAATATACAGGTACATACAGTATATATATATATATATATATATATATATATATATATATATATATATATATATATATATATATATATATATATATATATATATAGTCAGGCTTGCCATTGACAGTTTGTTTGTGTTTGAGTTTTTCCTCTGTGTGTTTAGTATTTGCATGGCAGCTCCCTCCATAGGTGTGTGAATGTGTGTGTGAATGGGTAAAAACCCATTATTGGGTGTAATAATAGATGATAAAATAACCTGGAAACCTCATGTAAAAAATATACAACATAAAGTAGCAAGAAACACGTCAATAATGAATACAGCAAAATATATATCTGAGTTATTGTGTAGAAATATGGGGAAATAACTACAAAAGTAAACTTAACGGTGTTACAAAAAAGATCAGTTAGAATAATACATAATGTTGGCTATAGAGAACATACAAACCCTTTATCTATTAAATCACAATTATTGAAATTTGACAATTTGGTGCATTTGCAAACAGCTCAAATGATGTATAAAGCAAACTATAACCTGCCACCCAAGAATTTCCCACAATTATTCTCAACAAAAGAAGAGAAATGTAACCTTAGAGGAAAATCAAATTTAAAAAAATTGTATGCCCATACAACACTTAAAACCTTTAGCATATTGGTATGTGGAATTAAATTATGGAACGGATTAACCACAGAAATCAAACAAAGCACCGATATGATTCAGTTTAAGAGACTGTTCAAACTACAAGTGTTCACAAAGTAAACAGAACAAGAATTATAATGAGTATCTTGATTGTATTTAATAATTGTTTGCTTACTATGGTATATTATTTATGTATTATTTATTTGTTCACTGTTATGTTACAGAAGACAAAGAAATTGGATAAAATTGCTACTCTTCCTACTCCTTTTTGGGCATGCTGTAATGAAACAACTACAATTGTGTGATGCATTAAATTGTATTGTATGCATGTACCAAATAAACTGACACTAAACTGAACCCTACATAGCAAATGATGCAGTGGTCAAAGTTGGAATTGCCCCCAAAAAATATTTGAATTTAGTCAACACTCTACTGCCGTCTGGCGGCTTTATGTCATGTTTAATGTGTCAGGTAAATAAATAAATAAATGGGTTGTACTTGTATAGCGCTTTTCTACCTTCAAGGTACTCAAAGCGCTTTGACACTACTTCCACATTTACCCATTCACACACACATTCACACACTGATGGAGGGAGCTGCCATGCAAGGCGCCAACCAGCACCCATCAGGAGCAAGGGTGAAGTGTCTTGCTCAGGACACAACGGACGTGACGAGGTTGGTTCTAGGTGGGATTTGAACCAGTGACCCTCGGGTTGCGCACGGCCACTCTCCCACTGCGCCACGCCAAAAACTGGGCCTTATGAATCCCCTTCCGACTGTAGATTCAGTTCCATTTTTTTAGTTGCTGCAATGATCAGACTTTTCTAAATATCCTCAGAATATAAATTATTTTGTAAGGTGCGTTAGTAATTCAAACGAAAGGTTTTATATACACTAGGTTTGCAAAGACCTCACTTTAAAAGCATTCAATTGCTTTCTGCAAGTATACTTTATAATATATTTACACAGTAGCAAATATTTGACTAAAAAGGAAAATCAGGCACAGCAAGAGGAGGCTGTTCTCTCTGTTAAGATAAAACTCCTCCAATTCCAATGAGTCATGTGCTACCCTTATTTGTTTTTTGCTTTGCAATTTCCCGACTCGGTCTTGATTCCCGCAAAACTGCTGGCAAGCAGAAACGGCCGACAGACACGGCAAATCATGTCAAAGCTCAGGCAGGCTGCAAATATGCCTGAATGTTTTACAATCAATCCCCCTAAAACAAAAACATATATATACCGTATTTCCTTGAATTGCCGCCGGGGCGCTAAATAATTTAAAAGCTCTTCTCACTCCTGCGCTTACCAAAGGCATGCGGTAAAAGTAAGCATGCGCTAATTATTTTAAAACCTCTTCTCACCCTCGCACTTACCAAAGGCATGCAGTAAAAAATTGAGTGTGATGTAAGCTTGGACCTTAAATCCTACTGAATAGCTCTTAATCTTCTTCCCTTTATGCAATTTCTAATTACCGGTATTGAAATCAGCCTCCTCCATTTTGAAAATGATGACAGGGGAAGTGTCACTCGTAATACTAAGCATGCGCTAGTTATTTTGTGAAGCAAGTTTGACCCGGCAGTCATTCAAGGTAGGCGCATACTATATGCTCTGCGGCAATTCAAGGAAATACGGTATTTTTTTATTCAAGCATTTAGTTTTAACCAGAAATAGCCTATTTATTTAAAAAGTTGAAAACAGACAATCCTAACATCCGAGGAGCAAACACCACAAACCAATACCACAAGCTACGAGGTTCTTCGACAATTCACTTAGCTAATGCGTGACTTTGCACTAGCGGCATGTAAACGACTATCTGTTAAATTCCGACCAATTAAACGAACAATTAAATAAAAACACAGGGGGACAGTACCTCTGGATTGGCAGACCGGGGTGGTGGAACCTCTCTTTGAGAAGGGGAACCGGAGGTTGTGTTCCAACTATTGTGGGATCACACTCCTCAGCCTTCCCCGTAAGGTCTATTCAGGTGTACTGGAGAGGAGGCTCCGCCGGATAGTCGAACCTCGGATTCAGGAGGAACAGTGTGGTTTTCGTCCTAGGTCGTGGAACTGTGGACCAAGTCTATACTCTCGGCAGGGTTCTTGAGGGTGCATGAGAGTTTGCCCAACCAATCTTCACGTGCTTTGTGGACTTGGAGAAGGCATTCGACCGTGTGCCTCGGGAAGTCCTGTGGGAAGGACTAAGAGAGTATGGGGTATCAGACTGTCTGATTGTGGCGGTCCGCTCCCTCTATGATCAGTGTCACAGCTGGGTCCGCATTGCCCACAGTAAGTTGGACACGTTTCCAGTGAGGGTTGGACCCCGCCAAGGCTGTCCTTTATCACGATTCTGTTCATAACTTTTATGAACATAATTTCTAGGCTCAGTCAGGGCATTGGGCGGATCCGGTTTGGTGGTTGCAGGATTAAGTTTCTGCATTTTGCAAATGATGTAGTCCTGATGGCTTCATCTGGCCAGGATCTTCAGCTCTCGCTGGATCGGTTTGCAGCCGAGTGTGAAGCGACTGGGATGAGAATCAGCAACTCCAAGTCTGAGTCCATGGTTCTCGCCCGGCAAAGGGTGGAGTGCCATCTCCGGATTGGGAAGGAGATCCTGCTCCAAGTGGAGGAGTTCAAGTACCTCGGAGTCTTGTTCAGGAGTGGGGGAAGAGTGGATCGTGAGATCGACAGGTGGATCAGTGCGGCGTCTTCAGTAATGCGGACGTTGTATCGATCCATTGTGGTGAAGAAGGAGCTGAGCCGAAAGGCAAAACTCTCAATTTACCGGTAAATCTACGTTCCCATCCTCACCTATGGTCATGAGCTTTGGGTTAAGACCGAAAGGACAAGATCACGGGTACAAGCGGCCTTAGAGATAGGGTGAGAAGCTCCGCCATCCGGGAGGAGCTCAAAGTAAAGCCGCTGCTCCTCCACATCGAGAGGAGCCAGATGAGGTGGTTCGGGCATCTGGTCAGGATGCCACCTGAACGCCTCCCTAGGGAGGTGTTTTGGGCACCTCCAAATGGTAGGAGGCCACGGGGAAGACCCAGAACACGTTGGGAAGACGATGTCTCCCGGCCGGTCTGGGAATGCCTCGGGATCCCACGGGAAGAGCTGAACAAAGTAGCTGGGGAGAGGAAAGTCTGGGCTTCCCTGCTTAGGCTGCTGCCCTCGCGACCCGACCTTGGTGGCTCCATGGAGCTTTTTCAAAAATGTATGGAAATGGAAAAGAAATGGGGTGACAAATATATTTTGTGTTGTAATACTGTTTCTGTAGGAGGACAAACATGACAAAAAAAGCTTCTCAATTATTAGGAAGCCCACTATTGAATCTGTTTGTGTTTATGCTTCACCGATGAGTGTTTGGCGAGCGGTGTTTTGTCCTACTAAGTTCAGCGGCCCTCGAACTCACCGTTGTGTGGACCGTGATTCAACAGTATGTTTTACATGTACAACTTTATCCGACCTTGCTCCAGAAAGACATGTGTTGTGCCAGTCCTCCTTTGTTTCATTTTGTCCACCAAACATTTCATACTGTGCGTGAAATAAAAAAGGTGAGTTAATCTAATTATTTTAACGTTTTGCGGCTCCAGACAGATTACTTGTTTGTATTTTTGGTCCAATATGGCTCTTTAAACATTTCGGGTTGCTCTAGGGGAAACTGTTTTCAAAACTCCCAGCATAAAAGACTAGATTGTGTCAAACTTTAGAGGTTCTACTGTACAAATTGGCTATTTGTTTTGGTGTGAATGAGAGTGACAGTAGTATCAACACCGCACAAAATGGGCTGCCTGATCTGCCATGAGACATTATTCTCCACTCACCAGTCAAAAGAAAAAAGAGCTGAGCCTGTTAAGCCTGTTGTGTTGGTTGCATCTAGCCTGGATGGGGACAGCGATAAAAATGTTCATCAAATACTGATGGGAGGTTAAATGCTCTTTGCAAGATACACATCCAATCTTTTTATTACGCAGAGCGAACACAATCTGGTGAAAAGATTCAAAAGAACGCTGCAAACTGCTAAAGCTAAAAAAACACAGCTACCTTGAAACCCTCAATGACATCACTCGTCACTAAGCAACAAGCCCCGCCTTTTACCAATTCTCTTATATTCAACATTTCTCAACTGCCTATTCCAGATAATTAAAGTTATTTAAAAGAAAAAAAAAGTGAAGCATATATCGGGCAGCACGGTGGAACAGGGGTGAGTGCATGTGCCTCACAATACGAAGGTCCTGAGTAGTCCTGAGTTCAATCCCGGGCTTCCTCCCACCTCCAAAGACATGCACCTGGGGATAGGTTGATTGGCAACCCTAAAATTGGCCCTAGTTGTCTGTCTATCTGTGTTGGCCCTGCGATGAGGTTGCGACTTGTCCGGGGTGTAAACCGCCTTCCACCCGAATGCAGCTGAGATAGAATCCAGCACCCCCCCACCCACCCACCCCCCCCCCCCCCCCGCCACCCCCGCAACCCCAAAAGGGACAAGCGGTAGGAAATGGATGGATGGAAAATAGAAGGTTTAGAGTTTATATATTCACACAATAAACTACAATTGTTTACACACATATAAAATTCATTCATTCATTCGGTACAAAATGGATGAATGGAAGCAACATATCATATATTTTTTCTAATAATTAATTACATTTATGGAAGACTTACCTGTTAGAAAATCAGTATGTTTTCCTAAAGTAACGAGTAAGTAGAATTAATTCCATTTTTTTAAATATTTTTTAAATATCAAGGCTAAAAAGACAGAACCTCTGAAGGTGTCATAGCCTGAAAGTAGTCTATTGGCATTTGGTTGCCTTTTCTTTTGTTGAGCCCTACAAAGTGTTTAAATTGTAAGTCAGGGGTCTCAGACACGCGGCCCGCACCTTGATATGAAAATGTATTGTTAGTGGCCCGCGTGTTTTATATGAATGGCGCTTGACAGCGTCATACTTGCCAACCTTCCCGATTATTCCGGTAGACTACCGAATTTCAGGGCAACCATTCTCTCTAATTTCTGTCGATTTTCACCCAAACAATGTTCAGGGGGTGCGGCAATAGCACTGTTTTTAGTGTCTACCACCTTTACAAAGAGCGTGCCAGCTCATTAATATGATGTATATGTCTTCTTGAACCCACAAGTGAATGCAATGCATACTCGGTCAACAGCCACACAGGTCACACTGAGGGTGGCTGTATAAACAAGTCTAACACGGTTACAAATATGCGCCACACTGTGAACCCACACTAAACAAGAATGACGAACACATTTCGGGAGAACATCCGCACCGTAACACAACATAAACACAACAGAACAAATACCCAGAATCCCATGCAGCACTAACTCTTCCGGGCTACAATATACACCCCCGCTACCACCAAACCCCGCCCCACACATTTTGGTGCCTCCCCCGGACATCACCTGGGGTTAATATTCTCCGATTTTCACTCGGAATACAATATTGAGGGCGTGCCGTGATGGCTTTACTTTTAACGTCCTCTAAAACATATCATCGCCCGTCTTTACACCATGCTATCTGCGTGCCGGCCGGACAAATGCATCTCTTTGCTTCTATCGTCAAACGTACGAGATTGCAAGGCATATACTCAACAGCCATACAG
>NC_084637.1:13300477-13387977 GCF_033978795.1 Nerophis ophidion | reverse complement strand
TTTTAGATATTTAGGGAAAGTATATACAAAAATACTTGTATCTCTAAAGGCCTACTGAAATTAGATTTTATTCAAACGGGGATAGCAGGTGCATTTTATGTGTCATACTTGATCATTTCGCGATATTCCCATATTTTTGCTGAAAGGATTTAGTAGAGAACATCGATGATAAAATTTGCAACTTTTGGTCGCTAATAAAAAAGCTTTGCCTGTACCGGAAGTAGCACACAATGTGCGCGTGACGTCACGGGTTGTGGAGCTCCTCACATCCTCACATTGTTTACAATCATAGCCACCAGCAGTGAGAGTGATTCAACGATTTCCCCATTAATTTGTAATTTGAGCGAGGGTGAAAGATTTGTGGATGAGGATAGTGAGAGTGTATGACTAGAAAAAAAAAAGACGAGGGCAGTGGGAGTGATTCAGATGTTATTAGACACATTTACTAGGATAATTCTGGAAAATCCCTTATCTGCTTATTGTGTTACTAGTGTTTTAGTGAGATTATATGGTACCTGAAAGTCGGAGGGGTGTAGCCACGGGTGTGGTGACCGCCAGTGTCTCCGGTGGGAGGAGGTAAGAGAGTCCGCAGCTGCAGCAGGATACAAGCTCCGCTCATGTCTACGGTAAGAGCCGACTTAGTACCACACTACCACAGTTGACATGTGGTCGGGAACCATGTTCGCTTGACCGCTCTGTTCCATAGTAAAGCTTCACCTTTGGGAATGTAAACAAGGAAACACCGGCTGTGTTTGTGTTGTTAAAGGCAGTTGCAATACACCGCTTCCCACCTACATCTTTCTTCTTTGACGTCTCCATTATTAATTGAACAAATTGCAAAAGATTCAGCAACACAGATGTCCAGAATACTTTGTAATTATGCGATTAAGGCAGATGACTTTTACCCGTGAGCGGTGCTGGAAGAACATGTCCGCTACAACCGGTGATGTCACGCACACGCGTCATCATTCCGCGACGGTTATAACAGGATACTTCGCGGGAAATTTCAAATTGCAATTTAGTAAACTAAACCGGCCGTATTGGCATGTGTTGCAATGTTAATATTTCATCATTGATATATAAATTATCAGACTGCGTGGTCGGTAGTAGTGGGTTTCAGTAGGCCTTTAATTATGATTATGATTTCTGTTTATGTTAGGCCAGCAGAGAACTGCACACCACTGGATGCAAAATATTTATAAAAGCCCTTCAAATGAACAGGATATTGCCATTTAGATGTACACTTTAAAGTAGATTTTTAGCAAAGTGAAAACAGTTCCGACACCAGTCTCTACACATTAGTCTTCGGCCGCCGCACAGAAAATGAAAATGAATTGAGTGCAAATGTGCCGAGCCATTACAAGATACATCAAGGAGTTATTACCACTCCATATATGAAAAAATAATCTCCATACAGCAGCAAAATTGCTTCGTTTTTTATTATTGAACATTGACTGCTTGATATTGAGTGCTGTGCTTTCTCTTCCAATTTAGACATTTCTCTCTCAATTTTATTCAGCACCTCGGTATCTTTAACAGAAAAAGGTGTGTATATATCTATCTATATATATATATATGTGTGGGAAAAAAAATCACAAGACTACTTCATCTCTACAGAACTGTTTCATGAAGGGTTGCCTCAATCATCAGGAGATTTCAATGGAAGCATTCACATACCATGGTTTATATAGGGTACAGAACGGGTAGGTACAGGCAGGCGTAGGGGCGTGGTGTGTTACCTAGGAGGTGTCTTCGTCTGTGACGGCATGCTGAACTCTTGCGGCTGTGTTGGACCCACAATGGATTGAACTTCCACAGTATCATGTTAGACCCGCTCGACATCCCTTGCTTTCGGTCCCCTAGAGGGGGGGGGGGGGGGGGGGTGCCCAAATCTGAGGTCCTCTCCAAGGTTTCTCATAGTCAGCATTGTCACTGGCGTCCCACTGGATGTGAATTCTCCCTGCCCACTGGGTGTGAGTTTTCCTTGCCCTTTTGTGGGTTCTTCCGAGGATGTTGTAGTCGTAATGATTTGTGCAGTCCTTTGAGACATTTGTGATTTGGGGCTATATAAATAAACATTGATTGATTGATTGATTGATTGATTGATACAATTTCACTGCGCTTGTTGAGGGGTTTGCCATGTTATTGAATATTCAACATTCAACATTTGGAACCTCAAAGACAATAATAATGTTGAATATTCAATAACATGGCAAATTCTTGCATCCAGCACACCTTACAACAGTGGTAATAAAAGATGCAACCTATGCTTAAAAGAGAAACTGTTTATTATATACCACCCAGACGTGTCATCCCTCAACAAGCGCAGTGAAATTGTATCAGCATGCCGTCACAGACGGAGACACCTCCTAGGTAACACATGAGCCAATCACCATGCCCCCTACGCCTGCCTAAACCCTTCGTTCTGTACCCTATATAAACCACGCTATGTGAATGCTTCCATTAAAATCTCCTGATGATTGAGGGAACCCCTCATGAAACAGTTCTGTAGAGATGAAGTAGTCTTGTGATTTTTTTTCCCCACACATGCATATATTGCGCTCTACCACGATATCAAGCACTATTCTCTGGATGATCTATAAATATATATACGCCGTCCTGTTTCGCGTCCTCTTCCATTCTGTACAATCGTGTGCCCTCAAGAACCTTGTCAGCAATGTCAAGTCCACCTGTCTTGTTACCATCCATCTCCCCGCGGCTCTTCATGCTCCTGCTTTTCGAAATGACCTTTAATGTCTGAAAGTGAAGCATACCTGTTCATCACAACATGGTGTGACAGGTTTGTGTTTCTAAATGTTTATATTGTATGACTCCTTTAAAATCCACCCCACGTTGTTAATATATTTGTAATAATATTAGGAATAAAGAAAGTTAGAACCCGATGAATGAGTCTCCTCGGACTGTCGTGGGAATGTGCTTCAGGTCCTTTCTACACTAAGGTTATCCAGGGTAAATCCTACCTAACCGTACCCTTTCCTACACACACACACACACACACACAATGTTCATTTATTACCCCCTGCCCTCCGCCATCCGCCGGCACAACGCGACCTAGTACTGGGAAAATGCGCACATCATAGTCACCTCTAGTGTGTCATGATTTGGACTGGATGGTGTGGATTGTTTTCCCGAGGTGCGAAGCGACTGGACCGGACATGGCGTGAAGGTGAATACATGGTTTTAATTTTAACTCGGGAAAAAAAGGAACAAACGAAAAGCGCTCACAGCAGAGGTACAAAACTTGGCTAAGAAAACAAAAAGACTACCACAAAAGCAAAACTATGGACATAAAACAAAACTTGCAAACTATGGCATGAATAAAGAAAACTGACTTGGAACGAGAAAAGAGCAGCATGGATCATCAGCATGAATAATGAGGGTGTGCTGAGGGTGATGTCGCCAGGCTGACTGCCTGGCAACTGCAGGCTTAAATAGTGATGTGTGATTGACAACAGGTGCATGAGTCGAAAGGAATCAGGTGCGGGACATGAGGAAAGGTGAAAACTAATGGGTTAAGTGAAAAAACAGAATCTGACAAAATCCAAACACCGAACAGAACATAGCCAAACTAAACATGATCAATCAATCAATCAATGATTATTTATATAGCCCTAATTCACTAGTGTCTCAAAAGGCTGCAAAAACCACAACGCCATCCTTGATAGAGCCCACATAAGGGCAAGGAAAACTCACACCCAGTGACATGACACCAAGACATGACATAGTGTTGCTTTGTGTGCAAATTCTTATACAACATTTAAGTTATCTAAACAACATCCAGTGTTGTGGTATTCCAATTAACTGGAACTGGGCCCGATTGTAGTGAATCACACCTGAGCCATCATAAATTAATAAAATCTTTAATGGACATGTGAAAGTAAACAATGTGATAAGAACATTTTTCATCTATTTTTTCATTAATCAATCTAGGGATCTAGATATCTGGTCAAGACGATCCTCACTCTTTTGCCTTCACCTTCATTGTCCATTCCTTTTTGGTGACTTTATATACTCTGGACCTAGACTCTGGACAATAACTGCTTTGCCAGTTCAAAAGCATTCGCCGTTTTTCACCGTCTCCCCTCGACGGCCAGATAATACAAAGCACACGCTACATTTTTTTTTTAATCACATCCACAGGAGCCCACATTCTCCTTGTCTCTCCTTCGAGAAATGGAATCGCTATGTCAAATGTTGAGGCCCCTTTTTTTTGGCCAGCGCTGGTTCTTGTGTATTAGTATGGCATTTTTAGCATAGGTTATTATGTTTCTTTCATCTGCGGTGATATTATCATGAGTGGTGGGAAATTTGAGCAATTTGTTGAGGTCTTGGTGGAACGAGAAGTAGAAATCTTTGATGTTGAAACAGTAAGCCGGATTTGGAGTTTTGTTTGTTGACGATAGTGTTAAAGGGGAACATTATCACCAGACCTATGTAAGGGTCAATATATACCTTGATGTTGCAGAAAAAAAGACCATATATTTTTTTAACCGATTTCCGAACTCTAAATGGGTGAATTTTGGCGGATTAAACGCCTTACTGTTTATCGCTCTCGGCGCGATGACGTCAGAACGTGATGTCACCTAGGTAATAAAGTCGCCATTTTCATTTTCTCAAACACATTACAAACACCGGCTCTCAGCTCTGTTATTTTCCGTTTTTTCGACTATTTTCTGGAACCTTGGAGACATCATGCCTCGTCTGTGTTGTCGGAGGGTGTAACAACACTAACAGGGAGGGATTCAAGTTTCCCAAATATGCGAAACTGGCAAGAATTTGGACGAAATTTGTTCAAAATACGAGGGTGTGGGAAAAGCCGACGAAATGGTCAGTTGTTTGTTCCGCACACTTTACCGACGAAAGCTATGCTACTACAGAGATGTCAAGATTGTGTGGATATCCTGCGACACTCAAAGCAGATACATTTCCAACGATAAAGTCAAAGAAATCTGCCGCCAGACCCCCGTCGAATGTGCCGGAGTGTCTGCACATTTTACCGGCGATGCTAAGGCAGACATAGCACAGAGATGTATGGATAACCTGCAGATGCATTTCCAATGATAAAGTCAACTAAATCACAAAGGTGAGTTTTGTTGATGTTGACTTATGTGCTAATCAGACATATTTGGTCGCGGCATGACTGCCAGCTAATCAATGCTAACATGCTATTTAGGCTAGCTGTATGTACATTCGAAACTATATTAACATCCAGCGTTTCCTCCCACCCACATTTAATGCCAAACAAACACCTACCAAACAACGGATTTAAGTTGATCCAGTGTCACAAGATGCGAAACTTCCGATCGTTGGTCAGCACATTTTGCCGTTGATGCTAATGCAGACATGGCCGAATAGCGTCAATAGCTATTCGCTCAATTGCTTCAGTTTCTTCTTCAATTTCGTTTTCGCTATCTGCTTCCATACTCCAACCATCCAACATGCGTAATCTGTTGAATCGATTAAGCCGCTGAAATCCGAGTCTGAATCCGAGCTAATGTCGCTACATCTTGCTGTGCTATCCGCCATTGTTTGTTTGTATTGGTAGCACTGTATGACATCACAGGAAAATTAACAGTGGCTTCGAGAGAGCGAAAAAAAGGCACTTTAAAAGGTTTTTTTAGGGATATTCCGGGACGGGTAAAATTTTGAAAAAAACTTAGAAAAATAAAATAAGACACTGGAACTGATTTTTATTGGTTTCAACCCTTTTGAAATTGTGATAATGTTCCCTATTAAACCAGTTGGTTACGAATGACATGTGTTTCCATTGGTTAAAATTGCATTCACGTGTGATGTTACTGTTAATGCGGTCAAGGATCTTTTTTTTTTTTTTTTTTTTTGCTCACTCAGCAATGTCTGTAATGGTGGCTCACAGAGTCTAAGTAATTACGGAGGTCTGGTATATCGTTGTAAACACATATTCAATGGGTTAAACTTGTCGAACAGTGTGGGATTTTGGGAATTATTGTTGTTCAGATATCATATGTCTGGCAGCACAGACACTGACCAAAATCTTGAACTCTTAACTACCGTATTTTTCGGACTATAAGTTGCAGTTTGGGGTGCAACATATACTCCGGAGCAACTTATCTGTGAAATTATTAACACATTACCGTAAAATATCAAATATTATTATTTATCTCATTCGCGGAAGAGACGAAGAAAATGTCAGCAATCGTCACACACACGTCAACCAATAAAAATTCGGTGGGGGAGGGTCATGGGATGCTAACTGCTATATGCTATTGCCGTAGCTATTAAAATGGATCATTTCAACGTTGGCGGTAACTTAAAAACTGAGAAGGGCTGAACAAAAAATGGCACCGAAAAGGAAATCATGTACTGCAGATTACAAGCTGGATGTAGTGAAAAATGCAGCAGAAAACGACAAGAGGAAGCGGCGCATAGCTTTGGAGTTGGCAGAGTTGTTTAGAAGCGACATCGAGGAAGAAGATTTCATTGGATTTATTGATTAGGAGTGACGGATTGTTTGGGAAACGTATAGCATGTTCTGACAAGAACAATAAAGTTTGATCATATTACACCTATACTGGCTCACCTGCACTGGCCTCCTGTGCACTTAAGATGTGACTTCAAGGTTTTACTACTTACGTATAAAATACTACACGGTCTAGCTCCATCCTATCTTGCCGATTGTATTGTACCATATGTCCCGGCAAGAAGTCCGCGTTCAAAGGACTCCGGCTAATTAGTGATTCCCAAAGCCCAAAAAAAGTCTGCGGGCTATAGAGCGTTTTCATTTCGGGCTCCAGTACTCTGGAATGCCCTCCCGGTAACAGTTCGAGATGCCACCTCAGTAGAAGCATTTAAGTCTCACCTTAAAACTCATTTGTATAATCTAGCCTTTAAATAGACTCCCTTTTTTAGACCAGTTGATCTGCCGTTTCTTTTCTTTTTCTCCTATGTCCCCCCCCCCCCCCCCCCTCCCTTGTGTAGGGGGTCCGGTCCGATCCGATGGCCATGGATGACGTACTGGCTGTCCAGAGTCGGGACCCAGGATATGTATCGGCTGGGGACATCCCTGCGCTGCTGATCCGCCTCCGCTTGGGATGGTTTCCTGCTGGCTACGCTGTGAACGGGACTCTCGCTACTGTGTTGGGTACTGTTGGATCCGCTTTGGACTGGACTCTCGCGGCTCTGTTGGATCCACTATGGATTGAACTTTCACAGTATCGTGTTAGACCCGCTCGACATCCATTGCTTTCATCCTCTCCAAGGTTCTAAAAGTCATCATTGTCACCGACGTCCCACTGGGTGTGAGTTTTCCTTGCCCTTATGTGGGCCTACCGAGGATGTCGTAGTGGTTTGTGCAGCCCTTTGAGACACTAGTGATTTAGGGCTATATAAGTAAACATTGATTGATTGATTTATTGATTATGTTACAGTTATTTGAATGACTCTTATCATGTTACATTAACATACCAGGCACCTTCTCAGTCGGTTATTTATGCATCATATAACGTAGACTTATTCAGCCTGTTGTTCACTATTTTTTATTTATTTTAAATTGCCTTTCAAATGTCTATTCTTGGTGTTTGATTTTATTAAATAAATTTCCCCCAAAAATGCGACGTATATATGTTTTTTTCCTTCTTTATTATGCATTTTCGGCCGGTGCGACGTATGCTCCGGAGCGACTTGTAATCCGAAAAATACGGTGCTTTAGATTTTCTTTTCCCGACTTGAGCACCACAAACGCAGAGAGCTGAAAGGCCAGTAGTCTCATGTCCTAGAGAAGAACATCAAATCTCTTTCTCATGTTGATTACTTCACCTTTTTAGTGGAGCCGCCAAGCAGACAATATGGTCAAATAGTGCAGCAAACAATCAGGATCACTGTCCTGGCCTATCTACGTCTCCGAATAAGATAGTGACTCCTGCAATGTCTTTCGGAATTACATTTAAATTCAAACAGTCCAAACAAATCCAAACAACTGCAGCACGATGAAGTGGAGTGACTTCACTTCACAGGACATCGAAATTGATCGCAACTGGACTGCTCAGGTTGTCTTAGTAATTGCCTGGCATCTAAACAGGCTTGGTCAGTTCATGCTCAAAGACAAGATAGGACAGCTTTATACTTCAGATTACTTTAGAGCTTTCCGATGTAGCTGCGAGTACAATGCCCTTGTTGAATGAGAATATTCACAGTCAATTCAATATCAGTGCATTTGTTTCCTCCACTGTTATTGTGCCTTTTGCTTGCAGGCTTCGGTTTTTTTGAAGTTCTAAAATTAACACAATAAAACAAGTTATAATACCAACTGCTGCTTTGGCATGAATTTAACAGTAAACAAACATCTCCAAAACGGCCCAGAGTTCACCCTGACATATCCTGAGTCTTTGCCCGCAGTAATTTGTCTAAAGGGGTCATTTTACCTTAGCTTAGTCACTCAGTGAGTGTGATTTTTCATACAAATCCCGTTTCCAAAGGAGTTGGGAAATTGTGTTGGATGTAAATATTAACGGAATACAATGATTTGCAAATCATTTTCAACCCCTTTTCAATTAAATGCACTCCAAAGACAAGATATTTGATGTTCAAGCTAATAAACTTTATTTTTATTTTTTTTGCAAATAATAATTAACATAGAATGTCATGGCTGCAACACGTGCCAAAGTAGTTGGGAAAGGGCATGTTCACCACTGTGTTACATCACCTTTTCTTTTAACAACACTCAATAAACGTTTGGGAGCATTTTTGAAGCTGTTAAGGTGGAATTCTTTCCCATTCTTGCTTGATGTACAGCGTATTCTAGGCTTCAAAATGTTCAGTAGGAGAAAAGTCTGGACTGCAGGCAGGCCGGTGTAGCACCCGGACTATTTAACAAAGACGCCACGCTGTTTAACACGTGGTGTGGCATTGTCTTGCTGAAATAAGCAGGGGCGCCCATAATAACGTTGCTTGGATGACAACATATGTTGCTCCAAAACCTGTATGGACCTTTCAGCATTAATGGTGCCTTCACAGATGTGTAAGTTACCCATGCCTTGGGCACTAATGCACCCCCATACCATCACAGATGCTGGCTGTTGAACGTTGCGCCTATAACAATCCGAATGGTTATTTTCCTCTTTGTTCTGGAGGACACCACATCCTCTGTTTCCAAATATAATTTGAAATGTGGACTCGTCAGACCACAGAACACCTTTCCACTTTGCGTCAGTCCATCTCAGAAGAGCTCGGGCCCAGCGAAGCCGGCTGCGTTTCAGGATCTTGTTGATTAATGGGTTTGGCTTTGAGTGGTAGAGTTTTAACTTGCACTTACAGATGTAGCGACCAACTGTAGTTACTGACAGTGGTTTTATGAAGTGTTCCTGAGCCCCATGTGGTGATATCCTTTACACATTGTTGTCGGTTTTTGAAGCTGTACTGCCTGAGGGATTAAAAATCCATTATATCATCGCTTACGTGCAGGTATTTCTCCAGATTCTCTGAAGTTTTTGATTATTTTACGGACCGTAGATGGTAAAATCCCTAAATTCCCTGCAATAGCTCGTTGAGAAATGTTCTAAAACTGTTTGACAATTTGTTTACAAAGTGGTGACCCTCACCCCATCCTTGTTTGTGAATTACTTAGCATTTCATGGAAGCTGTTTTTATACCCAATCATGGCACCCACCTTTTCCCAATTAGCCTGCACACCTGTGGGATGTTCCATATAAGTGTTTGATGAGCATTCCTCCACATTATCAGTATTTATTGCCACCTTTCCCAACTTCTTTGTCACGTGCTGCTGGCATCGAATTTTAAAGTTAATGATTATTTGCAAAAAAATTATTAGTTTGAACATCAAATATGTTTTCTTCGTAGCATATTCAACTGAAGATGGGTTGAAAATGATTTGCAAATCATTGTATTCCGTTTATATTTACATCCAACATAATATCCCAACTCATATGAAAACGGGGTTTGTATAATCCGGTCATCTTAAATTTTTAACATGTTTTTGTGA
The DNA here is from genome assembly GCF_033978795.1 of Nerophis ophidion. Lineage (NCBI taxonomy): Eukaryota > Metazoa > Chordata > Actinopteri > Syngnathiformes > Syngnathidae > Nerophis > Nerophis ophidion. Next base: position 13,377,980 of record NC_084637.1, on the reverse strand, counting down.
CAACTCCTCTCTGTCACATTTTGTGACACAGTTGATGTGTCTAGACCAGGTGTCGGCAACCCAAAATGTTGAAAGAGCCATATTGGACCAAAAATACGAAAATAAATCTGGCTGGAGCCGCGACAAATTAAAAGCCATATTACATACAGATAGAGTGTCATGAGATATGAATTGAATTAAGAGGACTTAAAGGAAACTAAATGAGCTCAAATATAGCTACAAATGAGGCATAATGATGCAATATGTACATATAGCTAGCCTAAATAGCATGTTAGCATCGATTAGCTTGCAGTCAAGCAGGGACCAAATATGTCTGATTAGCACGCCACACAAGTCAATAACATCAACAAAACTCACCTTTGTGCATTCACACACAACATTAAAAGTTTGGTGGACAAAATGAGACGGAAAAAGAATTGGTCATAAAACACGTCCGAGAAAGTCGGAGAGAGTTGTACATGTAAACAAACTACGGTGAGTTCAAGGACCGCCAAAATCAGTAGGACAAAACGGTGCTCGCCAAATACTCAAATCAGTGAAGCATGTTTAATATAAACAGTGTGCTTTATAACAAGTACGGAGGTTTGTGTCATGTTTGTCCTCCTGCAGAAACCATATTAAAACAAACAATTTATTTTTTTCCATTTTTCATACATTTTTGAAAAAGCTCCAGAAAGCCACTAGAGCAGCATGCGCCGCGGGTTGCCAACCCCCGGTCTAGTCGATACGTGGCTGACACATTTTACTCGTTGTGGCTTGTGCAGCCCATTGAGACGCTTGTGATTGAGGGCTATATAAATAAATATTGATTAATTGCTTGATTGATTGTGATTAAGGGCTATGCAAATGAACTTTGATTGATTGATTGAAATAGAAAAGGCTACATAGAGGAATTCAGGTCCCGTTACTACTCTGCAATCTGCATTTCGGTTTACGTGAGCTTGGATTTTCTTCCCCCAGGGGGTGCATATCAAGCCCTGCGGGACCGTTTGGAGGGGGCGGGGCGAACGGGCCAACGTCGCTTACACCAGCACTGTGACAAGGTTGGATGGTGCAACCCCCACCGTCATGTATTTGACCTGAACGGTACAACCGAGCCAACTTGACTTTGATTGCTCCTCCTAAGGCAGGGGTTTCGTAACTTTTTTCACCGAAGGCCGGACACGGAAAAATTTAAGCACGCTGAGGCCATTTTGATATTTTTCATTTTCAAACCATAGTAAAATATATGGATTTTTTTTTTTTTTTAATCCTTAGTGCTCCTTAGGAACATAGAGGGTCTCAGTCACTAAAATGTTAAAAATAAGTCAAATTATTATTATTATTTTTTATTTAATGCTTACAGTAAATCTCTATATCAACTTGAGGTTGATATAAAGTAAAACAAATATGGTTTTATGCCTTTTCTGTCAAAGACAACTTTGTTTTTTATAGTAAATCTGAAATAGGCAGTATTTAGATAGATAGATAGATAGATAGATAGATAGATAGATAGATAGATAGATAGATAGATAGATAGATAGATAGATAGATAGATAGATAGATAGATAGATAGATAGATAGTACTTTATTGATTCCTTCAGGAGAGTTCCTTTATTTAGCAATCAAAGCCCTCAAAGATCAATAATGCAAGACACGATTGATTTTAATTATTCAATATCTTTGAGTAATCAAATTGAAAATTTTAATAAAATCCTACTAAATATATTTGAGATCCAAAAGGATCCCCACTCATAAAGCGATTTTTAAATTTATTTTTTTTTTACTTTTAACACTTCAATTTCAAGATCAACCTCCGATACATCCGTCAATTTAAAGTTTGAACTATTATTTTGTTTGTTTTATGCTCTTTTGTCAAAACTGTGATGTTCTTATACGGCGACCACACAACATATGCAATACAATTTAAAGTGATGATTTTTAAGTAATAATTAGATTTTTTTGAGCAATGAAAAAAAAAAAGAAAATAAAGAAAAAAGGAAAAAAAAATGCCTGCATGGCAGCTTTGTATCAACATTGCCACTTTTTCTCTTTAAATTTCACCTCATTCCACTTTTTTTAAATGTTTTTTTTTTTTTTTTTTTTTTTTTGCAAAACTATCAATTTTGCAATTTTTGCAGAATGTGTGGCGGGCCGGTAAACGATTAGCTGAGGGCCGCAAATGGCCCCCAGGATGCACTTTGGACACCCCCTGTCTTAAAGGGGAACATTATCACAATTTCAAAAGGGTTAAAACCAATAAAAATCAGTTCCCAGTGGTTTGTTGTATTTTTTGAAGTTTTTTTCAAAATTTTACACCTCCCGAAATATCCCTAAATAAACCTTTAAAGTGCCTTATTTTCGCTGTCTTCGAAACCACTATCCATTTCCCTGTGACGTCATACAGGGCTGCCAATACAAACAACATGGCGGTTACCACAGCAAGATATAGCGACATTAGCTCGGATTCAGACTCGGATTTCAGCCGCTTAAGCAATTCAACAGATTACGCATGTGTTGAAACAGATGCTCGGAGTATGGAGGCAGATAGCGAAAACTAAATTGAAGAAGAAATTGAAGCTATTGAGCGAATAGCTATTGACGCTATTCGGCCATAGCGTGGGTGTACCTAATGAAGTGACCCATAGCATGGCTGCCTTATTAGCATCGCCGGTAAAATGTGCGGACTAAACGATTAGGACTTTCGCATCTTGTGACACTGGAGCAACTTAAATCCGTCGATTGGTAAGTGTTTGTTTCGCATTAAATGTGGGTATCTAGTTTCAAATGTACATGCAGCTAGCGTAAATAGCATGTTAGCATCGATTAGCTGGCAGTCATGCCGTGACCAAATATGTCTGATTAGCACATAAGTCAACAACATCAACAAAACTCACCTTTGTGATTTCGTTGACTTAATCGTTACAAATGCATCTGCAGGTTATCCACACATCTCTGTGCCATGTCTGCCTTAGCATCTCCGGTCAAATGTGAAGACACTTTGGTACATTCAATGGGGGTCTGGCGGCAGACACTTTCTCATCTTCGGGCCAGTGGTGCAACTTGAATCCGTTCCTGTTTGTGTTGTTACACCCTCCGACAACACACCGACGAGGCCTGATGTCTGCAAGGTTCCAAAAAATAGTCGAAAAAACGGAAAATAACAGAGCTGAGACCCGGTGTTTGTAATGTGAAAATGAATATGGCGGGTGTGTTACCTCGGTGATGTCACGTTCTGACGTCATCGCTAGAAGACCGATAAACAGAAAGGCGTTTAATTTGCCAAAATTCACCCGTTTACAGTTCGGAAATCGGTTAAAAAAATACATGGTCTTTTTTCTGCAACATCAAGGTATATATTGACGCTTGCATAGGTCTGGTGATAATGTTCCCCTTTAAGAAATAATTCTGGCCACAGCCATTGAGCAGCGGCGAGTCCACGCAAGCCACTTATCCGAAGAACGCCTCCGCTGTCTCGTCTCTTACACCCTATTTTACTTTTATTATCAGCGCGAGGCTCTTTGCTCAGCACACTCACGCATATCTTTTCTTAATTGAAACCGACGTACGCGTGTTGGCTTGGCAACATGAATGAAAATGTCACAATCTGCCTGACGGCGAGCTGGTTACGCCTTCCACTCTCCAGGAAGAAAGTGCAACACTCATCAATGAGAGTGCCATTAGTTTAAAACTTGATAAGCATGTCCCTACCATTAAGCAGTCCTCAGGAGCAAAAATCCTTACGTTTTTTTTACTTTGTTTAGGCAATGGGTCCTGTCTCTGGGGTAATGTGCACTTCTGGTGCCCATTGAATATCAATGAAGGGGATTAGCATGCATGAAAAGCAATTGTGAGGAACCTTAAACACGACACTCCAGCACACAACAGCTGCTGTTTAACACAGCTGGCAAAAGTTGATAAGAGATATTTTGTACTTCAAAGTCCTTGCCACTTTAATGGAAAAAAAAAAAAAAAAAAAAAAAATCTAAAAAAATTGCAGCTTGAGATGAAAACTGCCCAAAGACCATTTATTTTGAAATGACTATTTTTTGATATTTGTTTTCTGCGCCGTCGTCGGAAAACAAACCGGAGGCAAAATGTCACGCGACGTCTCTTGGGAAGCATTTTACTTAAGGAAATAACGGACCCGGGCCTTTAATTAAATTTGTTCTAAAAGTCTACTTATGAGATTGATGTCTTAAACTAATGCCTGGGAATAACACGACAACAGTGGTACTTGTATGACTTAATGGAGGAGTGATGCACTTAAAGGGCCTCTTGAGGCGGACAACATTGGCACTTACTTGGAAATCATGTCCACGGATAAAAATCCTCTCAAAATAGAGAATGCAGATTTACAGTAGAAAGGGGATTCAAAGAACCTGACATGAAACGTGATGAATTGGGGAGTGCACTATCCACTAGTAGGGTGTTGCATATTTTAAAATGTGTTTTTGTCACGACTTGGACTATGGAATAGTTTGTTTTTTCCGACGCAAAGGAAAATTGGCACGAACGAGACGTGAATGTAAGTACCTTTTTATTTATTAAACACTATAATTAACAAAAAGGCAAACAAATGGCGCGCACAATGGCGGAGAACAAACTTGACTACTGGAAACAAAACTAGCACAATGGCATGACTATAGACAAAAACAAACTAAACAACTGTTTTTAACAAAAAAATCTGGGTATTATCTTCCACCCAACTCTCTCCTTTGTGTCACACATTAAAACCGTTACTAAAACGGCCTTCTTTCATCTCCGTAATATCGCTAAATTTCGCTCCATTTCGTCCACTAAAGACGCTGAGATCATTATCCATGCGTTTGTTACGTCTCGTCTCGATTACTGTAACGTATTATTTTCGGGTCTCCCCATGTCTAGCATTAAAGGATTACAGTTGGTACAAAATGCGGCTGCTAGACTTTTGACAAGAACAAGAAAGTTTGATCACATTACGCCTGTACTGGCTCACCTGCACTGGCTTCCTGTGCACTTAAGATGTGACTTTAAGGTTTTACTACTTACGTATAAAATACTACACGGTCTAGCTCCATCCTATCTTGCTGATTGTATTGTACCATGTGTCCCGGCAAGAAATCTGCGTTCAAAAGACTCCGGCTTATTAGTGATTCCCAAAGCCCAAAAAAAGTCTGCAAACTACAGAGCGTTTTCCGTCCGGGCTCCAGTACTCTAGAATGCCTTCCCGGTAACAGTCCGAGATTCTACCTCTGTAGAAGCATTTAAGTCTCACCTTAAAACTCATCTGTATACTCTAGCCTTTACATGGACCTCCTTTTTAGACAAGTTGATCTGCCGCTTCTGTTGTTTTTCTCCTCTGTCCCCCCCTCCCTTGTGGAGGGGGTCCGGTCCGGTGACCATGGATGAAGTACTGGCTGTCCAGAGTCGAGACCCAGGATGGACCGCTCGTCGGTACCCAGGATGAACCGCTCGCCTGTGTATCGGTTGGGGACATCTCTACGATGCTGATCTGACTCCACTTGGGATGGTTTCCTGTGGACGGGACTCTCGCTGCTGTCTTGGATCGGCTTTGAACTGAACTCTCGCGGCTGTGTTGGAGCCACTATGGATTGAACTTTCACAGTATCATGTTAGACCCGCTCGACATCCATTGCTTTCGGTCCCCTAGAGGGGGGGGTTTGCCCACATTTGAGGTCCTCTCCAAGGTTTCATAGTCATCATGGTCACTGGCATCTCACTGGGTGTGAGTTTTCCTTGCCCTTATGTGGGTTCTTCCGAGAATGTCGTAGTCGTAGTGGTTTGTACAGTCCTTTGAGACATTTGTGATTTAGGGCTATATAAATAAACATTGATTGATTGAACTGTGACATAAAACCAAAAACTTACTTGGCATCAGCAGGAGAGAAACTATGGGAAGAATAAACAGCAATGGCATGGCATGAAGGCAGTTGAGGAATACGAAAAGTCGCCAGGCTGACCACCTGGCAACTACAGGTTTAAATAATGAACATGATAAACAGGTGTGAGAACTGAAGACAGGGGCTTGACATGAGGGCAAGGTGAAAATCAATAAGTTGTCATGGTAACGAAGAAAACAAGGAAGTGTAGGAACAGGAACCGAGTGTCCAAAAATAAAACCAAACATGACAAAAACAAACGCTGATCCCATGGGCGTGACAGTTTTTTGGCAACTCCAACTGTGACCACATCTTCGGTTGCTCTGCAAAGTGGTGCTTTCCATCTATTTCAGCAGACTGCATTGCAAAATGAGTAACCCCCCCACTCGGGTTGTGGGGTATACCGCTATTGGTATAGTACCGCAATACTAATTATTTACATTTATATTCGGTACTATACCGCCTCTGAAAAGTATCGGTACGCCACCCACCGCCGCGTTGTGTCATTGCTGGTTTTACGAGCAGAGGAGCACATTTGGCAGCGCACAATCACAGAGTACTTACAAGCAGACACAGTGTGTGGACCCAAAAAAAGGAGAACGGACGCATTTTGGCTTAAGAACTGACGATAAAGGTGAAGTTATAACACTGAAACACCCACCGGAAGAGGTGCTTTAAGACATAAATAGCTAGCTAGCGGCCAAAGTCCAGCCCCAGTCTGCAGTGTTTTAGCTACTTTTAAATGACTGATCCTCGCCTCCATGGCGACAAATAAATTACATTTCTTACAAGTATCATCCCTGCACAACGAGGAATAGCTAAACATGCTTCACCACACACCGTAGCTCACCGGCGTCAAAATGTAAACAAACGCCATTGGGTATCTACACCTAACATCCACTGTAATGATACCAAGTACAGGAGCGTATCTAGTTGATACTACTATAAAAAATATATATTATGTTTATAAAGTCAGGAAATATGTCCTTGCACAGATAAGGACTTTGAATTTGACCAATGTATGATCCCGTAACTACTTGGTATCGGATTGCTATCTAAATTTGTGGTGTCATCCACAACTAATGTAAAGTATCCAAACAACAGAAGTGTAGATAGAACATGTTAAAAGAGAAAGTAAGCAGATATTAACAGTAAATGAACAAATAGAGCAATAATAAATGTTCTACCACTTGTCCATTAATATTTTGGACGAAAAAATTTAATGGAAAATGACAATATGTTACTGTATGCATCAGCAGACTAAATTAGGAGCTTTTGTTTGCTTGGAGGTGGAGGAGGAATTATGGTCTGGGTTTGTTTTTCAGGAGTTGGGATTGGCCCCTTAATTCCAGTGAAAGGAACTTTGAATGCCCTACGATACCAAAACATTTTGGACAATTCCATGCTTCCAACTTTGTGGGACCAGTTTGGAGCAGGCCCCTTCCTCTTCCAACTTGACTGTGCACCAGTGCACAAGTCAAGGTCCATAGAGACATGGATGACAATCTGGTGTGGATGAACTTGACTGGCCTGCACAGAGTCCTGACCTGAACCCGATAGAACACCTTTGGGATAAACTAGAACGGAGACAGAGCCAGGCCTTCTCGACTAACATCAGTGTGTGACCTCACCAACGCGCTTTTGGAAGAATGGTGGACAATTCCTATAAAAACACTTTGCAACCTTGTGGACAGCCTTCCCAGAAGAGTTAAAGCTTTAATAGCTGCAAAAGCTGCACATCATATTGAACCCTATGGGTTAGAAATGGGATGGCACTTCAAGTTCATATGTGAGTCAAGGTAGGTGGCCCAAAACTTTTGGCGATATAGTGTACTTCCGTAGCATTGCGTGATTCTAATTAGCACATGAAATAAAATCCGCCACAATGCATCTTTGCTTTTATGTCTGGAGCACAACAATGAAAAAGCTGTGCTGTCCTAGACATCTTGCCTCATAAACCCCAGCCTGAACAGATATATTTTTATAGAATGATTATTTATGTACAGCATACAGAGAACTCTTAATGCAGCTGGTGTGAGCAGGACTACGCCTGGATATGAACATGCATTGGACGACTTTGCAGGAATACAAAACAGTTGGCCTCATACCTGTGACGTGCTGTCAGGTGGCTTAACCATGAGATGTTCCAAAACAAAGTAATAAAATAAAATAAGTTTTAATATGTGATTTTGGTGTGGTTCCTGTATATTTTGATAATTTTAATGGTCAAAATCGCGGAAATTCCATGTTTCCTGATCAAAACAATGCCGCAGATGAGAAGTGAGGCAGACACAGGCGGTGCCTCCATGGCTACACACTGTGTATTGGGGGTGCGTGCGAGGGGCGCATGCTTGTTGCCACGTGGAAAAGGCAGGACTTTGTCACATATTGTTGGTGACAAACCCCAAGATGCAGAGAAGGCGGCAGGGCAGGCATTGGAAAGGAAAATATGATTTAATGTCCATCAAATATAGGAAAAAAAAAACACAAACCAGAAACGGGAAACAGGATCCAGCAAACAGGAACTAGGAACAAAAAGACAGCACGCTGCAAACAGCTACAGGTTCAACCACAAGTATGAATGACAATACTCCAGCCCTGACTGGAGGAGAAAGCCGGTATAAATAGTGCCTGGCTGATTGAAAACAGGTGTGGCCAGGTGACAATCAGCCGCAGCTGAGGGTACACGGCACTCAGAGAAACAAGCAGGAAATAAAGACAAAATCAAAGCGCTGACAGGAAACAAAGATAAAGGCATAGGAAAAACTAAAACATAGCCAAACTGTCAGGGACAAGCCTGACAGTCTTGAGGCAGCAAGTACCTCTGCCTCAAGGCAGGGGGCGATATATTGTCAACTTGCAGTTCAATGCCTCAGCAGTACTCTGACTCGCTCAAGCTAGCAGAAACAGGTCTCTCCAGCGGAAGCCAGCATTTTTTTCTCTTTACTGTATCTATAACAAACAAGGCATTTTTATTAGAGTAAGCCAGCGTTTGTGGGTGTTTTTTCTCAGATGCAAAAATATTGTTTAATTTCTTGGAATTAAATTGAATTAAATCAATGTTTCTGCCAATATGGAGGACTATATACTGTATCCAAGATGAAATACTTCTCTGAAGTGGACTTTAAGACAAAATGAATGTGATCATACAAAATATGTTTTTTATGGAGGATAGCTATTGCTGCTTCAGATACAAATACAGAAAGGTAATATACACTCACAATACTTGATTTATTGTGTTAAACGCAAATGGGACCAAAAAGTATTTAATAACTTTATCAAATAGTTTTTGGACCCATTTATCATATCATAATACCATTATGATAACCTTTTCATAAAAGCGAATAACTCCGTTTTTCCCTGTAACTCTAATGTGCAACCTAGATCAACAATGACTAGAGCTGCACATATGAATTTAAGTAAAATAAATAAAAAAATAAAAAAAGTATGTATGCCTCACCTGGTGTTTAGTTCACCGCACGTCACTGCCTCATACCTTCACATCAAACGTCATTATTTCTCAAATACAACACCCTCCCCCCACTTAGGCGCCACATAAACACCATTGCGTCCATGTGCAATAATTGAAAGTTGAACACTCATTCATATGTAACAGCCAATTATTTGCTCAATGACTCAAAGGAGCTTTTTAAAGGCCTTCTAAAATTAGATTTTCTTATTTAAACGGGGATAGCAGGTCCATTCTATGTGTCATACTTGATCATTTTGCGGTATAGCCATATTTCTGCTGAAAGGATTTAGTAGAAAACATCGACGATAAAGTTTGCAACTTTTGGTCACTAATAAAAAAGCCTTCCCTGTACCGGAAGTAGCAGACGATGTGCGCGTGACGTCACGGGTTGTGGAGCTCCTCACATCCTCAGATTGTTAACAATCACGGCCACCAGCAGCGAGAGCGATTCGGACCGAGAAAGCGCCAATTTCCCCATTAATTTGAGCGAGGATGGAAGATTCGTGGATGAGGAAAGTGAGAGTGAAAGCCTAGGAAAAAACAAAAACAAAAAAAAAATATACTGCAGAGCGATTCAGATGTTATTAGACACATTTACTAGGATAATTCTGGAAAATCCCCTATATGCTTATTGTGTTACTAGTGTTTTAGTGAGACTATATGGTCGTACCTCTACAACCTGAAAGTCGGAGGAGTGTGGCCACGGGTGTGGTGACCGCCAATGTCTCCGAGGGAAGCCACGTTCCTCGACGAGGCATAAGCAGCCGTTGGGGCCAGGCTGAGATTTTTTTTTTTTTTCCCTCCTCCACGGTGGAAGCATCCGACGGTCGGGGGCGGCCGGTGGAAGGAGGCAAGAGATTCGCAGCTGCCTCTTTGGAAGGTGCAGGAGGAACGACGCAAGCTCTGCGCTCATGTCTACGGTAAGAGCCGACTTATTACCACCATTTTCTCACTGAAACCTGCCGTCTGACATGTGGTAGGGAACCATGTACGCTTGACCACTCTGTTCCATAGTAAAGCTTCACCGTCATCTTTCGGGAATGTAAACAAGGAAACACCGGCTGTGTTTGTGTTGCTAAAAGCGGCCGCAATACACCGCGTCCCACTACATCTTTCTTCTTTGACGTCTCCATTATTAATTGAACAGATTGCAAAAGATTCAGCAACACAGATGTCCATAAACTATCAGACTGCGTGGTCGGTAGTAGTGGGTTTCAGTAGGCCTTTAAGCACCGACGCATCCTGTTCATTTCATTGTTGGACACCGAGTTTGCGCGAACGGCGCCGTGTGCTATCCGTCTTTTCCCGTGGACCCTTCAAAGTCGCTTCCCCAATGCATGAAATTAACAAAATGGGTCCGGAAATGATTGGGATTACCATAAAATTACATCCAAATAGCGCTAATTGCTTGACGAGCGTCCAGGGGTGCCAATTTCAGGCATTCCAAATCCACGCCACCTCTCTGCTCTAATTTGCTTCATTAGCTGCTCCCCTGCGAGATTGCCATCATAAGCTATAAAAGTGCTCCTCTTCACAGCTGGAAAGATGACATATTCTTTAAAAAAAAAAAAAAAAAAAAAGACACCAATTTTGCTTTCCCACTTTCTTGTTGATGACCGACTTCCGTGGGAATGTGTCGACCGGTACGTTGCATGGGGGGGAGACAAGGAACCCGGCCGAGGATCACAACATATACGTGCACGGTGTTCCTTTTTTCTCCATTTGACATGGAGTCAGAGTGTATGAAATAGCAAACGATTTATATTTAATTTGGACCCTCCATGCTCTCACCACAGGTGTGCTACACTGCAAAAAGTCAGTGTTCTAAAACCAGAAAAAAAAAATAAAAAAAATGAGGGGTATTTTATCTGAACTATGCAACATTATCTGCCAAAAGAACAAGAAAATTCAGCTTGTCAAGACTTTCCAAAACAAGTAAAACTAGCTAACCTCAATGAACCCAAAAATACCTTAACCTTCCTCTTGTGTTAGATTTCTGTTACCATCTCTTATGGTAACGGGTCAGTTTTGAGCCATGTCTTAAATCAGCTGTAAAATACACTAAAAACAACTATCATCCAATTTGTTTCTCATCTCTTGGTTACCTTGTTAGGCTTCTTTATCCATGAAAATATTGGTTTCGATATTTTTGGTGTGGACCACTGGGCCTTTTTTTTGTCAGTACACCCCTCGATTTCAATTTTAAAAATGGTAAACATAAACCTCAAGAGAATCGTACAAATAAATAAAAAGTTGTTGTGTTACCTGACTATTACTGAGGGTTATTAGAACAAATCGCGTACATAAATTTGTTTTATTTATTTTTTCATTTTTATAAATTTTATACTGAATTGACCTCACATGTCTGGACATGCCCGTCTGTTAGTTTTTGTACTGGATAAAAAGGTAAAACGAGAATCCCCAAAAGTTCACATGATTGGCAGAAGAGCTGGCTTTCATTGTGTTCAGTTTTGGCTCGAATCATTGCTCGATAATCTTAATTTTATAACTGGGTCGAAACAGACCCGAACAACACCAAGGTCATAATTTCAAACAAAGCATTTTATAATTTAGTGAAAAAATTAATAATGATAAAAAAGAAAGTTTTATTTTGTTGAAATAGAGGTTCCTGACAAAGTCAAAAAGCCTTGAGGCAAAAAAATACATGTATGTGGTTCTTTCTAAGCATTGAAAAACTAAAACGGGTCGGTGCCGACCCTAACACAAGACGAAGGTTAAAATAAAGTATATTCTTACTAATAAGTGCACTTTTCTTGGTAGAAAAAAAAAGAGACCTTTTTGCTCAATATGTTGAAAAATATTCTTAAATCAAGCAAATGCTTGTTACGGCTCAGACTACTGCCAACGCCTGTGCGCACCTCGGGACACGCCCACGGGCGTGCACGGCCAGGGACGAGCTGCGCGTGTCTCCGCCCTGTAGCAGCCGCCAGCTGTAATCATTCACAATCACAACACCTGCCCATAATGAAGGACCTGCCTTCATAAGCCTGGACGACGTGGCATACCGGCGCCGGAGTACAGTCTTCTGTACATGACGCTCCCCGTGTTCTCCTGTGATCCCCTGTTGTTCCCCTTGCCCTTTTGGATTCTCGACATCCCGCTTGGACACGTTTTCTCACGACGCCTCTAGTTTGCCCTGGATCCTTTGCCTGCCCCACAGACTTCCGTGTTCTTCGTTTCTTCACAACATTTGGTAACACACACCTCAGCTAATCACACTTATAGCCTCACACCACATACACTTTTGGATCTCGTCCACACTCCATTTCCTTAGTTTATTTTATATTGTTTATTATATATATATTTACTATATATAAAATAAATCTTTTGACATTACTGCCACCTGGTGTCCGTTTGTCGTCACTCCCTCAGTTAAAACCTTAACAATGCTAGTGCCCTTATCTTCACATATTGATATGCGCTCGGCATCATGTTTTTTTGTTCATTCTTGAAGTAAGAAATGAATACGTTAAAAAAGTAGTTACATACTTGTGAGTGTTGATGACTGAAATCATTTAGGACCAAAACCCTTGAAACAAGTAAAACACTAACATAAAATATGTTTAGTGAGAAGAATGATCTTATCAGACAGAAAATAAGCAAATATCACCCTTATTTGAGATATTTAATCTTACTTAGGTTTCAGTTTCTGCAGTGTACCTTCTGTGAGCAGAGGCCATCGGTTTCGATACCAAGTCTGTTGGAAACCAGCCCTGCGTCATTTGAAGATTCACTTATGTTGAGTACTGTCATGTCTTGTGATCATGTTTTTTTTAGTTATGTTCTGTTTTGTTTAAGACTCCATCGCTTCCTGGTTTTTTACTCCCTAGTTTTGTCGCCGTCTGTTGTAACGCGGACTATGGTGTGGTTTGTTTTCCCGTAATGCAAAGGAACTTCATAGTAATTTATTACTAGGAAAAAGTGCAAACAAAAGGCGCGCACAAGGCGGAGAACAAACTTGGTTAAGAAAACAAAAAAGGCAAAACAAGGGGATAGAAACGAAAGAGTGGCATTGATAAACAAAAAAAACGTACTCGCGGTGACATGAGAAGGGCAGCATGAACTATGACATGAAACAGGCATGAAACAGAGTGGTCATAAACAGGGTGACCTTCTCACGTCACCGCAAGTAAGTTTTTTGAAGAATCCAAATGAGTAGATACGCTATGGACGAATAGTCGACAAAACAGGATATACTTCCGGTTCAAGGCAAGAAACAGGAAGTCAATTTTCAACCCGCAGCACTTGCAGCAAGCGAAGTCGCCCCAAAGATGATGCCATAGCACAAACAATGGCACACCTTTTGTTACGGCTCGGACTCTTTCCACTGCCACTCATCCATCTGTGCGCTCCAGTGACAGCACCACGGGCGGTCCCGCTGCGGGCGCACTTCCGCATGGCTGCATCCATCCATTCATTCATTTTCTACCGCTTATTCCCTTTGGAGTCACATTCCAATTTATTGTTGCCAATCAACCTATCCCCAGGTGCATGTCTTTGGAGGTGGGAGGAAGCCGGAGTACCCGGAGGGAACCCACGCATCTACGGGGAGGACATGCAAACTCCTCACAGAAAGACCCCGAGCCCGGGATTGAACCCAGGACTACTCAGGACCTTCGTATTGTGAGGCAGACAGAATAACCCCTCTCCCACCGTGAAGCCCAATCAATCGGAAATCAGCACACCTGCCTGGGATGAACATGCTGCCTTCTTAAGCCCGCACAACCTGCCATGCTGTGCTGGAGTATAGTCTTCTGTACCTTTCGCTTCCCATTTTTCTCCTGTGATCCTCTGTTGTTCCCCTTGCCTCCTGGACTGCCCTTTTGGTTTCTCGAACTTCCGCTTGGACACATTTCTCTCAAAGCCTTTGATCGTCTGCCTGCCCCACGGATTTCCGTATTCCTTCCCTCTCGTTCAACATTTACAGTAACACTCAACAACTACACAAATAGTCTTACCTTATACACAATATTGGATTTTGTCACGCTCCATTTCCTTGGTTATTTTAATTATTGTTTGTTAATTAGCAACACTAAATCGACCCCAGTGTGTGAATGTGGGTGTGAATGTTGTCTGTCTATCTGTGTTGGCCCTGCGATGAGGTGGCGACTTGTCCAGGGTGTACCCTGCCTTCCGCCCGATTGTAGCTGAGATAGGCGCCAGCGCCCCCCGTGACCCCGAAAGGGAATAAGCGGTAGAAAATGGATGGATGGATGGATTAGCAACACTAAATCGACCCCAGTGTGTGAATGTGAGTGTGAATGTTGTCTGTCTATCTGTGTTGGCCCTGCGATGAGGTGGCGACTTGTCCAGGGTGTACCCTGCCTTCCGCCCGATTGTAGCTGAGATAGGCGCCAGCGCCCCCCGTGACCCCGAAAGGGAATAAGCGGTAGAAAATGGATGGATGGATGGATTAGCAACACTAAATCGACCCCAGTGTGTGAATGTGAGTGTGAATGTTGTCTGTCTATCTGTGTTGACCCCCCGCAACCCCAAAAGGGACAAGCAGTAGAAAATGGAAGGATGGGTGTTTTTTCATTATATATAGTGTTTATATATAATAAATAGAACTATACACATCCTCTGGTGTCTGTTGCCGTCACCTCCCCTCAGTCCTTAGTAAAACATAACACCTTTTCAGTGTTTGTGTTGAAAACCATTTCCATCCATCCATATTCTACCGCTTGTCCCTTATGGAGTTGTGGGGGTTGCTTAAGCCTATCCCAGGGCCGGGTACACCCTAGACCAGTGGTTCTCAACCTTTTTTCAGTGATGTACCCCCTGTGAACATTTTTTTAATTCGAGTACCCCCTAATCAGAGCAAATCATTTTTGGTTGAAAAAAATAGATAAAGAAGTAAAACACAGCACTATGTCATCAGTTTCTGATTTATTAAATTGTGTAACAGTGCAAAATTTTGCTCATTTGTAGTGGTCTTTCTTGAAATAATTGGAAAAGAAGATATAAAAAAACTAAAAACTAATTGAAAAATAAACAAGTGATTGAATTATAAATAAAGATTTCTACACATAGAAGTAATCAACTTAAAGAGCCCTCTTTGGGGATTGTAATAGAGATCCATCTGGATTCATGAACTTAATTCTAAACATTTCTTTAAAAAAATAAATCTTTAACATCGATAATTATGGAACATGTCCACAAAAAAATCTAGCTGTCAACGCTGAATATTGCATTGTTGTATTTTTTTTCACAGTTTATGATCTTACATTCATATTTTGTTGAAGTATTATTCAATAAATATGTTTATAAAGGATTTTTTAATTGTTGCTATTTTCAAAGTATTTAAAAAAAAATCTCACGTATTCTTGGCATATCTTCAAGTACCCCCAGGGGTACGTGTACCCCCATTTGAGAACCACTGCCCTAGACAAGACGCCACCTCATCACAGGGCCAAGACAGACATTTGTTGAATAAAAAATATTACGACCGTTAGCAAAGAAAAAAATATAAGTTAGCTGCACCGTTTTATAAGCCGCAGGGTTCATAGCGTAAGAAAAAAAACTAGTGGCTTACAGCCCGAAAAACAAGGTAAATGAAAATGTGTTTGCACTAAAACCTGAACATGTACTGAACACTTGAAGCCAACAAAACACGTTAGTGCCGTAAAAATGCACACTATATGCATAGCTACCTGCATCAACATACTGAGTGGGAACTCACATTTCCACCAGAAATAGAGCTCAGTTCATCACAATAAACCTTGACAGAGTGAGTGTTTTCACTGGAGTGTGTAGGCGTGCTGGTTCCACTGTCAGTCATGTTGATAGCGTGACTTTAATGGGAATTCCAATAAAGAAGAGAAATGTAAATGAATGACGAGAGTAGTATGCATCCAGTACTCCGTTCCTCCGGGATTTCATTGGCTTTTTGCGTGATTGTCGCGGCCTCAGATGCCTGATATCGCAAAAGCTTTTTTTTTTTTTAGCCAAAGGCATATTTGTTTTAAATAACATTACAGCCGGTTGTGAATTTACGATTCCGCTATTGGTGTTTGAAGTGAGCTTTGTAGCTGCGACACACTAATGTGTGATTACATTAAGTAGTTCTATTTAATACCTTTTAAATTTAATTATTGAACATTTATATTAGGACTAGGCAAGGGCCGGAACAAGAATTGGACTGTATGATAACCTGAGGCAAAAATATCACAATTTCACGGTATCACAGTATGGTATTATAATTACACCTTTAAAATGTGTCATTGTGAAATTATTGTTTGAATTATTATTGAAGAGAAAAACTATTATAGATTAACAGTAATTTCAAAACAATATAATAGAACGTGTTGACAGTGGAGCGTATGTATTTAAAATAGATGAAAAAAAATAACTAAATTATATCTAAATAAATATGTTTAAAGTGTAGTTCTTAATACAGTCTATCGTTGCAAAACCTGCAGCTAGTGACATTTTGATATTTCCCTTTAAAAATAACAAAAATAATGTAAATAAGGCCCCCGTTTACACTGCACATGGGGTTGTCCGGATACCAATATTTTTGGTACCAAATGACAGAGCTTCTCACCCTAAGGGAGTGACCCGCCACCCGAAGTAGGAAACTCATTTCAGCCTTTCAGCTTGTACCCGTGATCTTGTCCTTTCAGTAACAACCCATAGCTCATGACCATAGGTGAGAATAAGAATGTAGATTGACCGGTAAATTGAGAGCTTTGCCTTCCAGCTCAGCTCCCTCTGCACCAAAAAGGACCGATGCAGAGTCCGCATCACTGTTGACGCTGCACTGCATGTCGAACTCATGATCCGCTCATCCCTTACTTGTAAAAAAGACCCCAAAGTACTTGAACATCTCTTTGGAGCAGGATCTCCTTCGCAACCTGGAGACGACACCCCACCCTTTTAGGGGCAATAACCATGACTTAGGGTTAGAGGTCCTGGTTGTTATCCCAGTAGCTTCACACTCAACTACAAACTGATCTGCGTAGGACCCCCTTCCAGCTCAGCTCCCTCTCAACCACAATGGACCGATGCAGAGTCCGCATCGCTGTCGACGCCGCACTGCAGGTCGATCTCATGATCCGCTCATCCCTTAAGCGTGAAAAAGACCCCGGCGTACTTTAACACCTCTTTGGAGCAGGATCTCCTTCGCAACCTGGAGACGACACCCCACCCTTTTCCGGGCAAGAACCATGAACTCAGACTTAAAGGTGCTGATTGTCATCCCAGTAGCTTCACACTATGCTACGAACTGATCCGTGTAGGACCCACCTTCCAGATCAGCTCCCTCTTCACCACAATGGACCGATGCAGAGTCCGCATCACTGTCGACGCCGCACCGCATGTCGATCTCATGATCCGCTCATCCCTTACTCATGAAAAAGACCCCAATGTACTTGAACACCTCCTTGGAGCAGGATCTCCTTCGCAACCTGGAGACGACACCCCACCCTTTTACGGGCAAGAACCATTACTTAGGGTTAGAGGTTCTGATTGTCATCCCAGTAGCTTCACACTCAGCTACAAACTGATCCGCGTAGGACCCCTTTCTCTCAGCGCCCTCTTCACCACAACGGACTGATGCAGAGTCTGCATCACTGTTGACGCCGCACCACACTGTCGATCACATGATCTGCTCATCCCTTACTCGTGAAAAAGGCCCCAACGTACTTGAACACCTCCTTGGAGCAGGATCTCCTTCGCAACCTGGAGACGACACCCCGCCCTTTTACGGGCAAGAAACATGACTTAGGGTTAGAGGTCCTGATTGTCATCCCAGTAGCTTCACACTCAGCTACAAACTGATCCGTGTAGGACCCCCTTCCAGTTCAGCTCCCTCTGCACCACAATGGACCGATGCAGAGTCCGCATCGCTGTCGACACCGCACCGCATGTCGATCTCATGATCCGCTCATCCCTTACTCGTGAAAAAGACCGCAATGTACTTGAACACTTCCTTGGAGCAGCATCTCCTTCGCAACCTGGAGACGACACCCCACCCTTTTACGGGCAAGAACCATGACTTAGGGTTAGAGGTTCTGATTGTCATCCCAGTAGCTTCACACTCAGCTAAAAACTGATCCGCATAGGACCCCTTTCTCTCAGCGCCCTCTTCACCACAACGGACTGATGCAGAGTCTGCATCACTGTTGACGCCGCACCACACTGTCGATCACATGATGTACTCATCCCTTACTCGTGAAAAACACCCCAACGTACTTAAACACCTCCTCGGAGCCGGATCTCCTTCGCAACCTGGAGACGAGATCCCACCCTTTTACGGGCAAGAACCATGACTTAGGGTTAGAGGTCCTGATTGTCATCCCAGTAGCTTCACATTCAGCTACAAACTGATCCGCATAGGACCCCCTTCTTTCAGCGCCCTCTTCACCACAACGGACCGATGCAGAGTCTGCATCACTGTTGACGCCGCACCACACTGTCGATCACATGATCTACTCATCCCTTACTCGTGAAAAAGACCCCAACATACTTAAACACCTCCTCGGAGCAGGATCTCCTTCGCAACCTGGAGACGACACCCCACCCTTTTACGGGCAAGAACCATGACTTAGGGTTAGAGGTCCTGATTGTCATCCCAGTAGCTTCAGACTCTGCTACAAACTGATCCGTGTAAGACCCCCTTCCAGTTCAGCTCCCTCTTCACCACAATGGACCGATGCAGAGTCCGCATAACTGTTGACGCCGCACCACACTGTTGATCTCATGATCAACTCATCCCCCACTCGTGAAAAAGACCCCAACGTAATTGAACACCTCCTTGGAGCAGGATCTCCTTCACAACCTGGAGACGACACCCCCACCCTTTTCCGGGCAAGAACCATGAACTCAGAATTAGAGGTGCTGACTGTCATCCCAGTAGCTCCACACTCCGCTACAGAACCGATCCTTGTAGGACCCAGGACACTTTGGAGAGACTATGTCTCCTGGCTGGCCTGGGAACACCTTGGGATCCCCCAGGTGGACCTGGACGAAGTAGCTGGAGAGAGGGAAGTCTGAGCTTCTTTGCTTAGACTGCTGCCCCCGCAAAAGAAACCCTGAATAAGCGGAAGAGGATGGATGGATAGATGAATTGAAAATCGGTTGAGATTTGAGCAAGTTATGATTTGTATTCAAGTAACATGTATTGGCTTAAATGGAAACCTTCCCCCTACCAATTTGGCGGCCATGAAAGCACGTCACTAAACATGTCTGTTAAAGAGGACTTATGCAGAAGTACCGAGTATTCTACCTACTTTATATCTATGATTTCAGCTCTATCATGCTAAAAATGTTTGATTAACAGGGTCGCATTCATGTATTGAGACACAGATTATAGGCATTAAAATTATTCTATAAAACAACATGCCGATCAATTTTTGATTTGGTCTCAGGATGAGTTTTTCAACGACCGCATGCTTTAGTATTTTGTACACGGATTTTGGAAGACTTTTTGGCAGTTTGGGAATACCGTATTTGTGGTATTCCTGTCCCACACGTTTTGCAGGCTCTGACATAATCTTAACAGATTTTGTACAGACAGCATGCACAGCGACCCTTTCCTCATGCACGTCACTTAGCCTCGTCATGGCTGTATCGATTGGAGCCAAGTGATGCACAGTGGTCATCAAATGCTATCAGCTGAGAAAGGTCACGGCAGTCCATCAGCTCCCGGTGCACCCCCAACCCCCCCGCTGATACATCACATCACCCTGTCAGCATAAGGGAGGGACAACTTATTGACTCAAATTAGTTGACCGGCTTTATAAGTTATATATAGAACTGACGATAGATATATTAGCATAGACAGCAAGGATCAATAGATGTCAGTATTATGGACCCTTAGGTCTTAGAATAGCATTTTAAAGACTAATAGTGTTAACATGACCCCACGGATTCAAGTTGTTTTTATTTTAGCTGATTTTATAGGGAATGTTTAGTAGTAGTCACAGTAGTCAACTTTCAAGAAGGGGATGCTTGAACTTGTCCAGAGGGGATCGGATTGGTTCGCAGCAGAGTGTGAAGTGACCAGGATACCTCTAAGTCCTGGTCATTTTCCATCTTCTTGGCCCGGAAATGGGCGGACTATATTCTCCGGAGTGGGGATGAGATCCTGCCCCAAGTGGAAGAGTTTAAAGGTCTTGGTTGAGAAAAGACTGAATTGGTTCAAGGTCCTCAGTCTTATGGACCCTTAGGTCTTAGTATATCATTTTAAAGACTAATAGTGTTAACATGACCGCACAGACTCAAGTTGTTTTTATTTTAGCTGAGACTACACGACACTGATTTTATAGACAATGTTTTCACAGTAGTCAACTTTCAAGGATGGGATGCTTGGACTTGTCCAGAGGGGATCGGATTGGTTCGCAGCAGAGTGTGAAGTGACCAGGATACCTCTAAGTCCTGGTCATTTTTCATTTTCTTGGCCCGGAAAAGGGCGGACTATACTCTCCGTATTGGGGATGAGATCGTGCCCCAAGTGGAGGAGTTTAAAGCTCTTGGATGAGGAAAGACTGGATTGGTTCAAGGTCCTCAGTGTTATGGACCCTTAGGTCTCAGAATATCATTTTAAAGTCTAATAGTGTTACCATGACCGCACAGATTCAAGTTATTTTTTATTTTAGCTGAGACTACATGACACTGATTTTATAGACAATGTTTTCACAGTAGTCAACTTTCAAGGAGGGGATGCTTGGACTTGTCCAGAGGGGATCGGATTGGTTCGCAGCAGAGTGTGAAGTGACCAGGATACCTCTAAGTCCTGGTCATTTTCCATTTTCTTGGCCCGGAAATGGGCGGATTATACTCTCCGGAGTGGGGATGAGGTCCTGCCCCAGGTCGAGGAGTTTGAAGCTCTTGAGTGAGGAAAGACTGGATTGGTTCAAGGTCCTCAGTGTTATGGACCCTTAGGTCTTAGAATATTATTTTAAAGACTAATAGTGTTAACATGACCCCACAGATTCAAGTTGTTTTTATTTTAGCTGAGACTACACAACACTGATTTTATAGGCAATGTTTAGTAGTAGTTACAGTAGTCAACTTTCAAGAAGGGGATGCTTGGACTCGTCCAGAGGGGATCGGATTGGTTCGCAGCAGAGTGTGAAGTGACCAGGATACCTCTAAGTCCTGGTCATTTTCCATCTTCTTGGCCCGGAAAAGGGCGGACTATATTTTCCGGAGTGGGGATGGGATCCTACCCCAAGTGGAGGAGTTTAAAGCTCATGGGTGAGGAAAGATTGGATTGGTTCAAGGTCCGTAGGGATATAAACTCTATCAGTCCATTGTGGTAAAGAAGGAGCTTGGCCGGAAGCCGAAGCTTTCGATTTACCAGTCGACAGACGTCACTCCCCTCACCTGTGGTCACAAGCTTTGGTTAACGATGGGAAACAAGATTGCGGGTACAAGCGGCCAAAATGACCTTCCTTCATAGGGTGGCCTGGCTCTCCTTTCCACATAGAAAGGGAAGCTTCATTATCTGGGAGATAATTGGAGTAAAGGCATTGCTCCTCCACATTGAGAGGTGAGGTGGCTCGGAAAACTGTTCAGGATTACTCCTTTATGCCTGCCTGTTAAGTTGTCTCATAAAAAGTCCAGGACCGGTGTCGAATCATCCCCCTGGAGAGTTGAACACATTTTTTTTTAGCTCTCATGCCTTCGTGCTCTCTTGAAAGGATTCTTCTGGGATCCTCTGCCTCCTTTCCATCATGATGTGACATATGTGTCTTCAAAACCATTCCCCTTAAAAGGGACTCATAGCGTCCAGTTCACCGAAAATTCAACAAGTTCTCTTACTTTAATTGTTGCTTCTGAAAATTGATATGGCCGCCATTTCTCATAACATTTGGTAACTTGGAACGCCCCCTTTCCATCGGCAGACTGAATGTGATCTACAGAAGTGGAGCCCATTTACCCACATAGGGTAAAAGCATGTAAAACTATTATGTTGGTCACTTTATTGCATGTTATTTTTAATCAGGTCAATGCTTACTTCCAAACAGATATAGTTAACATTATGAGCAAAATTAAATATAAAGATGATCTCAAATTTTTGGACTTTCCTGCTCACCAAAACATGTTTCCTCATGTATTTTAGCATTTCTTCAAACATCTTGTGGAAAACATCAGTAGAAGAAGATACAAAATAGAATACTATGACTTGCTTTCATTTTCTCTACGCCTGACTGCACTTCTTTCCACGTTTTTCTGCAAGTTTTGAATAATACTGTGTCCCCTCGAGACTGCTCCTGATTTTGGGAATGGAATTTGACTTGAGTTTTTTTTTTTTTTTTTATTTCCATCCAAACTCTAACCAAGACCCTTCCTCTTTAAAGTCAGAATCAACAAATGTCACGCCCATGAAATCATGTTTTGTTTTTGTCATGTTTTTGTTTTGTTTTTTGGAAAATCGGTTCCTATGTTTGCACTTCCTTGTTTGTTTTATCACCACAGCTACTCATTGACTTTCACCTTGCCCGCATGTCAAGCCCCTGTCCTCAGCTCTCACACATGTTAATTATCATAGTTATTATTTAAGCCACAGTTACCAGGTAGTCGGCTGGCATTTTCTGTCAAGACTAGGACTGTGACTAGGACTGTTTCTTCGGCGCAAAGGGTAATTGGCACGAGCCAGGCGAGAATGCATGTACATCTTTATTTATTAAACACTATAACTAACAAAAGGGGAAACGAACGGCGCGCACAATGGCGGAGAACAAACTTGACTAATGAAAAACAAAAGACTAGCATAAAGGCTACAAACTATAAACATGAAACAAAAACACTTGCACTGTGGCATGAATAACAAAAAACTTACTGTGACATGGACAGAATGATCATACAGCAATGGCATGGCATGAAGACAGTTGAGGTATATGGGAAGTTGCCAGCCGACTACCCGGTAACTGTGGCTTAAATAATAGCTATGATAATTAACAACAGGTGTGAGAGCTGAGGACAGGTGCGTGACATGCGGGCAAAGTGAGTAGCCATGGTGATAAAACAAACAAGGAAGTGCAAACAGGAACCGATTGTCCAAAAAACAAAACTAAACATGATTTTATGGGCGTGACAACAAAATGATTGTCGCAAATTACACTTCTCTCGTTTGGGCCGTCCCATTTTTGTGCGAGCCAATTTGACTGAAGAGATCCATACTCTCCTCATAGTTCCAGAATTTGGAAATGCATGCAGGCTGAAATTTTTGATGAAAGAAACTGCTGTTCTAAATGTGTCCACTAGATGTCACAATAGTAATTCTTTGTATCTTTGTAGATGGTGCTACATATGTAGAAAAATATAAACCACATGATAGTGCACCAGTCGAGGAAAATGAGCAAAGTACATAAATAACATTCTTTAATTTGATTTTGATATTTTTTGTTTACATTATGCACATTATCACAAAATTTATTCAGAAAGTATAAATAACGACAAATAAAAATATTAACCGCAACATGTAAGTGTAGAAAAAAAACAAAAAACATTATGATTTGTACATTTTCAGAATGTGCTCGTTCTATTTTTAAACAAAGAAAACTAAAGGTGCCTTTATTTTTAAGTTTTCGTGCCGTGATTATACCAGTCTGGCCCACTTGAGAGTAGATTTTTCTGCAAGTGGTCCCCGATCTAAAATGAGTTGGACACCCCTTGTCTAGAACCATGAAAAAAAGCGCCCAAATTGTCAACATTCGAGGGACTCTTTTTATGACTCTGTTGGGCTTGGGGAAGAGAGGAAACAAAACAAACGCAACCAGGCTGGGGAAGTAGGGACGTTCTTGCAGCTCGGCGAGAAAGCTATCAAATGCTCAAGAAATTACGAGAAGGTACAGTCAATACATCGTCATGGTGACGCATCCGTGGCTTCTCTTGCCACAACTCTCGCCTCGTCACGTGCAAATGCTGCAGGATATCTGTGCAAACCTTCATCCGAGTGTGAAATGAATGACTATGCTTAATTAACATCAAATGTATTTTGTCTTTGAGCTCTGGCAGGGGGCAATTTGTGGGTGTTCAGTTAAAATGGGGGGGAAATTACAAATCTAATTAAGAGGCCCCGAGTTGTTGGGCTGCTGGGGCCTGAAAAAGGGGGGAGCGAATTGATAATGTACTCACCTCTAAATGACTAAGACTAAAAGGCCAAGTAATAACACCAGTAATTATTGTGCAATAAATTTAGGAGGCAACTAGATGTGTGCATACATTATGTGCGTGTATATCACTTTGTGTGTGTGCAGGGAATGAAGTGTAGACCTTCAATGTATGACGCAGAATCCCATAAACTTGATTTTCCTCCAATTATACAAGCTCCATTGAAGGCCCGGTGATAAATGAGTCATTTTCTTAAACTACGTGATTCAATCAAATACAGTAGCCCTCAAGTTGTGTTTATGGCCTCACAAAAGGCTCTACCTGCAAATATACGGAGTCTGTTTTCACTCAGAGATGGTCCACAAGAACTCAGGGGTGTCCTGAAATTCCACATTCAAGGCTCAAACATTACCTATAGCCAATGTTCCCTCTAATTTTTCATGTGTTTGAGCAAACGCACAAACTCCCTGAGTATTCAGTGGAGCACATGTGAGCAACATCAGACGTGCACACCGTGGCCACACCAGCGTCACACCTGTCCCAAACCTGACATCATAACAATTGAAATGTTTTATTAAAATTATTTTCTGATATAAGTGATCTTGGCCTCTTACAATGACGATAACAAAAAAACATGTTTTTCATGAAATATGTGCTAGTATTTAAGTCCATCCATCTATCATCTTCCGCTTATCCGAGGTCGGGTTGCGGGGGCAACAGCCTAAGCAGGGAAACCCAGACTTCCCTCTCTCCAGCCACTTCGTCTAGCTCTTCCCGGGGGATCCCGAGGCGTTCCCAGACCAGCCGGGAGACATAGTCTTCCCAACGTGTCCTGGGTCTTCCCCGTGGCCTCCTACCGGTTGGACGTGCCCTAAACACCTACCTAGGGAGGCGTTCGGGTGGCATCCTGACCAGATGCCCGAACCACCTCATCTGGCTCCTCTCGATGTGAAGGAGCAGTGGCTTTACTTTGAGTTCGTCCCGGATGGCAGAACTTCTCACCCTATCTCTAAGGGAGAGCCCCGCCACCCGGCGGAGGAAACTCATTTCGGCCGCTTGTACCCGTGATCTTATCCTTTCGGTCATGAGCCAAAGCTCATGACCATAGGTGAGGATGGGAACGTAGATCAACCGGTAAATTGAGAGCTTTGCCTTCCGGCTCAGCTCCTTCTTCACCACAACGGATCGGTACAACGTCCGCATTACTGAAGACGCCGCACCGATCCGCCTGTCGATCTCACGATCCACTCTTCCCTCATTCGTGAACAAGACTCCTAGGTACTTGAACTCCTCCACTTGGGGCAGGGTCTCCTCCCCAACCCGGAGATGGCATTCCACTCTTTTCCGGGCGAGAACCATGGACTCGGACTTGGAGGTGCTGATTCTCATTCCGGTCTCATTCCGGTGTATTTAAGTCTCACCTTAAAAATAATTTGTATACTCTAGCCTTTAAATTGACCTCCTTTTTAGACCAGTTGATCTGCCGCTTCTTTTCTATTTCTCCTCTGTCCCCCCCCCCCCTCCCTTGTGGAGGGGGTCCGGTCCGATGACCATGGATGAAGTGCTGGCTGTCCAGAGTCGGGACCCAGGATGGACCGCTTGCCTGTGTATCGCTTGGGGACATCTCTACGATGCTGATCCGACTCCGCTTGGGATGGTTTCCTGTGGACGGGACTCTCGCTGCTGTCTCGGATCCGCTTTGAACTGAACTCTCGCGGCTGTGTTGGAGCCACTATGGATTGAACTTTCACAGAATCATGTTAGACCCGCTCGACATACATTGCTTTCGGTCCCCTAGAAGGGGGGGAAGGGGGGGGGGGGGGTTGCCCACATTTGAGGTCCTCTCCAAGGTTCTCATAGTCATCATTGTCACTGGCGTCCCTCTGGGTGTGAATTCTCCCTGCCCACTGGGTGTGAGTTTTCCTTGCCCTTATGTGGGTTCTTCCGAGGATGTCGTAGTCGTAATGGTTTGTACAGTCCTTTGAGACATTTGTGATTTGGGGCTATATAAATAAACATTGATTGATTGATTGATTGATTGATTGATTTGGTAATATACGGTATTTTTCAACATATTAAGCAAAAAGGTCAGTTTTTTTTTTTCCTATCAAGAAAAGTGCACTTGTTATTAGTGAGAATATACTTATTTTAAAGTATTTTGGGGTTCATTGAGTTTAGTTGATTTTACTTGTTTTGGAAAGAATTTTCTTGTTCTATTGATGGATAATTTTGTTTAGTTCAAATTAAATACCCCTCATTTCTGTATTTTTTTGTTGTTGTTGTTTTTGAACACTGAATTTTTGCAGTTGAGGGCAGTAGTTCTCAAATGGGGGTACGCTTACCCCTGGGGGTACTTGAAGGTATGCCAAGGGGTATGTGATATTTTTTTTTAATATTCTAAAAATAGCAACAATTCAAAAATCCTTTATAAATGTATTTCTTGAATAATACTTCAACAAAATATGAATGTAAGTTCATAAACCGTGAAAAGAAATGCAACAATGCAATATTCAGTGTTGATTTTTTGGTGGACATGTTCCATAAGTATTGATGTTAAAGATTTCATTTTTTGTGAAGAAATGTTTAGAATGAAGTTGATGAATCCAGATGGATCTCTATTACAATCCCCAAAGAGTGCACTTTAAGTTGATGATTACTTCTATGTGTAGAAATCTTTATTTAGAATTGAGTCGCTTGTTTATTTTTCAACAAGTTTTTTGTTATTTTTATATCTTTTTTTTCCCAAATATTTCAAGAAAGACCACTACAAATGAGCAATATTTTGCACTGTTATACAATTTAATAAATCAGTAACTGATGACATAGTGCTGTATTTTACTTCTTTATCTCTTTTTTCCAACCAAAAATGCTTTGCTCTGATTAGGGAGTACTTAAATTAAAAAAAATGTTCATTAAGTCAACTAAATCACAAAGGTGAGTTTTGTTGATGTTGTTGACTTATGTGCTAATCAGACATATTTGGTCGCAGCATGACTGCCAGCTAATCAATGCTAACATGCTATACTAATCGATGCTAACATGCTATTTACACTAGCTGTATGTACATTGGAAACTAGATACCCACATTCAATGCGAAAAAAACACTTACCAATCGACATATTTAGGTTGCTCCAGTGTCACAAGATGCGAAAGTCCTGATCGTTTGGTCCGCACATTTTACCGGCGATGCTAATAGGCAGCCATGCTATGGGCCACTTCATTAGGTACACCCATGCTATGGCCGAATAGCGTCAATAGCTAGTCGCTCAATAGCTTCAGTTTCTTCTTCAATTTTGTTCTCGCTATCTGCCTCCATACTCCAACCATCCGTTTCAATACATGCGTAATGTGTTGAATCGCTTAAACCGCTGAAATCCGAGTCTGAATCCGAGCTAATGTCGCTATATCTTGCAGTGGTAACTGCCATGTTGTTTGTATTGGCAGCCCTGTATGACGTCACAGGGAAATGGACAGTCGCATCGCAAATAGCAAAAATCAAGACCTTCAAAGCTTTTTTTAGGGATATTCCGGGAGGTGTAAAATTTTGGAAAAAACTTCGAAAAATAAAACAAGCCACTGGGAACTGCTTTTTATAGTTTTTTAACCCTTTTGAAATTGTGATAATGTTCCCCTTTAATGTTGCTATCATATTGTTCATCTGTGTAATAAAAACAATTATTACTGATGTGAGAGAAAACATTTATATCTGGATCTATATCGTTTTCCAAATCTTGTTTTTTGTGATCTTTGTTGCAGTTATTCTCCGACTTAAATGTGGCATTGTCCCTCAAAAAAAAAAATGTTCACAGCGGCTACATCACTGAAAAAAGGTTGAGAACCACTGGTGTAAGGGATAAGCATTCTTGCTTCTGTCAAATTACAAAGAGTGATGAAGTGTTGCTAAATATGTCTGCCGGAATAAATAAATTAATTGACTTCATTCATTCTTCAAAAAAACGAGATTAGGAGAGGACCATTATACGGGGTGTATTAGACGATGATTTGCAGGTGTTAACCAGCAAATAGACACATCCCATGCAGGGCTTCATCTGTCGATTAAAAGCTAGTCTGACGCCTCAAGGCTCCGCGAGTCCTCCATGATGGCTTCGGAATTGAACGTGAGAGAGTTTGACGAATGCAAAAGGAAGATTGATGCCGTGCTTTGAAGCCGCCTAGCCGGCTTTTTATTGGAGTGAGAGATCGTGCTCGCTCATCCGGCCATCTTTGAAGCCGCGCAGCCGGCGCATGAAAGGGAGAGGTGAGACCAAAGCAGTCTGACTACGAGGAGGATTGAGACACAGACGGCTGCCGCTGTGATTGCTTGGTTCGTTTGGAGTGAAAGTCTTCACTGCGGGCTGAGGTGAGCTGTGACGGATGCTCATAAGTGCATAATGGCAGCTTGTTCCACAACAAAATCCAAACACAGCGATGATAAAATGGGCCATAATTATCCCCAAAGAGCTCCACGACTTAAAACCATCGGCAAAGACACACACACACACACACAATACACAAAATATCTCACCCACACTCTGCAGGTCCCCGGCTCAGATTGATCTGTTTGATCGGCCGAGATAGCTGAGAGAGTCGGTGAATAAGTGCCAGGACAAGCTGTTCTTTCACTGGTTGGCCAGGTAACAAAAGGCCCACTAATGGTTCCAGTTTGTCTCCGTTAAGAACTATAATCCCCCCCCACCACACCTTAAACCTGTTTGGACACGACAAACACATACTCACCTTGATAGACTACCACAGGGGTCGGGAACTCTTTTTGGCTGAGAGAGCCAAGAAGCCAAATATTTTAAAATGTATTTCCCTAAGAGCCATATAATATTTTTTTTAACACCCAACCCAACTAAACGCGTGCATTTTTAAGTAAGACCAACATTTCTAGAGTATAATAGGTCTGTTATTCTTTGTAATAACATTGTTATTCTGAGGCTAATTGTGGAGGGGGAGTGGCCTGCAGGCCTGCAGCAAAGCAGGGTGTTGCCAGGACTGGCCTCGAAATTAGCTCTGTTATAAGCAGCAGCCAGGAGGAGGGACGGGTTTGGGGCTGCAGCCAGAGCATGAGCGAGAACGAAAGAGAGAAAGACAACTGCTGGAAAGCAACTGAGAGACTTATTGGAAAATAAAAATATTTTAACCCTGAAACAGGCTCTTATGTCGGTGCTTGGTGGTCTGAAGAACCCCCAGGAGGACAACCCCCACACTAACCAATGATAAATACATTACTTCTTACCAATAACGCAACTTCTTGAACATAAAAAAGCATGAGAATGTTTTATATTTTGAACGTTATTTTTAACACTGTGATAACGAGCGGAATTATTCATTACTTATCGTGTCAAGCAATGTCAGCTCAGATTTATCCGAGAGCCAGATGAAGTCATCAAAAGAGCCACTACTGGCTCGCGAGCCATAGGTTCCCTACCCCTGGACTAACACCTCCACTTTGCTCTGGTAAGAGTCTCTCTCGGCCTTTAAAGGAATCTATTAGGGCTGCGAATCTTTGGGTGTCCCACGATTCGATTCAATATCGATTCTTGGAGTCGCGATTTGATTATAAATCGATCTTTCCGATTCAAAACGATTCTGTATTCATTCAATACATAGGATTTCAGCAGGATCTACCCCAGTCTGCTGACATGTTAGCAGAGTAGTAGATTTTTAAAATAAAGCTTTTATAATTTTAAAGGACACTGTTTTATCAACTGATTGCAATAATGTAAATTTGTTTTAATTATCAAAGGAACCATTATTAATTATTTTATCTTTGTGAAAATATTGGACACAGTGTGTTGTCAAGCTTATGAGATGCGATGCAATTGTAAGCCACTGTGACACTATTCTTTTTTTAAATATTTTATAAATGTCTAATGATAATGTCAATGAGGGATTTTTAATCACTGCTATGCTGAAATTATAACTAATATTGATACTGTTGTTGATAATATTCATTTTTGTTTCACTACTTTTGGTTTGTTCTGTGTCGTGTTTGTGTCTTCTCTCAATTACTCTGTTTATTGCAGTTCTGAGTGTTGCTGGGTCAGGTCTGGTTTTGGAATTAGATTGCATTGTTATGGTATTGCTGTGTATTGTTTTGTTGGATTGATAAAAAAATATATATATATATATTTTTTAAAAATGAGAATCGATTCTGAATCGCACAACGTGAGAATCGCAATTTAAATTTGAATCGATTTTTTTCCCACACCCATAATATTTATCGTCTCAGTATGTGTGTATATATTCACTGGACATGTTACCAGAAATATGCAAAAATTAATTGCAAAGTAAATACATCGGCTTTCACCTTGCATTGTGAATGAATTCATCATTTTGCCTTAGCCACTCCTTTACAGCCTGTGAATATAGTTAAAAGCACGAAGAAACTGAAGCTCTATAAGTTTTGTTGAGAATAGATTTTCCTTCTTTTTCATTATTTTCCTTAATTTTTTATCTTTACACTCTCTTGGTTGCTTTGTTGGGTCTGCTCCTATCTCAGTATGTGTTCATATATATTCACTAGACAGGTTATCGGAAATATGAATTCAACAATAGTCAGGCTTGCCACTGACAGTTTGTTTGTGTTTTAGTTTTTCCTCTGTGTGTTTAGTATTTCCTGTTTTAGTTCCTGTCAGCGCTCTTATTTTGTCTGTTTCCAGTTTTTTTCCCTTAGCGCTGTTTTCCCTCAGCTGCGGCTGTTTGGCACCTGGCCACACCTGGTGTCAATCAGCCTTCTCCTATTTGAACCTGGTTTGTCCTCCAGTCGATGGAATCTATCTATCTATCTATCTATCTATCTATATATATATATATATATATATATATATATATATATATATATATATATATATATATATATATATATATATATATATTCACTGGACAGGTTATCAGAAACACGAATTCAACAATATGTTTCTATGGTTGTCGTTAGCATTTTTGTGGAAATGTTCACAGGGTTCGTACACCTTTTTCATGGCTCAAATTCAAGCACTTTTAAAATGAGTTTCAAGACCAATTTTAACAGTTTTTCAAGTACCCTTCAAAAGGCGAAAACCAGTTTGAAGCCTTGTTGTTTGAGGTCATCAAATAATTTACTTTAAAAAATGATTACTACGCTTGTAGGAAAAATACGGAAAATCTGCTAAAACCATATTGTGAAATCACAATAATTAAAAAAAAAAGACAACTTCAGATTCTTATCTTTGTTTAAAATGTTTTTTTTTTACACTTACATGTTGCGGTTAATAGTAATCTATCTTTTTTTGTAGTTATTTATAGTTTCTGAATAAATGATGTTATAATATTCATCAGTCAACTCATTGGTGTTAATTTTCAAATCTATCAAGATTAAAAAAATAGGTAACACTTTAATATGGGGAATATATTCACCATTAATTAGTAGCTAATTAGAGTAAAAAAGACTTAATTTAGAGTTATTTGGACACTAGGGGAACATATAAGGGTTAGGGTTACTAATAAAAAATAATTAGTCAACTCATTGGTGTTAATTTTGAATCTGGGTGGTAGCAGGAGAGGTTTATAGTAGCATCCCGGAAGAGTTAGTGCTGCAAAGGTTTCTGGGTATTTGCTCTGTTGTGTTTATTTTGTGTTACAGTGCGGATATTCTCCCAAAATGTGTTTGTCATTCTTGTTTGGTGTGGGTTTACAGTGTGGCGCATATTTGTGACGGTGTTAAAAGTTGTTTATACGGCCACCCTCAGTGTGACCTGTATGGCTGTTGACCAAGTATGTATTGCATTCGCATATGTGCGTCTGCAAAAGCCGCATTAATTATGTGACTGGACCGACACGTTGTTTGTATGGAGGAAAAGCAGACATGACAATAGGTTGTAGAGGACGCTAAAGGCCATGCCGTTAAAGCGCCCCCTTAATATTGTTGTCCGGGTGGAATTCGGGAGAAATTCGGGAGAATGGTTGCCCCGAGAGATTTTCGGGAGGGGCAGTGAAATCCGGGAGTTTACCGGAAAAAATCGGGAGGGTTGTTAAGTATGGGTTAGGGTTCAAATGTATGTTGTTTTTTTATGATTGATAGCATTGTCTTTATTTGTAGTTATCTATACTTTCTTAATAAATTATGTGATAATGTTCAACTCATTGGTGTTAAGTTTCAATCCTATAAGATACTAAAAAGAATATCAAAATTAAATTACAGGATGTTATTTATGTAGTTTTCTCATTTTCCTCGACTGGTGCACTAACGTGTTTTTTTTTTGTTTTTTTTACATATGTAACATCTACAAAGAATTGCTATTGCGACATCTGGTGGACACATTTAGAACAGCAGTTTCTTTCATTCAAACATTCCGGCACATTTTTTTTAAACTCAGCAAACTCATCCCGCAGGCCGGATAAAACCGGTCCGCGGGCCGTATGTTTGACACCCCTGCTATAAAGTACCATAAACAGAAATGTCCACAACAGGAAGTGAATCAGCTGGTTGTCGCAAGAAAAGAACAATCTAAAACCATGACAAATTAAAACAGAACACACAAATTATGTTAGACTTTGAGTCACAGTTTCCACACATGTAAGTGTTCCACCAATGGGCAGCAACAGGAAGTTACATTATCAGGAATTCCATACATTGTTATCTGTTAAGCAGCATCATTAATATCTCCATCCAAGTCATCCTCTGGTTTCTAACCCTTTGTGTGGCAATGTATCTTATTTCCTGGACTATAAGACACTATTTTAGTCCTACTCTTTGAACCCTGTGTGGTACAAAATGTATGGCTCTTTAGGTGTTCACAAGCTTCCATTATTGCTAATTAATTGAGTCTTGTCACATCAGACCAATTAAATTGTTGAACAGTTCCTGGTGAACCAAGGACATTGTTCACATTGAATCAGTGCTTCTCAATTATTTTCTGTATCGTCCCCCCCCCACCCCTCCAGGAAGTAGAAAATATTTTTGTGCGGCCCCACTCTCCACCGCGGTTAAAAATAGTATAATTTGTCTATAAAAGTGTTATAAGTGCACCTTTGCATAACATGGTATCCTTGTTAAATATTAAAGAAAACAACTCACCAGTTCTTGTCCCCCCCAGGCGTTGCACTGCGCTCCGCCGGGGGTGGGGTCCACCTCACTATTAGAGAAGGACTGCATGACCTCATATGCACACACACAATCATTCAAGGACCTATTTAGCAAGTTATGGACTCACCCTCATCATGGAGGAGAAACGACAAAATGCACACCATGCGGCCCCAAAGCCGAAGACAATCGACCCTGCCCCTGAAAAAGGAAAGAGGACCGCCGTGCACCGAAGAAGACAACTTTAACAAATTCAGTTTTTTATTACATTTTTGAATGAACACAAGCACAAGCGTAAATAGTTCAATTTTCAATATGTATACCTACGACTTATAGACTTGTGTGGCCAATAAACACTATTTTGCCACCTGTCTTGACTCACATATGAACTTGAAGTGCCATCCCATTCCTAACCCATAGGGTTCAGTATGATGTTGGTCCATTTTCTGCAGCTATTACAGCTTCAACTCTTCCGGGAAGGCTGTCCACAAGGTTGCGGAGTGTGTTTATAGGATTTTGACCATTTGTCCAAAAGTGTATTGGTGATGGTCGAGAAGGCCTGGCTCTCCGTTCTAAATCAGGTTCAGGTCAGGACTCTGTGCAGGCCAGTCAAGTTCATCCACACCAGACTCTATCATCCATGTCTTTATGGACCTTGCTTTGTGCACTGGTGCACAGTCATGTTGGAAGAGGAAGGGGCCTACTCCAAACTGTTCCCACAAGGTTAGGAGCATGGAACTGTCCAAAAATGTTTTGGTATCCTGAAGCATTCAAAGCTCCTTTCACTGGAACTAAAGGGCCAAGCCCAACTCCTGAAAAACAACCCCACACCATAATTCCTCCTCTACCAAATTTCACACTCGGCACAATGCAGTCCGAAATGTACCTTTTTCCTCGCAACCTCCAAACCCAGACTCGTCCATCAGATTGCCAGATGCATAACTCCGGAGAGGAGTCTCAACGACTCTAGAGTCCAGTGGAAACGTGTTTTACAACACTGCATCAGACGCTTTGTATTGGACTTAGTGATTCCACGTGTTCGACCTGCTGCCATCGGGCAGGCGCTACAGGTGCATCAGAGACAGAACATACAAGCTCAGAGACAGCTTCTTTCCCAGAGCTGTCACCATCTTGAACTCTAACTTAGAAAAATAATTCACCCTACTGTGCAATACTACCCTTCGAGTGCAATACGTCCGACACTGATTGTTATTTATTACTCTGGTACTCTTGTCTTGTTCTGTGTATTGTACGGTATTTTGTATTTCTATAGTTTTTTTTTGTATATTTTACAGGATTGCTTATAATTTTTATTAGATAGTAGTCGTTAGATTTTCCTTTATTACCTCTTGTGTTATTTAATTTTACCCCATATTTGTTCCCACTACCGCACCTTAAATTGGAGTCTTTAATCTCGTTATATGCACATATAATGACAATAAAGTCCATTCTATTCTATTCTATGTATGGCTTAGATGCAGCTGATCGGCCATGGAAACTCTTTCATTTTCTTATAATAAAGCAGACGGTTGATTTTGGAATATTTAGGAGCGAGGAAATTTCACGACGGGATTTGTTGCACAGGTGGCATCCTATGACAGTTCCACGCTGGAAATCACTGAAAGCGGCCCATTCTTTCACAAATGTTTGTAGAAACAGACTCCATGCCTAAGTGCTTTATTTCATACACCTGTGGCCAAGCCAAGTGATTAAGACCAGTGTTAATTTTGTTGACGAAAAAATTTCGTCATAGTTATCGTCAACAACCTTTTTTTTTGGACTAAAACGAGACAACTAAATAAAAAAATAATTTACGTGGACTAAGACGATGACGAGGTGTATTGACATATTCGTCAACGAATAAAAACGAGACGAAAATGTCTGCCAGAGACGAGATCCAATCGGAACTCATTTCGTTAGGAAGAGGCGGGAGGAGTTGGGAAGAGAACCAATCAGAGCGACGTGGTAAGGAAGTTACGTAAACGTAGTTTGCGTTTGAGACTGACCCGGGAATGCGCTGCGGAAGACAACATGTCAAGGAAGAGGAGAGAGGACATATGGGGAAATTTTATAATTGACGTCAAAGATAACAAGACGCTGTTCATTACTTTTATGGACAGAATTTCTAGGCGCAGTCAAGGCGTTGAGGGGTTCCGGTTTGGTGACCGCAGGATTAGGTCTCTGCTTTTTGCAAATGATGTGGTCCTGATGGCTTCATCTGACCGGGATCTTCAGCTCTCACTGGATCGGTTTGCAGCCGAGTGTGAAGCGACCGGAATGAGAATCAGCACCTCCAAGTCCGAGTCCATGGTTCTCGTCCGGAAAAGGGTGGAATGCCATCTCCGGGTTGGGGAGGAGACCCTGCCCCAAGTGGAGGAGTTCAAGTACCTAGGAGTCTTGTTCACGAGTGAGGGAAGAGTGGATCGTGAGATCGACAGGCGGATCGGTGCGGCGTCTTCAGTAATGCGGACGTTGTACCGATCCGTTGTGGTGAAGAAGGAGCTGAGCCGGAAGGCAAAGCTCTCAATTTACCGGTCGATCTACGTTCCCATTCTCACCTATGGTCATGAGCTTTGGGTCATGACCGAAAGGATAAGATCACGGGTACAAGCGGCTGAAATGAGTTTCCTCCGCCGTGTGGCGGGGCTCTCCCTTAGAGATAGGGTGAGAAGCTCTGCCATCCGGGAGGAACTCAAAGTAAAGCCGCTGCTCCTTCACATCGAGAGGAGCCAGATGAGGTGGTTCGGGCATCTGGTCAGGATGCCACCCGAACGCCTCCTTAGGGAGGTGTTTAGGGCACGTCCAACCGGTAAGAAGCCACGGGGAAGACCCAGAACACGTTGGGAAGACTATGTCTCCCGGCTGGCCTGGGAACGCCTCGGGATCCCCCGGGAAGAGCTAGACGAAGTGGCTGGGGAAAGGGAAGTCTGGGTTTCCCTGTTTAGGCTATTGCCCCCGCGACCCGACCTCGGATAAGCGGAAGAAGATGGATGGATGGATGGATAACAAGACGCAGTGTAAGAAATGCAGTGCGAGGATTACGGGGAAAAACACAACAAACTTGAAGCGACATTTACAGTCGAATCACCCCGAAATCCACACACAGGTAAGCATTTTCCACAACATACAACTCATTCGACGTTATCCCGTTTATTACACGGCTTACTCGTGAAATACTAAATTTGAGTCATGATTTTCATCAAAATACGACTTGTATCGGTCGATTTTTCCGCTGTTTTGCTTTGACTTTCAGAAATTGAAGGGAAAGTTTACATATTACCCTTTAATCGACTAAATCTACTGTATCTTATGATATTTCGTCAACTTAAACTAGACTAAAACTAAAACTATTTGAATAACTAAATTATGACTAAAACTAAATCACATTTTAGTCAAAAGACCATGACTAAAACTAAATCAAATTTTGCTGTCAAAATTAACACTGATTAGGACACCTGATTCTGATCATTTGGATGGGTGGCAAAATACTTTTGGCAATATAGTATACGTACAAAATGCAATATGGATGTGGCTTATAGTCAGTGGAGGAGTACAAGTACCTCGGAGTCTTGTTCACGAGTAGGCTGACTGCCGTCAGTGAGTGAGTGGGCGAGTAAAGAGCGAGAGAGGGAGCTCGTGCACTGCGCAGTAGAATAACGAACGGGTCCGGTCGTGTCATGCAAAACTAATAACAAAGCAACCGGATTCTCACAAATCTGCGGCGTCGAGTTCTGACCGAAAAGCAGAGCTTAGCAGACCCACGGTGAATAAAGTGAAGCGTCTTACCCCCCCCCGACGAAAACACCCACCCTGGAAGGAACGTCTCCCCTGTGCTCCTCCACCACAATCTGCATGTGAGCCAAACGGCGGGGAAGGTGTTTCAACGACATTATTACCTGTCACTTTTCACTTAAGTTTGAAGCAAAGGTGCTATAACCAATTACCGCATTTGGCGAGGCGGGTATTAAAAACGGCACTTGAGGCGCCTCCCTGTTTAAAGTCAATGGGTTATACTTGTAAAGTACCTTCATGGTACTCAAAGCGCTTTGACACTATTTCCACATTCACACACTGATGGCGGGAGCTGCCATGCAAGGCCCTAACCACGACTCATCAGGAGCAAGGGTGACGTGTCTTGCTCCAGGACACCACGGACGTGACGAGGTTGGTAGAAGGCGGGGATTGAACCAGGAACCCTCAAGTTGCTGGTACGGCCATTTCCCAACCGCGCCACGCCGTCACCTTTGTTAGTTTTGAAGCCCAAATACTTCAGTATTGAGCTTCACGCACACTCCTTATGAACCAGAATAATTGCCGTTTTTTTGAAATTGTTCCCCAGTACATTTTGTCACACTCAACGTCATGCGTCTCGGCTCTGTATCCACCGCCGCACAGCAGCGTTCCGATGAAAGAACGGTACCGTTATTTTTCAAAGGTAGTATATATGGAGAGGCGGGCATGCTGTAGCCCGGCCTAAGATGGCGGCAAGGAGGCGAAGGATACGAGCGAGAGGAGACGCTACGAGCGAGATCATGTGCGTGGCTCACACACCGGGACACAATTAACTTATCTCCTCATGATGTATAAAAGGGGAGAAGGAGGAGGGACCGAGGAGGAGGAGGAGAGCCCGCGGCAGCAGAGGCAAAGAGAAGAGCAAGTACGACGGTGATGCGGCCAACCGAGCGACACGGAGGAGCGAGCAGCGACAGCACAAA
This sequence comes from Nerophis ophidion, assembly GCF_033978795.1. NCBI lineage: Eukaryota > Metazoa > Chordata > Actinopteri > Syngnathiformes > Syngnathidae > Nerophis > Nerophis ophidion. Next base: position 13,339,781 of record NC_084637.1, on the reverse strand, counting down.
AGACTTCCTTGAAAGTCAAATAAACAAGAGGTCAAACCTGCTCAAGCACGTCCTTCCTGAGTGGTCCATGGAACCCACACGACGACGGCTTAAGTCGTTCACAGTATAGTACCGATTTCAATTGATTAGTATCCATCTTCTACCGGGGGTGCTGGAGCCTATCTCAACTGCATTCGGATGGAAGGCGGCGTACACCCTGGACAAGTCGCCACCTCATCACAGGGCCAATACCGATAGACACTCACATTCACACACTTGGGCCAATTTAGCGTTGCCAATCAACCTATCCCCAGGTGCATGTCTTTGGAAGTGGGAGGAAGCCGGAGTACCTGGAAGGAACCCACGCAGTCACGGCGAGAACATGCAAACTCCACACAGAAAGATCCCGAGTCCGGGATTGAACCCAGGATTACTCAGGACCTTCGTATTGTGAGGCACATGCACTAACCCCTGTACCACCGTGCTGCCCTTGATTAGTATCACGGTATTTTATTAGAACAACCCCAGTACATACATAATAACTCAAATATAATATGATACAAAAAGACTATGTTATAAATAGCACAGGTTAACAGGAATATATTTTAAATGGAAAAATTGAACCGATTGCTTTTGTTTAATGAATTAATTTGAGTTAGTGCTCATGCTCTGCTTTGCTTCAATAGTTCATTGATTCGCATCAACACCGTACGAAACAAATAGTCAACAACAGAAGGAGATAACGTCCGCAGTAACCTACCCACGTAGTGAAGGACGTACACTATTTGATTTCTTATTATGCGGCTCATTTTTACCGGACAGATTTTGAAATATTTTGTGTGATATCATGCATATAGGTGCATGATATCACAACTACCTTTATGCACCTGCTCCGGCGGCGAAAAGCGGCAGGAGTAAATGTGAAGAAGGCAGGCCGGAGGTGGCACAGGTGGTGACCGACTCCAGGATGGGACGCTCCTACTGTAAAGGCAATACTATACAGTATATTATACTACTACACTTTTCAGTACTTTGATACTTTTCATAATAAGGGGGACCACAAAAAATGTCAATATTGTGTTTATTTCAACAAAAAAATCTTAAGGTTCATTGAAAATATGTTTCTTGTTGCAAGTTTGTCCTTAAATAAAATAGTAAACATACTTGTCTTTTATTAGTAAGTAAACAAACAAAGGCTCCTAATTTAGTCTGCTGACATATGCAGTAACATATTGTGTCATTTATCATTCTATTTATTTGTCAAACTTATTAAGGACAAGTGGTAAAAAATTAATTATATATCTACTTGTTCATTTACTGTCAATATCGGCTTACATTCTCCTTAAACATGTTCTATCTACACTTCTGTTAAAATGTAATAATCACTTCATCTTCTGTTGTTAGATACTGTACGTTAGATTTGGATGATACCACAAATTTGGGCATCAATCCTCTACCAAGAATCATACATTGGTCATATCCAAAGTCTTCATGTGTCCAGGCACATATTTACTGAGTTTATAAGTATAATATACATAAAAAAACAAAAAAAACAAAAGGAAAATGTGATGTCTAAAAATATCAACCCAGTTGTATCGACTAGATACGCTCCTGTGCTTGGTATCATCACAGTGGATGTTAGGTGGAGATCCAACAATGGCTATTGTTTACATTTTGCAAATCAATACAAATCAATACAAATCAACAAAGCTCACTTTTGTGCATTCACGTACAGCATAAAATGTTTGGTGGACAAAATGGCATAAAACACGTCTTTCTGTGGGAGAATTGGAGAAAGTTGTACGTATAAACAAACTACGAGGAGTTCAAGTGTTAGAAAAACTGTATGTAAATTATCCAAAAACTTTCTATCTGAGTTTCCAGTGAACAGATGAGAACTGTCTTTTTTGCATCAAACAAAGTCTTGGAAGATTCCGTTGTGTACGTTGGAATAAGACAGGAGGGGTTATCTATTGTCCTCAAACACCTGCCGAAGCGGAATCCAGGACGAGCCCAAGCCCGAGGCATCTTCTTCTTTTGTCTTCAATGTTGACCGAAAACATACACCCCATTCCTGTTGTGACGTGTTGTTACGTAAACATTGAATATCTAAAAAAAAAAAGAGGAGACGTACACCTTTTTTCGTCAGAGCGTGGTGCAGGAATGTACAGAGAGTACAGTGGCCATGTCTCTCCTCAGATCTGAGTCCAAATTGAATTATGTATCTGTTTGATTCCTTGCCTTTTGTCTTGTTTAATAGATGTCAGTGTTTGAACCTGACATCAAGGGTTGCTGAAATTAGTAGGACAAAACGGCGCTTGCCAAAAACTCTCATCAGTGAAGCATGTTTAACGTAAACAGTGGGATGTCTAACAATTAGGAAGGTTTGTGTCATGTCAGAATATATATTACAAGGAAAAAAAAAATGTTTTCTTCATCTTTTTACCATTTTCAGACATCTCTGAGAGAGGTTCAGGGAGCCACTAGGGCGGCGCTAAAGAGCCGCGGGTTTCTGATCCCCGCTTTGGGCGAATGAAACATGGACGGCGTGGCGCAGTGGGAGAGTGGCCGTGCGTAACCCGAGGGTCCCTGGTTCAAATCCCACCTAGTACCAACCTCGTCACTTCCGTTGTATCCTGAGCAAGACACTTCACCCTTGCTCCTGATGGGTGCTGGTTGGCGCCTTGCATGGCAGCTCCCTCCATCAGTGTGTGAATGTGTGTGTGAATGGGTAAATGTGGAAGTAGTGTCAAAGCGCTTTGAGTACCTTTAAGGTAGAAAAGCGCTATTCAAGTACAACCCATTTAAAAAGGATGGATGGATTCAAATGCATGAGAATGTTTAATATTTTGAACGTTATTTTTAACACTTTGATTACAAGTGGAATTAGTCATTACTTATTGTGTTCAGCAGTGTTAGCTCAGATTTATCCGAGAGCCAAATGCAGTCATCAAAATAGCAACATCTGGCTCTAGAGCCATAGGTTCCCTACCCCTGATGTATGAGAAAGAAATGAACGCCTCCAAACAAACGGAGAGACGAGTGTTGCGTAGGCCTCAGTCAGAAAGATGCCTTTTGATTGGAACCCGCGGAGCCACGCCTGATTACAGCAAAAGGCACATGAAAAAATAAAATGGTGCGAATCCATTAATTGACAGAAGACACAACCTTCTCGTTTTTTTGTTTTTTTTCCCTGACACTGCAGAGATGTTCAAGGGGATTGTTTTTGTGAAGTAGGACACGAGCTGAGGAGGAGCGAGCAGACAAACAAACCAATTACATGATTCACTTGTGTGCAGAGGTAAACAACCCGCCATGACCCCCATCACTCGCGCGCGTGTCCTCGTTTTTAGTCTCGGGTACGCCATTGTTCCGATTTACAAGGACGGCACTTATTCTTAACAGATCGCATCCTCCTGATGAATTCTTCAGAAGGTTACATAATTGCCGCCAATTTGCAGTGATTACACTTTATTTTTAGCCGGTGAAGAAGAAGGGAGTTTGCACGTTTGTAAGAACGTTAATGGCCTCCCAGGGTCTCCAGCCTGACATGGCTTTGACAAAAACAAAAAAAAACTTTAGATAGGGCGCAAAATACCTGCATTTGGACGGATTACGGTTTCTAACCGAGATGGCTTTCGTCTCGCCAGTCACTTAGTATCGAGGCAGAACCACAGCCCTCCGGCTCAGGTGTCAGTCACCTGTCCACACACGTGAATGGATACACACAGGATGGCATGGTGGAGATAATTGGGGCTCCCCCATCACTTATCGGCTTGTTTTTTTTTTTTTTCCCGGTGTAGCTGCAACTCCAAGCTGGGTTAAGTGGTCAATTTGGCATCAACTCCCCTGACAGTGTTGTGCTTGTGGACATGTTTATCCGGGCTTTTTCCCTTATGTCAGTGGTGTCAAACTCAAATACAGAGCGGGCCAAAATTTAAAACCGAACAAAGCCGTGGGCCGAGGTTGAACAAATTAACCTTTTAATAGGGACCCAAACAAGTTTTGCATTGACTATTGACCAAGCAAGGCTTGTGGAGGGGGTCCGGTCCGATGACCATGGATGAAGTACTGGCTGTCCAGAGTCGAGACCCAGGATGGACCGCTCGTCGGGACCCAGGATGGACCGCTCGCCTGTATCGGTTGGGGACATCTCTACGCTGCTGATCCGCCTCCGCTTGAGATGGTCTCCTGTGGACGGGACTCTCGCTGCTGTCTTGGATTCGCTTGAACTGAACTTTCGCGGCTGTGTTGGAGCCACTATGGATTGAACTTTCACAGTATCATATTAGACCCGCTCGACATCCATTGCTTTCGGTCCCCTAGAGGGAGGGGGGGGGGCTGCCCACATCTGAGGTCCTCTCCAAGGTTTCTCATAGTCAGCATTGTCACTGGCGTCCCACTAGATGTGAATTCTCCCTGCCCACTGGGTGTGAGTTTTCCTTGCCCTTTTGTGGGTTCTTCCGAGGATGTTGTAGTCGTAATGGTTTGTGCAGTCCTTTGAGACATTTGTAATTTGGGGCTATATAAATAAACATTCATTGATTGATTGATATAACTTTATAGTGACATCGAATAATAATAATTAAAAAATATCAATGGCATATCACATAAAATAAAAACACACATGTAATGCCTTTTTTCGGCAGCAGGTTTGAGTTGGGGCGGGGTTTGGTGGTAGCCGGGGTGTATATCGTAGCATCCCGGAAGAGTTAGTGATGCAAGGGGTTCTGGGTATTTGTCCCGTTGTGTTTATGTTGGGTTGCGGTGCAGATGTTCTCCCGAAATGTGTTTGTCATTCTTGTTTGGTGTGGGTTCACAGTTTGGCGCATATTTGTACGAGTGTTATAAATCTTGTTTATACGGCTACCCTCAGTGTGACCTGTCTGGCTGTTGACCAAGTATGCCTTGCGTACACTTGTGTGTGTGTATGAGCCGCATATATTATGTATATGCCCGCCCCCAATATTATTGTCCGGGTGGAAACCGGGAGAAATTTGGGAGGGTCACTGAACTTCGGGAGTCTGCCGGGAAAATTGGGAGCGTTGACGAGTATGAGTATTAGCGGTGAATGCGGTGTTACAGCGGCGGGCCAGCTCTAATGTTAAATTTGATATTGCCTCAAGGGCCAAATGAAATTACACGGCGGGCCAAATTTGGCCCGCGGGCCAGAGTTTGACACCCATGCCTAATGTCATCAACAAACAACAATATACCGTATTTTCCGGACCATAGGGTGCACCGTGCCAATGAATGGTCTATGTTTTAAATATTTTTCCATACATAAGGCGCACCTGATAATAGGGCGCATTAAAGGAGTCATTATCAACACTTCCTTGTGGTCTACGTCAATATATATATATAGTTTAAGGGTGGACCCAAAGATGCAGAGAATGGAGGCAAGGCTAGCGATAATAACAAAATAAAATATTTAATAAGTCAAAATGGTAACTAAGGAAGATGAGGAAAACATGTACACCATGGGAAATATAACAAAAGGTAGTCTCTCTCAGAGGCTGGCAGGGAAAGGCCAAGACGCACACACAGCGTGGCAAAAGTAGTCCTCAAAACAAGGAGGCTAGAAAAAACAAAAACACAACGAGGCCAAAATACATGACTATACCGTGCCAATGAATGGTCTATGTTTTAAATATTTTTCCATACATAAGGCGCACCGGATTATAGGGCGCATTAAAGGAGTCATATTATTAACACTTCCTTGTGGTCTACATCAGTGTTTTTCAACCACTGGTTTGACTGAGTTACTGTTACGATTATATATAAATATATGGCGACTTGTCCCGGGTGTACCCTGCCTTCCGCCCGATTGTAGCTGAGATAGGCGCCAGCGCCCCCCGCTACCCCGAAAGGGAATAAGCGGTAGAAAATGGATGGATGGATGGATATATATATATAATTTAAGGGTGGACCCCGAGATGCAGAGAATGGAGGAGGGGCTAGCAATAATAACAAAATAAAATATTTAATAAGTCAAAATGGTAACTAAGGAAGATGGGGCAAACGTGCACACCATGGGAAATATAACAAAAGGTAGTCTCTCTCAGAGGCTGTCAGGGAAAAGGCCAGGACGCACACACAGCGTGGCAAAACCAGTCCTCAAAACAAGGAGGCTAGAAAAAACAAAAACACAACGAGGTCAAAATACATGAATATACGAGAGCAACATACCAGGGGAGCTGAATACGAAAAGCACATGTCGGATCGGAGTTCAGGAACAATAGTCGGCAGGGACCAGCTGGCGGTGAAGCGCTTAAATACTACCGGGAAGTGATTGGCAGCAGGTGTGCCTAGTTGAGGGCAAAAAGACTGGGGGAAAAAACTGACAACCCAGTTGAGGAGGCAGGGAGAATACAACAAACACAACAGTTACAGTCTGGTGTGCCGTGGGAATAGGGCTGGGCGATATTGGCTTTTATTAATATCGCAATATTTTTATGCCATATTGCAATATATGATATATATTACAATATTTTGCCTTGGCCTTGAATGAACACTTGATGCATATAATCACAGCAGTATGATGATTCAAAGTGTATACATCAGGGGTCGGCAACCTTTACCACTCAAAAGAGCCATTTCGACCCGTTTCACAAAATGAGGAAGACAATGGGAGCCGCGACTGTTCTCGTCTATATCTGCTGGGGGTCACCCAGATGACAAGAATAAGGGCATGCTATGAAGCCATTGCCTTAAACACCTTCTACAACCTGCTTGCCAGTCCAGCAACATGTTGTGAGAGGTTTCCGCAGATGCACGCACACGACTGGAAGGCATACTGGGTGACACAGAATACACTGACGGTTATGATATAAACAACTTTAACACTCCTACTAATATGCGCCACATTGTGAACCCACACAAAAGAAGAATGACAAACATTTCGGGAGAAAATCCTCACAGTAACACAACATAAACGCAACACGACAAATACCCAGAATCCTTTGCATCCATGACAATACCTGACTATGTTATACACCACGCGAGCACCAAACCCCGCCCACCTCAACCACAGTGTTACTGTGAGGATTTTCCTTCGAAATGTGTTTGTCATTCTTCTTTTGTGTGGGTTCACAATGTGGCGCATATTAGTAGGAGTGTTAAAGTTGTTTATATCACAACCGTTGGTGTACTCTGTGTCACCCAGTATGCCTTGCAATCTCGTACATTTGCCGATAGAAGCAGCGAAATTCATGTGTCCGCTCGGCACAAAAATAGCATTCCGTGAATGGCGGGTGTGATGACGTTCAAGAGGACGCAAATAGCATTCCATGAATGGCGGGCGTGATGACGTTCAAGAGGACGCAAATAGCATTCCGTGAATGGTGGCCGCGATGACGTTCAAGAGGATGTTAACGGCACGCCCTTAATTTTGTAGTCCGAGTGAAAATTGGAGGTCGCTGACTCCGGGTGATGTTCGGGAGAGTAGGAGTGGACAATATCGCAAATTTGGGTATCGATACCGATCCGATCAGATACCGGCCAGTATCGCCGATACCGATACCGGAAGTGTCATCATATGATGGGGGGGGGGGGGACTTCGGGGTATCGATACTTTTGAAAAACAAATTTATACTTTTGCCTTTATTAATTGATTATGATAATAATACAACACAGGACAACGATTTAAGTCAAAAAATAAAATATTTATTACAAAAGTAATATCAATAGCAATAAAGTAATGCAAATAAGGTGCAAACAACTACTGAACCTGGCTTGTCGCCTCAAAATACACAAGCACTTAAAGGTGAACATTATCACCAGACTTTATGGCGCGGTGGCAGAGTGGCCGTGCGCAACCCGAGGGTCCCTGGTTCAAATCCCACCTAGTACCAACCTCGTCACGTCCGTTGTGTCCTGAGCAAGACACTTCTCCCTTGCTCCTGATGGGTGCTGGTTAGCACCTTGCGTGGCAGCTCCCCCCATCGGTGTGTGAATGTGTGTGTGAATGGGTAAATGTGGAAGTAGTGTCAAAGCGCTTTGAGTACCTTGAAGGTAGAAAAGCGCTGTACAAGTACAACCCATTTATCATTTTATTTATTTATGTAGGCGTCAATATATACTTTGATGGTGCAGAAAAAAGACCATCTATTTTTTTAACTGATTTCCCAACTCTAAATGGGTGAATTTTGGCGAATTAAACGCCTTTCTGTTTATCGCGCTGGAGGCGATGACGTCAGAATGTGACGTCGCCGAGGTAACACACCCACCATTTTCATTTTCAACACATTACAAACACCGGGTCTCAGCTCTGTTATTTTCCGTTTTTTTGACTATTTTTTGGAACCTTGGAAACATTATGCCTCGTCGGTGTGTTGTCGGAGGGTGTAACAACACTAACAGGGAGGGATTCAAGTTGCACCACTGGCCCGAAGATGCGAAAGTGTCTGCCGCCAGACCCCCATTGAATGTGCTGGAGTTTCTCCACATTTTACCGGCGATGCTAAGGCAGACATGGCACAGAGATGTATGGATAACCTGCAGATGCATTTTCAACGATAGTCAACGAAATCACAAAGGTGAGTTTTGTTGATGTTGACTGCCAGCTAATCGATGCTAACATGCTACGCTAATCGATGCTAACATGCTATTTACCGGCGGTGCTAAAGCAGACATGGTACAGAGATGTATGGATAACCTGCAGATGCATTTGCAACTATATTACGTTTCCTTCCACCCACATTTAATGCGAAAAAAACACTTACCAATCGACGGATTTAAGTTGCTCCAGTGTCACAAGATAAGAAAGTCCTGATCATTTGGTCCGCACATTTTACCGGCGATGCTAACGCAGCTATTCGGTCATGCTATGGCTATGCATAGCGTCAATAGCTATTCGCTCAATAGCTTCAGTTACTTCTTCAATACTTTCATACTCCAACCATCTGTTTCAATACATGCGTAATCTGTTGAATCGCTTAAGTCGCTGAAATCCGAGTTTGAATCCGAGCTAATGTGACTATATCTTGCTGTGGTATTCCCATTGTTTGTTTACATTGGCAGCACTGTATGACGTCACAGGGAAATGGCCAGTGTCTTCGCAGAGAGCCGAAAATAAGGCACTTTAAAGCTTTATTTAGGGATATTCCGAGGCCGGTAAAATTTTGAAAAAAACTTCAAAAAATACAACAAGCCACTGGGAACTGATTTTTATTGTTTTTAACCCTTTTGAAATTGTGATAATGTTCCCCTTTAAGGTAAATGACAAAACTGTAGTTATTGAACAAAGTTGTAAAAATGAACACAAAAAAAAGAACTGAGAAATTCGAATAAAAAAGTAATAATATCAATTACAATAAAGTAAGTAGTGCAAATAAGGTGAAAACAAATACTGAACTTGGCTAGACGCCTCACAACACACAAGAACTTAAGTAAAAAATAAAACACTAGTTATTAAACAGTTGTAAAAATGAACACAAAATAAAACTGAAAAATTATTTTTGTTATTTTAGTGCAATAAAATACTTTACAGTTTACAACCAAGACACGCGTGTGTGTGTGTGTGTCCGAGTGAACCTCGGAGCAAATTATACTGATGTGTGTGCGCGAACGCACCAAGCGTCATGTTAATTGTATTTATTTTATTTTATTTTGGGTTGAAGATGAATTTTTAAAGTGTTTTTAAATCTCGTCACTAGGGAGGAGGGTGGAGTGGTGAGGAGCGCTGCGCTCACAATTTTTTTTTAAATCGGAGTGATTCGCTTAATTTGGTGAAGTATCGATACCATAATGCCAGTATCGATACGATACCGATACTCACCAAGTATCGATACTATCGATACTTTGTATCGATACGCCCAGCCCTACGGGAGAGGCATTGAATTCCGGAATCTCCCCGCAACAATCTGGGGGGGTCGGCGATTGTGCAGCTGAGCCGCATCAGAGTTGCCAAAGAGCCGCATGCGGCTCCGGAGCCGCGGGTTGCCGACCCCTGGTCGACATTAAAACATTCTTCTTCATACTGCATTAATATATGCTTATTTTAAACTTTCGTGCAGAGAGGGAAATCACAACTAAGTCAATTGACCAAAACTGTATTCATTAAATACTCTTCATTCCCTCACGGGTGACTTTTTATATGAAAGAACAAATTATTAGTGTTGCTAGCTTTTTGTAGTAACACTTCTGCTGCATACTTTGCATTGATTGGTTGATACCTTTATTAGTAGATTGCACAGTACGGTACATATTTCGTACAATTGACCACTAAATGGTAACACGTTTCCAGTGAGGGTTGGACTCCGCCAAGGCTGCCCTTTGTCACCGATTCTGTTCATAACTTTTATGGACAGAATTTCTAGGCGCAGTCAAGGCGTTGAGGGGTTCCGGTTTAGTGGCCGCGGGATTAGGTCTCTGCTTTTTCCAGATGATGTGGTCCTGATGGCTTCATCTGACCGGAATCTTCAGCTCTCACTGGATCGGTTCGCAGCAGAGTGTAAAGCGGCCGGAATGAGAATCAGCACCTCCAAATCAGAGTCCATGGTTCTCTCCCGGAAAAGGGTGGCGTCTCATCTCCAGGTTGGGGAGGAGACCCTGACCCAAGTGGAGGAGTTTAAGTACCTAGGAGTCTTGTTCACGAGTGGAGGAAGAGTGGATCGTGAGATTGACAGGCGGATCGATGTGGCGTCTTCAGTAATGCGGACGTTGTACCGATCCGTTGTGGTGAAGAAGGAGCTGAACCGGAAGGCAAAGTTCTAAATTTACCGGTCGATCTACGTTCCCATCCTCACCTATGGTCATGAGCTTTGGGTCATGACCGAAAGGATAAGATCACGGGTACAAGCGGCTGAAATGAGTGTCCTCCGCGGTGTGGCTGGGCTCTTCCTTAGAGATAGGGTGAGAAGCTCTGTCATCCGGGAGGAACTCAAAGTAAAGCCGCTGCTCCTCCACATCGAGAGGAGCCAGATGCGGTGGTTCGGGCATCTGGTCAGGATGCCACCCGAACGCCTCCCGAGGGAGGTGTTTAGGGCACGCCCAACCGTTAGCAGGCCACGGGGAAGACCCAGGACACGTTGAGAAGACTATGTCTCCCGGCTGGCCTTGGAACGCCTCGGGATGCCCCGGGAAGAGCTAGACGAAGTGGCTGGGGAGAGGGAAGTCTGGGCTTCCCTGCTTAGGCTGCTGCTCCCGCGACCCGACCTCGGATAAGCGGAAGAAGAACGATGAATGGATGGATGGTAACATCTAAATAAGTTTTTCAACTTGTTTAAGTCAGGGTCCACGTTAATCAATTCATGGTACAAATATATACTATCAGCATAATACAGTCATCACACAGGTTAATCATCATAGTATATACATTGAACAGCATATTGCTGTTGTCTGCTGAATATCTTCCCACTTGAAGCCAAACCCCCGCCAGATGATGAACCCCCTGCTGTTTATGTTGGGCATTTATTGTTCTTCCTCCATTTGTGATAAGTTTCGCACCATCTCTCTCTTGTATTGTCACAAGCTCCACTCGCTCGACCTGCCTCAGCTAACGTTAGCTATGCTGCTACCTCTGATCGGCGAGAGCTATGACGCTAGGCTCGTGAGAGTATGTGACGTATGTAAGAAGGCGGGCTTTTTTTTGTATGTCAGAATGGGAGACGAGGAGTGTGAAACGCCTGTTGTGTAATGCCTGCGGCTAAAAGCAACTCGACCTGCCTCAGCTAACGTTAGCCATGCTAACATTAGCTCTCGATGAGAGCGTGTGACGCTACATGCGCGACAGTATGTGACGTATGTAAGAAGGTGGGCTTATTTTACGTCTCTGTGAGAAGGAGAGACGCAGTTTAAAGCAACGGTGTGAGAACATATAATCGAATATTACGATATAGTCATTTTCTATATCGCACAGAGACAAACCTGCGATGTATCGTATATATCGATATATCGCCCAGCCCTACGTGGGAGATTATCTAATTTCACCTATTTGGGTTAAAAATGTTTTTTGCAAATCCAGTATTTATAGTCTGCAAATAATCGAAATCAGACACACTTTATTAATCCCTGAGGGGAAATTAAAATGTTCAGCACAATCCCATTCAAGATCAGACAAACATTACAGGGGGACAGAACAATATCGCATACGGGTCTGCCAACTTTTGGCGGCCCTTACAAAAAATGTGAGATACAAGTAAAGAAGTGGGGGGGGGGGGGGGGTGAATGGGGAAAAAAAAAATAAAAGATTAAAATAAAATAAAATAATATAACAAAATCAGTCTAAGCCTGGGTCCCTGGAGAGGGGGTCCAAACTGAGGCCAAGGGAAAAAAAACTCATAGCCATAGTACACATCCCTCTTACATGTGTGTAAGAAACATCAAACATCAAAGAACATGAAAGACATTAAAGTAGCGGAGCTGATGCAACCAGCCACTTCTACATACAGCTATGAATAAAAAGTAAAACACATATATATATATATATATATATATATATATATATATATATATATATATAACAATGATGTGTTGTTGAGTGTTGGTGCAGTCTAGAGCTCGGCAGAGTAACCATCTAATTTTCTTCCATGTCAGGAGGTAGCTAATTGCTTCGTAGATGTCGGAAACAGTGGGAGGCAGTGTTCAATTTAAAGTACCAATGATTGTCACACACACACACACTAGGTGTGGTGAAATTTGTCCTCTGAATTTGACCCATCCCCTTGATCACCCCCCTGGTAAGTGAGGGGAGCAGTGGGCAGCAGCGGTCCCGCGCCCGGGAATTATTTACGGTGATTTAACCCCCAATTCCAACCCTTGATGCTGAGTGCCAAGCAGGGAGGCAATGGGTCCCATGTTTTATAGTCTTTGGTATGACTCGGCCGGGGTTTGAACTCACAACCTAGCGATCTCAGGGCGGACACTCTAACCACTAGCCCACTGAGTAGGTGCAGGTAAAAAGGTGTCTAATGCTTAAACCAAAAATTAAAAAAAAAGGTGAGTGCCCCTAAGAAAAGGCATTGAAGCTTAGGGAAGGCTATGCAGAAACAGCGGGAGGCAGCGTGCAGGTAAAAAGGTGTCTAATGCTTAAACCAAAAACAAATAGGAGGTGAGGGGCCCTAAAAAAGGCATTGGAGGCTATGCAGAACAGAACTAAAACTGAATTGGCTACAAAGGAAACAAAAACAGAATGCTGGACGACAGCAAAGACTTACTGTGGAGCAAAGACGGCATCCACAATGTACGTCTGAACATGACATGACAATAATGTCCCCACCAAGAAGCATAAAAAAAATGAAATATTATTGATTGCTAAAACAAAGCAGGTGCGAGGATTAGCGCTCAAAAGATATGAAACTGCTACAGGAAAACACCAACAAAACAGAAAAATCCACCAAAATAGGACAAGAACTAAAACACTACACACAGGAAAACAGTAAAAAAAAATAATCGCAAAATAAGTCACGACGTGACAGGTGGTGACAGTACACTTACTTTGAGACAAGAGCTACTTTGTACATCAGTGTTTTACAACCACTGTTTTGACTGAAATACAGTCTAGTGTGCCGTGGGAGATTATCTAATTTCACCAATTTGGGTTAAAAATCTTTTTAGCAAACCAGTAATTATAGTCTGCAAATGATGTGTTGTTGTTGAGTGTCAGTGCTGTCTAGAACTCGGCAGAGTAACCGTGTAACCATGTCAGCAGGTAGCTAATTGCTTTGTAGATGTCAGAAACAGCGGGAGGCAGTGTGCAGGTAAAAAGGTGTCTAAAGCTTAAACCAAAAATAAACAAAAATGTGAGTGCCTCTAAGAAAAGGCATTGAAGCTTAGGGAAGGCTACGCAGAACAAAACTAAAACTGAACTGGCTACAAAGGAAACAAAAACAGAATGCTGGACGACAGCAAAGACTTACTGTGGAGCAAAGAAGGCGTCCACAATGTACGTCTGAACATGACAAGACAATTAATGTTCCTACAAAGAAGCTTAAAAACAACTGAAATATTCTTGATTGCGAAAACAAAGTAGACGCGGGAAATATCGCTCAAAAGAAGACATGAAACTGCTACAGGAAAATACCAAAAAAAGAGAAAAACTACCAAAATAGGAGCGCAAGACAAGAACTAAAACACTACACACAGGAAAACAGCAAAAATCGCAAAATAAGTCACGGCATGACGTGACAGGTCGTGACGGTACACCTACTTTGAGACAAGAGCTATGTTGATGCATGGTTGGTTATGGTTTAGAGTCCATCCATTTTTTACAGCTTGTCCCTTTGGGAAGTCATATCCAACATTTGCGACAACGATTTTTTTTTACCGTCAACTTGAGTTTTGTTTTTTAAGGATTTCTGCTGATGGTGTGCCTCTGGATTTTTTACAGCTTGTCCCTTTGGGAAGTCATATCCAACATTTGCGACAATGATTTTTTTTTACCGTCAACTTGAGTTTTGTTTTTTAAGGATTTGTGCTGATGGTGTGCCTCTGGATTTTTTCAATGCAAGAAATGTGCCTTGGCTCAAAGAAGGTTGAAAAACACTGGTCTACATAACATGTAATGATGGTTCTTTGGTCAAAATGTTGCATAGATTATGTTTTACAGATCATCTTCAAGACGCTTTCTGACAGTTGCTTCCAGATGCGCCGTCTGTGGACGGTCTTATTTACATGCCTCACCTTCGACAGCGTCTCCTCCCTGTCCTATTTGTTGTAGTGGTGTAGCGTGCAAGGACGGTAGTGGAAGATGTTTGAAAAGATGGAGCTAGCTGTTTTAATGACATTCAGACTTTGCTTGAATCAATAACGGAGCAGCATCTCGTCATCTGAAAACAACAGCACCGAAAATGTGTCCCGTGAAAAACCTGTCCGACCGGAACTGTAAAAACTAAAGTTCCTTGGGTGAATAATGTAAACTCACTACACCGGTATGTTTTAGCGCTTTTATGGCGAGTTTACTGACAGATATAAGTGAGAACTTTACACTACTTTTTATTAGAAATGGCAACAGCGGAGGTTGAATGTCCCATAAAAACAAGAAGTGTCTTCTACGGGGTCCTCACAGACTACTAAGGCGGAAGCGCACACTTTTTTCAGGATTTATGCAAATCTCACTTACAGATCAGAAGGTACCAGAAAGGTATGAAAAGTTGCTTTTGCATGATATTGCAAAACAAAATGCCAGATAATGTCTTACCTTAAACACACACCATAATACTTGTATGCTGAAGCACAGTGCGATCCATCAAGCAGTGCGACTTCATAGTTTACCAAAGTTGTACTAAAACATTTTGATAGATTTTTGAGCGCCCTATGCAATGTTTTATATTTTCAATGGAACATAAAATGTTGGAGTTGTTTACTTGAGACATATTGTCATCACAGTGCAACCTGCACTCATGTCTTATGTTTGACTGCCATCTACTGGTCAGACTTATTACACAATGTACCAAATAAATAGCTTTGAGGGGAGTAAATTCAACCAAACGTTTTCTTTATATTTAGGGTTAAAAGGTGCACTGTCTAGTTTTGAGAAAAAAAAAATCAAATATTTTAAGTGCGCCTTACAGTCCGGAAAATACGGTAGTCAACTATGATTTCACACCAATAATTTTTAACGCGCCGTGTGCAATGTTCTATATTTTCAATGGAACATATAAAATGTTGGAGTTGTTTACTTGAGACATTTTTGCCATCACAGTGTAACCTGCACTCATCTCTTATGTTTGACTGCCATCTACTGGTCAGACTTATTACACAATGTACCAAATAAATAGCTTTGAGGGGAGTAAATTCAACCAAACGTTTTCTTTATATTTAGGGTTAAAAGGTGCACTGTCTAGTTTTGAGAAAAAAAAATCAAATATTTTAGGTGTGCCTTACAGTCCGGAACATACGGTAGTTAACTATGATTTCACACCATTAATTTTAGAAGCACCAGGTGCAATGTTCTATATTTTCAATGGAACATATAAAATGTTGGTATTGTTTACTTGAGACATTTTGCCATCACAGTACAGCCTACACTCATCTCTTATGTTAGACTGCCATCTACTGGTCACACTTGTTACACAATGAACCAAATAAATAGCTTTGAGGTGGGTAATTTCAATCAAACTTTTTCTTTACATTTGGGTTATAAGGCGCACTGTCTAGTTTTGAGGAAAAAATATCAAAATATTTTAGGTGTGCCTTACAGTCCGGAAAATACGATAGTCAACTATGATTTCACACCATTAAATTTTAAAGCGCCGTGTGGAATGTTCTATATTTTCAATGGAACATTGAAAATGTTGGTATTGTTTACTTGAGACATTTTGCCATCACAGTGCAACCTGCACTCATCTCTTATGTTTGACTGCCATCTACTGGTCACACTTATGACACAATGTACCAAATAAATATCTTTGAGGTGGGTAATTTCAATCAAACTTTTTCTTTACATTTGGGTTATAAGGCGCACTGTTGAGTTTTGAGGAAAAAAAAAAAATCAAAGATTTTAAGTGCGCCTTACAGTCCGGAAAATACGGTAGTCAACTATGATTTCACACCAATAATTTTTAACACGCCGTGTGCAATGTTCTATATTTTCAATGGAACATATAAAATGTTGGAGTTGTTTACTTGAGACATTTTTGCCATCACAGTGTAACCTACACTCATCTTTTATGTTTGACTGCCATCTACTGGTCACACTTATGACACAATGTACCAAATAAATAGCTTTGAGGTGGGTAATTTCAACCAAACTTTTTCCTTACATTTAGGTTATAAGGCTCACTGTCTAGTTTTGAGAAAAAACATAAAAGATTTTAATTGCGCCTTACAGTCCGGAAAATACAGTAGTCAACTATGATTTCACACCATTAATTTTTGAAGCGCCATGTGCAATGTTCTATATTTTCAATGGAACATTACAAATATTGGTGTTGTCTACTTGAAACATTTTGCCATCACAGTGCAACCTACACTCATCTCTTATGTTTCACTGCCATCTACTGGTCACACTTATGACACAATGTACCAAATAAATAGCTTTGAGGTGGGTAATTTCAACCAAACGTTTTCTTTACATTTGGGTTATAAGGCACACTGTTTAGTTTTGAGGAAAAAAAACAAAGATTTTAAGTGCGCCTTACAGTCCGGAAAATACGGTAGTCAACTATGATTTCACACCATTAAATGGAACATATAAAATGTTGGTGTTGTTCACTTGAGACATTTTGCCATCACAGTGCAACCTGCACTCATTTTTTATGTTTGACTGCCATCTACTGGTCACACTTATGACACAATGTACCAAATAAATAGCTTTGAGGTAGGTAATTTCAACCAAACTCTGATTTCACACCATTAAAATATTAAAAGGCAGGTTTGCATGGTTTACTTCCCTCTAAGGTGGGAAATACAGCCCAGCAGCCTCATGTAAATTTCAGTCAAACTACGACGTATAAGCGACACGACCGTTTGTGATAGTACAAGCGTGCCCGGTGAGAATACTTGAGTGCTCGAGCGCTCCGGTTAGACAAGCTGTAATATCAGCAGCGCTGTAACTGAAATCCTGTTATTTTGAATAACAACGTGGAAGCCAGCGAAGCAGTGGAATGTGTCCGTGAAGGTCAGCGAAGAATCCGCAACAAGCATTTTAATGGATCCCTACAAGCAGGAGTTCAGTGATCCATAAAGCAAGCTCCAGCTCAAAATGAAGCAGCAGTCACAAGCAAGTTATCTTAGCTTGCCTTAACCCGGGGATCAGCAACCAGCGGCTCTCAAGCCACATAGCGCCGCCCTAGTGGCTCCCTGGACCTCTTTCAAAGATGAAAATGGAAAAAGATGAAGAAGAAAATATATTTATTGTTTTAATATAATTTCTGTAGGAGAACAAACATGACATACGCCTTCCTAGTTGTTAGAAATCCCACTGTATTTTATACAAGGATGAGACTATTTGGCAAGCGCCGTTTTGTCCTACTAATTTCAGCGTTCCGTGAACTCATCGTAAGTTTGTTTACATGTACAACTTTCTCCGACGCTGCCAGAGAAAAATGTGGTCTATGCCAGTGTTTTTCAACTTTTTCTGAGCAAAGGCACCTTTTTTTCATTGAAAAAATCGAGGCACACCAACCGCAGAAAACATTAAAAAATGAAACAGCCGATATTAATAAGTAAAAAGTCGTTCTCGCAATTGTTGGATATGAATTCAAACCATAATTAACCATACATCATTATAGCTTTTGTCTCATAGTAGGTGTGCTGTCACGACCTGTCACATCACGCCGTGACTTATTTGGAGTTTTTTGGTGTTTTCCTGTGTGTCGTGTTTTAGTTCTTGTCTTGCGCTCCTGTTTTGTTGTTGATTTTCATGTTCAGATTTCAAACTTTGTGGACGCTGTCTGCTGCTCCTTACAATGTAAGTCTTTGCTGTCGTCCAGCATTCGGTTTTTGTTTACTTTGCAGCCGGTTCAGTTTTAGCTTTGTTTTACATACTCATTCCAAAGTTTCAAAGCCTTTTTTTTATTCTTGTTTTAAGCATTAGATACCTTTTTACCTTCACACTGCCTACCACTGTCACCTGCATATTGTGATCACAACAAGCAATTAGCTACCTGCTGACACCTACTGATATGGAAGAATATTACACGGTTACTCTGCCGAGCTCTAGACAGCACAGACACTCAACAACAACCCATCATTTGCGGATTATAATAACTGGTTTGCAAAAAATATTTTTAACGCAATTAGGCGAAATTACATAATCTCCCATGACACACCAGACAAGATCTCATGGCATGGCACAGTGGTTGAAAAACACTGGTCTATGCCACTCCTTCTTTTTCTTATTTTGTCCACCAAACCTTTTTTTGCTGTGCTTGAATGCACAAAGGTGAGCTTTGTGGATTTTTATTGATTTGCTGGGGTGCTTATCAGGCATATTTGTTCAATCCATGACTGCTAGCTAATCAATGCTAACATGCTATTTAGGCTAGCTGTATGTATATATTTCATCATTATGCCTCGTTTGTAGCTATATTTGAGCTCATTTAATTTCCTTTACTTATGTCCTAGGTGTATTTAATGTATATTTGCATCCCTCATGGCACATTATCTGTATGTAATAGTAACAGATGTTTGACATACAAGCTTCAAATATTACTCAAAGTTATTTATTGAATTATAGTTACTTGGTTATGTCAAACAACCCATTAACCATTATCCAATTTGTTTCCCATTTATATTAAGCCAGATGTGTCAACAGCATTCCAAAAATCCAAATGTAATTTCTTTCTGGCATCCAACAGTTTCACACTGTTTGTTTTTTCTGTAATAATAATGAATTATTCCTCTTATTCTTAGTCATAATGAATGCAAAGCATGAAAAAATTTGATGATGAGGTCAGAGTACAGTATTTGCTTCTACTGCCATCATAGTGTCTACCTTTAAGTATATGCGTGGTATAAAACGAGTAAAACATAAATACAATATTTGTGATTTATTGTTAAATTCTTGTGCTTTTTGAGGTTAAAGCAGCACCGAGTAACTTTTCAAACTTCATAAAATATTTTCAAAATCTTTGGGATGATACACAAGGGTCTGCAACCCAAAATGTTGAAAGAACCATATTGGACCAAGGATACAAAGAAAAAAAAATCTGTTTGGAGCCGCAAAAAATTTAAAAAGCCTTATATAAGTGTTATAATGAAGGCAACACATGCTGTAAGAGTCTATATTAGCCTACTATCAAAATGACTTTAAAAGTATTTTTCAGTGTTAAAATGAAGGCAACACATGATGTAAGTGTCTATATTAGCTATATCTGCCTACTATCAAAGGCTGATGAAAATCTTTGTTGACAGAAATGTTGTACTCTAATTTTTATTCTAGATATTTTTGCAACATTGGAAATCATTAGTAAAATGGAGGCTTCTCACAGGATGAGATAGCTCCTGGAAATTATTAAATGAGCTCAAATATACCTACAAATGAGGCATGATGATGCAATATATACGTGTATATATGTTCGTATTGATTAGCTTGCTGTCATGCATTGACCAACTCTGCCTGATAAGCACTCCACACAAGTCAATAACATCAACAAAGCTCACTTCTGTGCATAAAACGTTTGGTGGACAAAATGAGGGAGAAGGAGTGGCATAAAACACATCTTTCTGTAGCAGCATCGGAGAAAGTTGTACATGTAAACAAACTACGATGAGTTCAAGGATCGCTGAAATTAGTAAGACAAAACAGTGCTTGCTTAATACTCTCATCAGTGAAGCATGTTTAATATAAACAGTGGAAGGTGTGTGTCATCTTTGTTCTCTCATATTAAAACAACATATATATATTTTTTTTCGTCATCTTTTTCCATTTTCACACATCTCTGAAAGATGTCCAGGGATCCACTAGGGCCGCGGGTTGCTGACACCCCAAACTAGTTGAATGACACCTCTGTCATGGCCTGAGGGGTCTGTATTGTTTTTACTGGCACTAAGCAATTTTAAGGAGGGTGGCAGGAACCCTGCCACACAAAAAAACTACAAAATGTCCTAATTTGCTCCACGGCATACATAAAATGACGAAAGTCGACGTGAACGCCTTAGTGCCGCCATAAAAATAATAATAAGAAATATGCCTGTATACATTTACTGTAGTCATGGCTGAAGCTGCAAAACAACCAAAGAAACGAAAAGTTTTGTTTGAGGATACATGAAAATAAAAATGAAAAAGGGAGGCTACCCGGGTAAAAAGACAATCCATCCATCCATCCATTTTCTACCGCTTATTCCCTTTCGGGGTCGCGGGGGGCGCTGGCGCCTATCTCAGCTACAATCGGGCGGAAGGCGGGGTACACCCTGGACAAGTCGCCACCTCATCGCAGGGCCAACACAGATAGACAGACAACATTCACACTCACATTCACACACTAGGGCCAATTTTTAGTGTTGCCAATCAACCTATCCCCAGGTGCATGTCTTTGGAAGTGGGAGGAAGCCGGAGTACCCGGAGGGAACCCACGCATTCACGGGGAGAACATGCAAACTCCACACAGAAAGATCCCGAGCCTGGATTTGAACCCAGGACTGCAGGACCTTCGTATTGTGAGGCAGACGCACTAACCCCTCTGCCACCGTGAAGCCCTAAAAAGACAATCAAAGATCAAAATTGGCCTGGCGTTCACTCGCTGGTGTGAGCTCAAAGATGAAGAGGGATTTTCGACTGATGCTCAAATCAAAATGAGTCCTATCCTTTTGACCAAGCCTGACAGGTAGCTGGTTATAGTTTGTTTTTTTGTATAATTTTAGCTGTTAGCAAATTCATTATGTCGTGGAATTTCAGTATTTTTTATTAAATAAATGAAAGGTTTGTATTTTCTCTATATCCAACATTATGTATTATTCTAACTGATCTTTTTTGTAACACCGTTAGTGAATGAAGTATAATTTTGTAGTTAATTCCCCGTATTTCTACACAATAACTCAGGTATGGTAAAAGTGAGCAGTAGAGAATATGGAGTGATTTTTTTTTCGGTCTAGAACAGGGGTCGGCAACCTTCAGCATACAAAGGGCCATTTGAGCCCATTTGCCCCCAAATAAAACCCAACTAAAGCCGCAAACTGTTAGATTTCTAAAATGACGATAACACCACTTATGAATTTATGAAATCAAACACTTGACAACGATTCACATTTTATTAATGGGTATAAGCAAATCCCCAAATTATTTTGGTGGTTTATTAATGAATTTGAAAAAAATCAGGTTGCGCAAATATTCTGAAGGCATACAACTGCGGCATATTTCATTTGACTACAAAGGGAAAATAACAACCTCGTCATGAATGAAAGCAAATTAATCCGTCCATGAAGCATTAAATGTTCAATTTTCATCAGAAATGTTTCTCTTTTTGGAACCATCCATTGCTAGCTTACCGGGGGTTGACCGCTAAAAAAAAATACAATTGCTTGGCAGCAAGAGATGACGCACAGGGGCTGTGACATATGCAAACCCCTTAGGGGTGATGGACCAGAGGAGCTGCAGCCAGCCGCTGTAGCCCCGCACTCCCTCCCCTCTGTTGCAAGTCTGGGGATGTATGTTGTAATATGTATATGTGCTTTGCTATGGAGGTTATTTCCCACTCCAGACTAGGCCCCCTTAGGAGCCCAGTCTGGATTGTATTTTTTTTTTACTCATCCTTTCCCCTCGTTTACCCTTTTCTCATCTTTTACGGGGCTCCTTGTGGCGAGCCATCAGAGTTCCTGTTCTGTAACCCTGTACACTGTTTGTCTCATCTTGAACGGTTTTGTGCGGAAAATAAAGTTTAATTGTACTTGTGCAATGACAATAAAGACCGACCGACCTACCTTCGATCAACAATATAAGAAAATGTTTTATCATATGATTAGATACCAGAACTCTCCAAAATAACTACTGTTAGATTTAAAATAACTAGATAAATGTAATTAATTAAGTAACAATTTGGGGAGAGGCGGAGCCGGCGAACAAGCAGCGAGGCAGGGCACGCTGGAGCCCGGCCCAAAATGGCGGTGAGGAGGCGGAGAATGCGGTCGAGCGGAGAGGCCGGGCAGTCAAATGCAGGTGCGTGGATCGCGCACCGGTTCTCCATTACCATTTCTCCTCACACTGCATAAAAGGGGAGAAGGAGGAGAAATCGGGGCTGAAGGAGGTGTAGAGCAGAAGCAACAGGAAGCAAGACACGAGAGACGGAGACGCGGCCGACTAAAGCGCGGACCGGAGAACGAGAGACGAGGAGCGAGACACGGAGAGCGAGCAACGGCGCAAAAGACATCCTTTATTGCAAAATAAACGAGAGTCCAACCTGCTGCTCAATCATGTCCTTCCTGAGTGGTCCATGGAACCCACATGATGGGAAGAGTCATTCACACCATTATTTGTTGACATTTTGTTTCAAAGAGCCGCATGTTTGCTTTATTCATTATTGACGTGTTTCTTGCTACTTCATGTTGTGTATTCAATGCAGCATTACAAACTTGCGTCAGCTTAAGGGAGGACGGGGAAAACGGGACCACTACGCCGTAATCCTAAATGTGGGCTCCGACTTTGCAGCTACCAGCATCTGTGGGTGGAAAGGAACAAGCGAACACAGGACGACGCTTGTAATCCCGTTAAAGGATTAAAGGCTCGGGCACACACGCATGTGCGACACACAAAAGGCAGTCCACGTTTTAGTTGTTCCGACTTGTTCATTAACTTCAATGACGCTGCGGCACAAAACCGACACACGCTTTAGTCACTTTAAGACTCGTGCATTCATACATGAATTGTGCAGGAATTAAACAAGCACACAGGAACACTACGTCAGTCTGAGCCTGCAGGCGACGTACATTGACTCGCAGACGTCTCATTTAATGTGCAAAAGAGGCAACACATAAATTGCAGATGTTTTCCTCAAACAACAAATCTTTAAACACACAACCCGGTGGGAGCCTCCTTCCTGCGATGCGGTCAGATCAACCATCGCAACACTGCGAGTAAACATTTAGGCTGTGTTTATGCTGCCTGATCCTCACCCCTTCTTCCCTTCCTGTGGTGCTAATGATCAAACTAGGAAAGCTTAGGACGCCTAAGGCAGCAGAAAGGGAACCTTCTGAAGGCTCCATAGTGTAGCTCTAATGGAAGAAAGTGTTTCACCGTGTGGGCTGTGACATTGCCAAAGGCGGTGCTTCTGAAACCTCCACTTGAACTACAACTACCATCGGCGGGCGGCTTACTTGGATCCACACGGGCTGATCCAAAGATTTCCTATTTTGTGGAAATGTTTGGATCAATCGGTCACGTTGTACCTCCGAGCAATGCAACTCTCTCTTGGGAGCGAATCAGAGTCTCACTTATAGATGGTTTAAGTCCATCGTAAAAACAGGTGCAACTGTAAAAGGCTTCTTAAAGGGGAACATTATCACAATTTCAAAAGGGTTGAAAACAATAAAAATCAGTTCCCAGTGGCTTGTTGTATTTTTTGACGTTTTTTTCAAAATTTTACCGGACTCGGAATATCCCTAACTAAAGCTTTAAAGTGCCTTATTTTCGCTATCTTCGAAACCACTATCCATTTCCCTGTGACGTCATACAGTGCTGCCAATGTAAACAAACAATGGGAATACCACAGCAAGATATAGTGACATTAGCTCGGATTCAGACTCGGATTTCAGCGGCTTAAGCGATTCAACAGTTTACGCATGTATTGAAACGGATGGTTGGAGTATGAAAGTATTGAAGAAGAAACTGAAGCTATTGAGCGAATAGCTATTGACGCTATTCATAGCCTTAGCATGGCCGAATAGCTGCGTTAGCATCGCCGGTAAAATGTGCGGACCAAACGATCAGGACGTTCGCATCTCGTGACACTGGAGCAACTTAAATCCGTCGATTGGTAAGTGTTTTTTTCGCATTAAATGTGGTTGGAAGGAAACGTAATATAGTTGCAAATGCATCTGCAGGTTATCCATACATCTCTGTGCCATGTCTGCTTCAGCACCGCCGGTAAATAGCATGTTAGCATCAATTAGCATAGCATGTTAGCATCGATTAGCTGGCAGTCAACATCAACAAAACTCCCCTTTGTGATTTTGTTGACTATCGTTGCAAATGCATCTGCAGGTTATCCATACATCTCTGTGCCATGTCTGCCTTAGCACCACCGGTAAATAGCATGTTAGCGTCGATTAGCGTAGCATGTTAGCATCGATTAGCTGGCAGTCAACATCAACAAAACTCACATTTGTGATTTCGTTGACTTTATCGTTGCAAATGCATCTGCAGGTTATCCATACATCTCTGTGCCATGTCTGTCATCACCGGTAAAATGTGGAGACACTCCCGCACATTCGGGCCAGTGGTGCAACTTGAATCCCTCCCTGTCAGTGAAGTTACACCCTCCGACAACACACCGACGAGGCATGATGTCTCCAAGGTTCCAAAAAATAGTCGAAAAAACGGAAAATAACAGCTGAGACCCAATGTTTAAATGTGTTGAAAATGAAAATGGCGGCTGTATTACCTCGGCGACGTCACATTCTGACGTCATCGCCTCCAGAGCGATAAACAGAAAGGCGTTTAATTCGCCAAAATTCACCCATTTAGAGTTCGCAAATCGGTTAAAAAATATATGGTCTTTTTTCTGAACCATCAAGGTATATATTGACGCTTACATAGGTCTGGTGATAATGTTCCCCTTTAACCTGTCTGTCAAATTTTGTTTTGCATTATATATTAAATAATAATGATAACATGTTAAGATCTGGTGGTGTCAGAAGAGTATATCATACAAAGACTTAAACGTGTGGACAATGCTGAAGAAACAAGTCCATGTCCGAAAACCAACACATTTAGATGAACTGCACCAATTTTGTCAAGAGGAGTGGTCAAAAACTCAACCAGAAGTGCCTTATTGCAGTGAAACTTGCCAAGGGACATGGAACCAAATATTAACATTGCTGTGTGTATACTTTTGACCCGGCAGATTTGGTCACATTTTCAGTTGACCCATAATATATTCATAGAAGAACCAAACTTCATGAATATTTATTTGTGACCAACAAGTATGTGCTCCAATTATTCTATCATAAAAAAATAAGAGTTGTAGAAGTGATACATGTGACTTTTTCAGTGTTGGGGTATTGTGTTAGGTCAGGGGTCGGCAACCCAAAATATTGAAAGAGCCATATTGGACCAAAAATACAAAAATATAAATAAATTTGACTGGAGCAGCAAAAAAATTAAAGTCTTCTATAAGTATTGTAAAGGCAACACATGATGCAAGTGTCTATATTAGCTGTGTTAGACTACTATCAAAATGACTGTTTTACGACTAGGAGATAATGAGAGGACCCAGATGCAGAGAGGAAGTTTCCAAAAATGACAGCTTTTATTTTGAAATAACTTTTTATACCTCCGGTGAAAAAGTATCTCACAAAAAATATATACAACGTACGGAAAATAAATCCGAGGATAAACACTTAACTCAAAAATCACTCCAAAAAATAAGGAGCAATACTACTTTAAGAAAAAACTAACAACAATAGAATATCAAGAAGAATGAACAAAAGGCGCTCCAACAGGAGGAAAAACAAACTCCAATAATATAAACAAATATAATATCTATGAATAAACAAAAACAATCATAATAATTTAATCAATGAGGAAAACAATTTGGAATAACAAAAAACTCACCAATTAGGTCGACGAAGGAAAACTAAGGACGCTCAAAGGAGGAAAAAGTAAACTCAAAATTTCAGCAAAAAATAACTGCTATGACCAAAAATTAAGGAGAACAAGAAAAAAACAGGATCAAGGCAAGGAGGGGATAAAGGACATGGATTTGGACATGGACGATAGACGAGACGATCCGGCAAAGGACAAACGGAGAAGTGAGCTTAAATGGGATGTGGGAGTGATGGGGAACAGGTGGAAACAATCAGGAATCAAGGATGACGTCAGACTGGTGACACAAGAGGAAGGACCCGTGATCCGAAACAAGAGGGTAGCTTTTCAAAATAAAACACATATATCACAAGACAGAAAAACAAACAAGACTTCCCTCACCGGGGTGTGACAGACTGGGTCGCAGGCTGATGCAAATCTTTGATAGAAATGTTGAAATGTAATATTTTAGCTACCCATTTTTACAACATTGGAAAACATTACTGAAACGGAGGCTTTTCAGAGGGTGTGATACTTTCTGGAAATGACTGGCTTAGAATGGCCAAAAGGTAAAGATGTGTGTGTTCAAGTTGAAGGCAACGGAAACTACAAAAACAATGATTTCAAAAATACATACAAACAAGGCATAATGCTGCATTATATACATACAGCTAGCCTAAATAGCATGTTAGCATCGATTAGCTTGCAGTCATGCAGTGACTAAATATGTCTGATTAGAGCATGGAAATATCAAATTAACATTAGAGCATTATACAGCGGCGGTGTCACCGCATTCACTGCTAATTCTCATACTTGCCAACCCTCCCGATTTTCCCCGGAGACTCCCAAATTTGAGTGCCCCTCCAGAAAATCTACCGGGGGCAACCATTCTCTCGATTTCCACCCGGACAACAATATTGGGGGCATGCCTTAGAGGTACTGCCTTTAGCGTCCCCTACCACTTGTCATCACATCCACTTTTCCTCCTTACAAACAGCGTACTGGCCCAGTCAGTTAATTTATGCGGCTTTTACACACACACGAGTGAATGCGATGCATACTTGATCAACAGTCATACAGGTCACACTGAGGGTGGCAGTATAAACAACTTTAACACTGTTACAAATATGCGCCACACTGTGAACCCACACCAAACAAGATTGACAAACACATTTCGAAGAACATCCACACCGTAACACAACCGAACAAATACCCAGAACCCCTGCACAACTAACTAACCCCTCTTCCCCAACCCTACCCACCTGAGCCCCAACATTAATGAACTACCTTCCAAGAAGAGATGCCAGGTATCTGGTTTGGGCACATCAGATAAGATCAGTGTGTCGCAAACTGAGCAGTAAAAAGGCCTGAATGGTTGATTTATTCATTATTTTATTTTCAAATGTATTCGCCTGTACAAAAAGTTAATGTTGATATTTACCTCTGAAGGCTGCAAATAGAAAAGAGGCCTTCAATTTTTTATTTAAAAATTGTATTTAATATACATATATTTTTTTGGGGAAAGTTGATTTTGCACTATTAAGTTATATAAGCGTTCCTTGTTGCATATTCAGTGTTAAAGCAAATCAGTGTAGCAAACTGAGCAATAATTAACATTTTATTCATGCACTTTCTCTTGCTACCTCAAGGCTTGAATGTTTGATTCATTCATTATTGTTATTTTATTTTCAAATTCATTAGTAGACAATAGAAAAAATGTATTTAAGAAAAGAGGCATTCATCCATCCATCCATCCATTTTCTACCGCTTATTTCCTTTTGGAGTCGCGGGGGGTGCTGGCAGAGGCATTTAATTTTTATGTAAATTTAATTTGATGTCCCATTGATATTTTTTATATAATCATTATTAACTTGATTTTGCATGTCACTATAAAGTCATATAAGCCTTGCTTGTTCAATATTCAATGCAAAACTCGTTTGGTTCCCTATTAAAAGGTTCATTTGTTCAACCTCGCCCGGCGGATCTGTTCAGTTTAAAATGTTGGCCCAGTCTGTATTATAGTTTGACACCCCTGGATTAGAGCTCCACACACGTCAATAACATCAACAAAGCTCACCTTTGTGGATTCACGCACAGCATAAGACGTTTGGTGGACGAATGGAGACGAATAAGTAGTGGCATAAAACACGTCTTTCTGTGGCAGCATCAAGGAAATTTGTACATTCAAACAAACTACGGTGCATTCAAAGACTTCCAAAATCAGGACCAAACGGTGCACGGCAAATACTGTCATCAGTGAAGCATGTTTAATGTAAACCATGGAATTTCTAACAATTAGACAGGTTAGCGTCATGTTTGTCGTCCTACAGAAACCGTATTAAAAAAAAATATATATATTTTTTCCTCACCATTTTCATTTTCATACATTTTTGAATAACTCCAGGGAGCCACCAGGGCGGGGCTAAAGAGCCGCTTGTTAGGGTAACAGGACTGAATGAAAACTAGGAACATGAGTAAAGTTTGAATTTTAACTACATTATTGGTGGTTTTTTTTTCTTCCAAAGTATATATACTTCAAGTACAGTTGGAATAAGGACTACCTCAATTTACGAGCACGATTCGTTCCACGCCCAAGCTGCTAACTCAAAATTGAAATGACTTGAAATCAATTTAATCTGTGCTTTAACCCTCCCAAAAACACCACAATTTCAATGTGCAACAACATATCGTTTAGACAAAAAATATTGTTTGAAAAACATGACAATAGCATAAAGTATACACAACTTGAGTATGAAATAATGTAATATTGCTCAGCATTTACCTCATGACTAAGTTGGTGCGAATGAGTGAGGCTGCAGCCTGGTCCAGTGTTGCCAAATCTGCTTATTACCCGCTAATTCTAAGCAAATTGTTTTCATAGACCGGTTGCTTGTTTCTCTCATGACATCTGGCAACCCTGTCTCTGTTGTAAAACAATATCTATCCATCCATCCATTTCATACCGCTTGCCCCGAATATGAACTGGGAAATTGCTGTTGACGTTCCACCCGGGCATATTTGAGCGACGGATTTGAGAAGCCAGAGTTGACAAGAAGCGATATGTCTGTCTGTGTACCAAAAATAATAATCAACCGTCCAGTTTGTTGAGTCAGGAATAGACAGAACAAACTGAAACGTGCAGCATCTGCAGCTTATCATTATTTTTATGGATACATGTTCACTCCCCAGGTAGACTGCTAACAAATAGGACATATTTTAATGGTTTCTTTCCTTTGCACTAACTTTCTTAGTTCCGAAGGTTGGCGGGCAGGATTGTGTCGATCTCTGAGCGGCTCTCAGATGCGTACATCGCATTAGCAAATCAAAACTCGTGTTTGTTCCGCGTGTAAATGAAGCAGAACAACAATGTGCAACAATAAATTAACTTTTTATTGCTAAAACGGCATATTACTTCTACAGACAGTGAATATGGTTGTAACTCAAGGTATGCTCACTACTTAAAGCATCAAATCACAAAGTCTCTGCAGAGAGTGGTGAGGACGATGGAAAAGATCATCAGGACTCCTTTTCCTCCTATCCGGGAAATCGCAAAAAGCCGCTGCCTGACCAGGTCTCGGAAAATCTGTTGAGACTCCTCCCACCCCCACCAAGAACTGTTTTCAATGCTGGAACTCTACAAAGAGGGTCCGCAGCCTCCGTGGCAGAACCTCCAGGCCATTGGACTTTTGAACGCATGACAATAATCCCCTCAATTCACCCCCAAAACGGATTAACTCGCTGGAATATAAAGACAATATAACATACATCCATAACCGTGGATCCATATGCAAAAGTGCAATATATTTATTTATACCTGCACCTTATTGCTCTTTTATACTGCACTACAACGAGCTAATGCAACAAAATTTCGTTCTTATCTGTACTGTAAAGTTCGAATTTGAATGACTATAAAAGGAAGTCTAAGTCTAAATTAGGTACTCACAAGTTGAGGTACCCCTGTATTTAGAAAATATACCACTTCTAAAGGGTTTATTTATTATATTTCGTGTTCAACGTGAATGATATTTTTCCACTGGTCATATTTTAAATTGTATTTATAAAATATGCATTCAGTGCAGGACACTTTGCTCAATAAAAAATACCACAAGCGGCACTGATTCAGTGGAATGGCCTACAGTACGAGTATAAAAGTGTACATATAGTTTATTGCTTGATACTGCTTTTAAGTCTAATGGTTTTCAGCTCTTGTAAACTGGTGTTATTGGTTATTTTTAACATCAGGCCTATTAGTGCAATGAAGCCAGAAGTTCATAAAATATAAAACGTTATAGAATAGATTATAATGGACAAAAATGCCTCTTGTTGTCACTATACAGCGGTACAATGAGATTAAAAGCAACTCCAGTATCAGTGCGACAGTCTATAAATATGCAAAACATAGGAAGGAAAGAAAAGAACAATAGTAAAAAAGAAGGTAAGGTGCACAGTCCAGTCCTGAGAACGAATGTTCTGAATGTGTTTGAATATTATACTATACACATATATATTAGGGGTGTAACGGTAGACAAAAACTTTGGTTTGATATACCTCGGTTTAGACGTCACGGTTCGGTTCATTTTCGGTACAGAAAGAAAACAACAAAATATAATTGTTTTGGTTATTCATTTACCAAATTTGTAAACAATGGCTTAAACCTTTTACCATTGGGAACACTATAATAATTCTGCCCATGTTAATCAACATAAAAATGCCTCAAATTGTTGCTCAGATTAAATAAAATGACAAAACTTTTCTTCCACATATAAAAAGTTCAACAAACAGTTTCAAGTCAACTCATCATGCTTAATTTATCACAGCATTTGTGAAGCCTGTAGTTGATTTTTATTATGTTCATGTAATATTTTTATCAACATGTGATAGCAGGGACCCTGCCATTCAAAGCTTTTCTGTACGTAAAACACACACACACACACACACCGCAAAATGAGCTAATGTAATAGTGTGATGTTTTTGCGCTCTATTATGAACGAGACAGGGTGTTATGTTTTACTTTGAAGTATTGGTTTTATTTTGAAGAACCGGATGTCCGGTGCAGGAAGTGACTTTGCTGTTTTTCCGGATATTTACTTCCTCTTCTATCGGACTTTTGATGATGAGGTATCACTTCGCCAGAAAGTAGAGACCTGTGTATGTGTTTCGTGTTTCCAACAAAGGTGGCCAAGAAATGATGAAACGACGGAATGGTGGAGTGTCTCTTACTTAAAACACTACACAACGCAGAATAAGACTCACTACACTAACGTTACACTAAAAGCTTATTAGCCTTCACCTCAAGCCAGAACTGCGAGTGAGCTGAGCTGCAGTTTAAGTTTCTAGAAGGTCAACGTGTCACGACGCGGAGTGGAACCGGCGTTTCCTCGGCGGCTGGAGCTGCGTGCGCCTCCGCTAGCAGTGCGCCAAGAGTGGCCTCTGCTGACAGTGCACTCAGACTCGCCCTCACTCGTGCTGAGTGCAGCACGCCCAAGCAGCAACAAGCCTGCAGCCTGTCAAGTATCAACACACCTGGATTTGATGAGAGGGAGCAGCATTAGAGCCAGCAGACCCGAGGAACCTTTGCCAGAACG
Organism: Nerophis ophidion; assembly: GCF_033978795.1. Lineage (NCBI taxonomy): Eukaryota > Metazoa > Chordata > Actinopteri > Syngnathiformes > Syngnathidae > Nerophis > Nerophis ophidion. Next base: position 13,308,098 of record NC_084637.1, on the reverse strand, counting down.
TCACTATCTTCTCATTACTCCCCTGTCTTCCGTGATCGTACCTTGCCTCTCGACATCCATCCGGATTCTTAACTGCCTTCCTCGATCCATGACCTCCCTGCTCAGAACCAGACCGCGCTGCCTCGCCCCTGCCCCCGACATCTTGCCTGCTCACGAACTGCCTCTTCGCCTTGCCCCTCTGGATTCGACGAAGGATACAACCAACACTCAAAGACAACAAACCCTGGTAACATTTACATTATTAATATCACACATAGTCATCACTCATTCACTTAGAGTAGCATACACACGCCATGTCTCATCAAATGTTTAAATAAACCTTGTGCACCGCAGTTGTGCCATGGTTGTCGCCTCCTTCCCTCCTCTGTACATAACACAACGGGCTCGTAGTGACGTTAGTAATAGTTGACTGGGAGGTGTTTATTATCATTTGGGGAGAGTACGCTGCCTTATGCTCACCTGCTAAACACCTATCTGTTTGACGCTGAAGCATTTACAACATGCGCTCTGAATACGCACTGCTGATTGGCTGTTACCGCTATATATGTAACCAATCAGATGGTTGTGTGGGTGGGACAATGCTGGGTGACGAGACAGAGGCAGAAGAAGCAAAGCTGCTTGTTAAGACTTTAGCTTAGAAACTCGTTAAGTACACATGCCGTTAACCCCCAATATATACAGACGCATTCACGTGGGTGGAAAGTAAAAATTGCACACAGAGAGGTGCTAAACTATAAAATCAGTGCCTATGAGAGTTGACCGTGGTTATGGCTCTAGATACAGATATACAGATGCCACATTGTAGTTTTAACCAGCAGCAAAAGTTCAAATATTGATTGTCTTACCTGATGATTGAGTGGCGTATCCCCAACAAAGGAAGCATGGAAGGGAGAGAAAAGACAAAAGTTTACAATGAATCCTGTGACTGTGTGGGTTTTTACAAACAAAAAGAGCCAGTGAATAAATAGTGTCTGTCACATAATTGCAAGATTGTGAGTCATAAATGTGTGAATTAGCACACACCACCTCCACGCCCATTGTCTGCTTATAAAAAGGCCTTGCAGGTTGTTGAAAGACCCATTTACACTTTTAACGTGCCCACAAATAAACTGTGGTGGACAAATGATTTGAATGGCTGGGTCTATTGACGAACTAGAGAGCAAAACAGAAATACGAAAAAACGAAAACATGTCTGACTGTTAAATTAATAACAGTCAATCAAAATTGAGCATTATTCTTAGTAAATAATGTTCAAGGGGGGAAAGTGATTTCCTGCCAAGCGGCAGACAATGAGGCTTTGTGTGACGCGCTTCCCCATTTTTATCGCCGCTATTTCCCCGAGCTGCACTCCAGTCTTGTCAAAATGACACAAATCATCACATAATTCATTCATTTCCAATAACCTCCGTGTCCAGGCTCACTCCAAACATGGATTCATGGGGGACAAGCGTTATTACGCCGGTTTCATCTGGGCTGCCATTGCCGTGCGGGAAAAAAAATAAATAAATAAATAAAAACAAACCTCGGGATCAGGCGGGCGCCGAGAAATATATTTTCATACCTGTGCCTGCTGTCTGCGCCCCGGGTCATGACGTACGGTTATTGCATCAAAATATATTCAAGCCAACCTCTAAACTGGGCGCTCATCGCTGCCTGGTGTTCCATTAAACAGGACGACGGCAGAAACATGGTTTAAAAAGCTTTTTGATGATTTGAATACAGTGGGGCAAACACGTATTTAGTCAGCCACCGATTGTGCAAGTTTTCCCACTTAAAATGATGACAGAGGTCTATAATTTTCATCATAGCTAAACTTCAACTGTGAGAGATGGAATGTGAAAAAAAAAAATCCAGGAATTCACATTGTAGGAATTTTAAAGAATTTATTTGTAAATTATGGTGGAAAATAAGTATTTGGTCAACCATTCAAAGCTCTCACTGATGGAAGGAGGTTTTGGCTCAAAATCTCACGATACATGGCCCTATTCATTCTTTCCTTAACACGGATCTATCGTCCTGTCCCCTTTGCAGAAAAACAGCCCCAAAGCATGATGTTTCCACCCCCATGCTTCGCAGTAGGTGTGGTGTTCTTGGGATGCAACTCAGTATTCTTCTTCCTCCAACAATGACGAGTTGAGTTTATACCAAAAAGTTCTGTTTTGGTTTCATCGGACCACATGACATTCTCCCAATCCTCTGTTGTATCATCCATGTATCCATTTCGGTATAAACTCAACTCGTCTTGTTTGGAGGAAGAAGAATACTGAGTTGCATCCAAAGAACACCACACCTACTGTAAAGCATGGGGGTGGAAAAATCATGCTTTGGGGCTCTTTTTCTGCTAAGGGGACAGGAAGATTGATCCGTGTTAAGGAAAGAATGAATGGGGCCATGTATCGTGAGATTTGGAGCCAAAACCTCCTTCCATTAGTGAGAGCTTCGAATGGTTGACCAAATACTTATTTTCCACCATAATTTACAAATAAATTATTTAAAATTCCTACAATGTAAATTCCTGGATTTTTTTTTCTCCACATTCTGTCTCTCACAGTTGAAGTTTACCTATGATGAAAATTACAGACCTCTGTCATCATTTTAAGTGGGAGAACTTGCACAATCGGTGGCTGACTAAATACTTTTTTTGCCCTCCTGTATCTCTTTTTTTTTTAAGTTTAGATTTAGTCTGCAATCGTAAAACAGTGAGTCTTGCATGCATCCATTTCCCCGGTAACGTCATAAAGGATGCGCAGCTCTGCTCTGTGTGTGTTTGCACATGAATAATAAATTGTGCAGAACAAACACACACGCAGCAATAACATAACGTGGCATGCATTGCAAAAAACAGGAGGGTCTCAAACACAACCTGCAATTCCCGCATGACAACAACTGCGGGAGGACATCTCAGCAAATGATTCATGTGTTCGTACATTGTTGTAACATAACTGTCACTTCCTGTCGCCGTGTTTCATCTGGAATGGGTGGGATTGGTATACAAACAAACTTGTTCATGCATGAATTAAGCCTGGTGTATACTCCCGCGTCATGTGGACTCTGATGGCGTCTTCTTTGATTTATAGTTCTCCCAACGGGGGTGGCAACAGACTCTTAATTCTCTTCCAAAACGAAAAAGATGCAGTGTCTCCGGAAGGAGCAACTTTAGACTGACCATGCGTCCTCCTTTCATGTCCTCTTTTGCAGGACTGTCCGGGTTGTCCGGGAGGGGTCTCTTTAATGCGGTGGTTCTTAACCTGGGTTCGATCGAACCCTAGGGGTTCGGTGAGTTGGCCTCGGTGGTTCGGCGGAGGTCGAAACACACCCGACTCATCGTGTATATAAAAACTTCTTCCTATCGCTGTACTACGGATACGGCAACAACAGAAGTCAGACTGATTTGCAGGTGTGTAATTTGTTGTGAGTTTATGCACTGTGTTGGATTTGTTGGTTGAACAAGCTGATGTTTATGCACCCTTCATTTTGTGCACCAGTAAAAAAACATAATAGCACTTTAGTACGGGGAACATATTCACCATTAATTAGTTGCTTATTAACATGCAAATTAGTAACATATTGACTCTTTACTGGTCATTATTAAGTACTTATTAATGCCTTATTCGGCATGGGCTTATTATAACCCTAACCCTCCAACCCAGGCCCTAACCCTCTAACCCGAACCCTAACTAAATAACTCTAAATTAAATCGTTATTTAGATTATGTTCGCTTTGTGTCCAAAAAACTCTAAATTACGTCTTTGTTACTTAGAACATGTTCCCTGTACTAAAGTGTTACCAAAAACATAACTTTTTGAATTTGCATATAAAACTGGTGGGGTTCTGTACCCCCAACAAGGTTCAGAACCACTGCTTTAATGCTTCAAATGTCCGGTGTTTTGTGTCAAGGTTGCATGTATTTTCCGAGTACGTACAGGGTTAAGAGGGTTTAAAGACAAAACAAATTGTGAAGGTGTGCGCACGCAGCAACATTCGTGAGGGAGGAGCAGAAACAGAGAGAACGAGGTAGTGAATATTTAGCCAATCAAGGCATACTTGATCAACAGCCACACAGGTCACACTGAGGGTGGCCGTATAAACAACTTTAACACTGTTAAAAATATGCGCCATACTGTGAACCCACACCAAACAAGAATGACAAACACATTTTGGAAGATCATCCGCACCGTAACACAACAGAAGAAATACCCAGAACCCCTTGCAACAATGACTCTTCCGGAATGCTACAATATACACCCCCCGCCATCCCTTACCTCAACCTCGATTACGTCACATCAAATATTCTTTGAAAACTATTTTTGGTGGAAGAGTTTGCATATTTTGTGTGTTAGCCATAAAAAAACAAAACAGTTTCGTTTGACAAAAAAGGGCGGAAAAACAAAAAAACAAAACTAAAACATTTTGAAATGAGGAATAGATGTGAATTTGATGAAGACTCCAGAGATTTAAGCGTTAAATATAAAATCCTTTCATGACCTAAGCAAAACACAATTTGCACTTTTATACTGATATAAATAAACCAAAAACTTATTTGATAAAAACATAGAAAAACTACTAGCAGAAGTAAAGTTTAGATCCATGAAGGAAAGAAAAACATGATTGTTTATAACTGAATACATTTACATCAGCATACAAATGTGTCTTCTTTTTATATTCTTTCTTTTAATGAATTAAGTAACGTTTATGACAACCTTTTTCCAAAACACAATATATAATGTGAGATATAACAGCACAATGCATACGTTATTCATTTGTTTTCAAAATGCTTCCAAAAATTTACTGTGGGACCCCATTTTTATGACTTGATGGGGTCCATGGGACCCCATTTTGAAAATTCCTAGCGCCAACACTCCTGTCAACAGAGGTGAAAAAAATCCTTTATTTAAATAAATATATTATTTATAAAGCAAGTTCAAGAATCATTGGCACATTTTCACCTAGTCCCGGTCTCGGCGGGCTGCCCCCCTTGGCACGCATATATCTGTCCTCTTTTCGGGATTTTACAATATGGTCAGCCTAAGCAACTTTGACTGAAACTGTATTCTCTTCTTGTGAAGACTGGACCATGGACATCTTTGTCTACACAGGAAATAATCATTCAGAAACATAGTGTCATGGCTCGGGAACTTTCTAATGCACATTTATCTGTGCACTTTGTGAGCGCACTTCCAAGCGTGCACCAATCCGGCAGCAGCTGCACCGGTGCAATCAATCAGCAGTCTGCACACCTGTCGCTGATGAGACTCCGGGCTTCTTAAGCCAGAGCAAACCTGCATTCCGGCCTAGATTGTAGTGACCCGTTCCTTACACATCATTCCTGGTCACGAGCTGTGTGTCTCGTCTCCCCGTATTCCCTCTGGTTCCCTGGCTGCCTTTTTGGACTTTGAACCCCCCACCTAGACACAAACTTTTGACGCCTCCCTCTTGCCCCTGACCTCCTGCCTGTCTTTAGACTTCCGCCTCTCGCTCAACACTCCTGGTAACACTAAGCTAATCACTACACATAGTCGCACACCACACATTTTTTGATTAAATACAAACTTCATTGAAATGTATATTAGAATAAGTACAGCTAAACTGCATCCCAGCATTCTGTGCAGTCTTCTTCCCATGCTGTACTGTAACACAGTTTACTTTTAATGGACGTTTTACCTATAAACCGGAGGAAAATACCTTCGCAAAAATGGAGAGGGCAACTTCTGAACGAGTCGCGGCAGAGGACGCTATTATTATTTGCAATGCTATTTGGAGGTTTGGAACATGGGACAAGAGTGAGCTATCATGTAAATAAAACTAATAACTATTTTGAGTTAACGACATGCTGGTCTTATGCTATGTCTACCCCAGGGGTCGGGAACCTTTTTGGCTGAGAGAGCCATGAAAACCAAATATTTTAAAATGTATTTCCGTGAGAGCCGTATAATATTTTTAACACTGAATACAATTGTCAGGTTCAAACACTGATGACATCTATTAAAGAGACAAGAAGCAAGGAATTAAACAGAGAATTTAGCTCAATGAGGAGAAACCCGTAAACCTGTACCCTTGTATGGTGTCGTCCCATGCTCTGACAAGAGAATTCTACGCCCCCTCTTTCATTTGGACTTTCCCAGATTACAACAACCAAATGCGTGCATCTCTTATTCTTTTAGATAACATTGTTAGTCGGAAGCTAACCTATAATAGATCAAATACTTTTGACCATTAATGAGACTTTTTGAACAGGTGCGATAGAAACGGATGGATGGATTAAAATGCATGAGAGTGTTTTATATTTTGAACGTCATTTTCAACACTGGGATTACCAGCGGAATTATTAATTATCGTAATAAGCAACGTCAGCTAAGATTTATCTGAGAGCCAGATGCAGTCATCAAAATAGCCACATCTGGCTCTAGAGCCATAGGTTCCCTACCCCTGCCTTAAACGAAAACTTATTTAGACTAAACCCCGTTTGGGCCACACTAATTCATCGTTTAAGGGTCCCCTCCTTGGATAATTTTTTACACAGGTAAGTGCGTTGTCTATTTCTGGAATCTCCGGCTCTTAGCTCTGTGTGGACTCATTGAGCGTTTACAAACTGAGTTCGGAGAGGAAGTGACGCCAGAAAGACCACGCCCCACACAGGAAGTGACGTCAGAAAGACCACGCCACAGCCAGTTTCAAAATAAAGCAGTTGCATAACTCGGACCTAACTATTGGGAATATGGAGGCATCCAGACATGTCGTGTTTCTCCTTACGTCTGTACGGACGCTTGTGGGAATCACACAGAATAACTTAAGAGAAGAAAACGCGCGATTTTAGTTATTTCATAACTACGTTCTTAAAAGTTATGAACGTTGGTAGTAACCCACCCAAATTAACAAGTGGCTTTAAAATACTTTTTACGTGAAACCCAACAGGTGTTCTTTTTAAATAGTCATTTCATGCTGACGTTTGCAAATGTACTTCAAAGTATTCAGAGATGTGTGTTTTTAGCGAACGACGGGATGTTAGCAAGTTTGAATATTTAATAAAGTGATTCTTCGACCTACCACTGGATCAGGTGTGTCCAATCTTTTTCCATTGAGGGCCGCAAACTGAAAAAAATCAAAGCACGCGGGGTCCAAGTTGATATTTCTTTCATTTTCAAAACCAATACAATACAACTCCCTCAAGTTAGACTTTAAGGACCCAGAAGGGTTTCAGTCTTAAACAAGGTTCAAAATAAGTCGTATATATTTTTTTTCATAAAACCCTTGAATGGGTAATTCTACTTCATTATTTGTTTTGCTTTTTACGAGCTTGTTGTCGAAACCCTATTTTTTGAGGCAAAATACAAAATACACACTATTTTCCCCAAAATATTTTCAAAGTGAAATATTTAATGTGAAGTAATTGGATCCCTAAATGGGTCAATAATTCATAGCAAAATGTATTTTATTTTATTTTATTTTATTTTTTTCTTTTTAATTTTTTTTTTTTAGCAAAGACAGTTATTAAATTCCACTAAAATCCTAAGGGATCCAAAAGTGCCCCACTCATAAAAAGGTCCATCCCATCCATCCATTACCTACCGCTTAGTCCCTTTTGGGGTCGAGGGGGGCGCTGGCGCCTCTCTCAGCTACAATC